>NC_090938.1:160563898-160883481 GCF_040938575.1 Ambystoma mexicanum | reverse complement strand
TTGCCGCACTTGTGCCTACATCTTAAGATGGCTGCAGTTCGCCAAGATGGCACTCATGCCTACATCGGTCATATGGCTTGTAATCCATGCACTGAGGTGATAGCTCACCCTCCTTTATGTTCACCCGCTCCCCCTTGTCCTTGGATGTGCTCTATTAGCGTTTAGTTCTTGTTTGGTATTGCCTAAGGTGGTGTGAAGACCATCTCTCCTTCCCAACAGTACCAGCATTGCCTTTAGCCAACGATATGGGAATAATGTCATTATGTTGGGTATTCCAATCCACAGCATTAAGACCAGTATTTTCTTTTCTGATGTCGGCAGACACACTGTTCTTTGCAGGGAATACTTTGTAGGAATGGGAGTCCTTGTCCCCTAGAGGGAAGTCACTCCCAGTGAGGTCCCACTTTACCAAACCTTAGGGAGAGTGTCACTTAGCAGGCTCAGCTCCCTAGGCTCAAAGGGGGTGGCTTCCCCCTGGGAAGAAGGTACAAATTGCCCATATTCATCACAGAGTGGTAACAAAATAACTGCATAACAATGAGACACTACAACAAACTGATTTAAAGAAGGTATCAGGTAATATTAGGTAAAGGTCGCGGCGATATTATATGGGTGACCAATGGGGACAGGGGCAAAAAAAGAAAAAAAATGTTAAAGAAAAAAAAAGTTTGGGGGTTGCGGAGGTGTCCCCCGCATGTTCCATGCAATAATGTCGCCACAAAAAACAGCCATTTTTCAGTGATATTTTTGCATGGCGAGATTTTTGTGGCAACATTATTACATGGAACCTTAAAGACTTCATAGCTCCCTCTCACCACTTCTTCATCCAAGTGGTTTGGTAAATGCGATTTCTAGAGTGGAAGTAGGAATTGTGTGAGTTGTCGTTTTTTCGAGAGGTGGTAAAAATATCGTCAGAAAAAGGGGAACGATTTTGTTGTTGTGAGATATAGGGTGTTGTGTTTGTTCTCCTACGCCTCCCTTTAATGTGGGTACCTGTTGGAATTGGGTAGGGGGCAAAGGAACAACACTTACAAACTATAAAAGTGGAGGAAGTGTTGGGTAGGGGTGTGTTGAGAAGAGGGGGACACAGTGTCTCTCCCGAGGGCATTCCTCCCGCAGTCCCCAAGGAATCTTTGTCCAGGTGATCCTCCCCCAAGGGTCCACCCCCAGTGTCTGGTTCTCCGTTCCTTACACTGGCTTCCCGTCCCTCAACGGGTTCACTTTAAGTCATTGGTGTTAGTTCATCAGGCTTTTTATGGATCTGGATTTGAGTATCTGCAGGAGAAGTTCCGGCCATACGTGCCTTCTTGTGCACTTTGTTCTAAAGATTCCTGTCTTCTTGCTATCCCCACTACCATTTTGAGCGGGTGCGTGGCCATTCCTTTTCATTCGCTGGAACTCTCTGCCTGTGACACTTCATGCTACTAACAATCTTCTAGCCTTTCGTCGACTTCTGAAAACATATTTGTTTTGAACAGTCGTGGAAGTTAGTCTTTAAAAAATCCTGGATCATTTTAGCGCCATTTTAGTGCTTCGGCGAATGTGTGCTTTAAAAATGCGACTAACATAACAAAGGCGATGGCCGTGCCATGGCCACATGAACTAAAGATCCTCAGGCTCTATCTGTGAGAACACCCTCGGTTTTCTCCCATTTGGGACAGCCTTTTTCTTTACCCTTCCGCCGAGACCCCACTTCTTCAAAGAGCAATCTGAACATTGATACGGCATGTGTTAGATTGCAAAGCATGAAGCTATGCAATGCAACAGCACTGATCCAATCGCCAGTCAATGTAACTGCAACATGTTATAGATGGAGAAACATGTTTTAGGAGAGTTTCCAACAAAAAACAGGAATCCTATGGATTCTTTTTTTCAAAATCTATTGGTAGACTGCAGCTTGAAAATTGGGGATGTTATGTGGGTAATACATTGGATTGGTCGTTACATATAATTTTTTATCGTTTTTCATATTAAAAAAAATAACATTCATATTAACTTTTATCAAATGGTCACACACTTTTATCAAATGGTCACACAATTTCTATAAAACGCAAGCGTGGCAAAACATCTTGCCATGGCATGTCCACGATGCTGCCCCTTGGGTGGGAAGTAATGAAGTCGGGCAGAGAGAGTGTGTTTGGCATGTTAATTTCCGGGCCCTGGAGATCTCATTAATCCTGGTCGCTGTGCGTAACACCTCGTACTTGTAACCTTGGCATACTCTTCTAATGGTCTCCCTAGTCTGAAAAGGCATGACCCGTCCTGCCTCTGCTGAGGTTAAACTGGTCTCAGGGACTCGGTGTCCAAGAAATAGAGTGTTTTGTAGCAAATGGTCTGGTGACAGCCAAGCACCCTGGGAGGTACAAGTAAACAGTACCTTGGATGCACTTGGGGTATGAAATGGTCCCCTCACCTGGTGTCTATAGAAAGGATTGGATAAACAAGACTGGTGTTCCAATTCACCCGAATCTTGCAGTACCTCTAGTATTCCCTTCCAGAGATCCCATATAAGCAATGACAATGCAGAGCGGCCCACTCCCACATTGTTGTTTCAGGATGGGTCTCCACAAACAGCCCTGACAGTGCACCTTTCCCGCGCCGTCTCTGATTAAAGACACAAAGCGCCTGATTCGCAGAAGTGTTTTATAATGGCACAATCCCATAGGAAAACGCTCTGTGGTGAATCAGGCCCAAAGACTCCACCATTGCACCTCCATTTTGACCTGCTGAACCCAAACTATTCAAGTAGGAAGACCCCACATACCCAAATCCAATGCATGCTAGCCCAATCCCAACCATCATTGGAGTTGTTTCGTGTACTTGGTGCCGTACACACTACCAATATCTTTTTGTATTAACCCACAACTTAATCCAGAGCTTCTTCCATCCTTGTGTATACATTATTGGAACTGACACGCCTCTGCAGACTAACCACATTCATTGTGCAGTTAGTACTGCGACAGGGTGTTCCAAGAACTGCACTCAACTGCAAAAGAAAGCTCAAATATTGATTATGTTATGGGGCACTTCCCCCGTCCCTCTTTACTCTGGGTTTTGTTTTTTTCCCCACGGTTTCACACTACCAGGGAACAGAGATTCAAAGTTCTGATGATTAGGGATTTGCCTCAGCCTCCCAGAATCCCCCCATGCACTCTCGCAGTCGACTTTCTCTCCATGAGAGTAGAGTGACTTATAGTGGTCTTTTCTTGGATTCTTCATCTCTGGTTTCGTAGAGTGGGGTCTTTTCACCAGAGTACAATTACCTACATTCTCTTCTTCCGGCACTTAAGGATGTGCCCCTTTCTCCAAGACTTCAGAATCTTACCCTTGTGCTCACTCCCGTTGAACTCTTTCTGTCCACCAGAGGTTTGTGGGTAAAGAAATCTCTATCTTGGTTTTTTGACGCTTGGGGATTTGCCTCTCACTCTCCCGAATTGCAACATTTTACTGTCCAGCTCTCTTCCACTGGATTCCCACCAGAAGACTGTGGTGAAAACATCTCTTCTTTTGATCTTCTTGAGTCAGTGAAGTCGACTCTTTCTCTCACAACTTAGTGTTCCTCCTTTTCATTGTTCATTTGTGGCTCTCTTCTTTCTCTCTAGCACTCATCCGTCAGGGTCCCCTGTACAGGCCACTCGTCAATGTTCCCGTTAATTTGCCCTCTCCAGTATGTGCGTCCTTCCTCAGGTTTAGGTGTCTCCCTCCTACACCTTCATGTCAATTGCTCACTCCCTTTTCCCAGGTCCTCTCTCAGTATTTCATTTTCGAAAGCTCCTGCTAACCCCTCCTGTCCATTGTGCACTTGATCCAGCATTGCGTGTCTCCCTTCAGAGGCCCACAATGTTTCTATGATCCTTCCTCAGCTCTTGTGACAGCGAGAACATGCTTCGCTGCCCCCGTGTCCACAGTGTTGGGAGGCAGATGAATATGTCATCCATAGCTTCTGCCCTCCCTCAGCACAATGCCACACAGATGAGTAACGTTACTCACTGAGACAACCGCACGCTCTTATCCCAGGCAGGTACAGCAGGATATGGACACAATGTAAGCTGAAGATGGCAAGAGTAGTCAAACTAACGATGTGACAGTACATGTGCATGCACTAGACATGAAGCAAATGTGCGCTCCACATGAAGAACAAGTACACTAGGTCATATATGCATTTATACATGACAAATATGAACAACGCATCCATAAGACATGAAAAATAGTAACATAAGCAATGTATGATTTGAATGCAACATGAACAACACACGAATATAACTCACTAACATAGAAGCAAGAGTGTAACAGGTAACCATTTTATCCAAAATGGAAGCCATATCATACCTTTTAAATAGACAAAGGCCTCAAGGCTTTAAAATAACTCAAAATGCTGAAACAACAAAAATACATACACATCCATGCAGATATCAGACACTAGCTGGCAACCAAAGCCAAGGTTACTGCAAATTAATTGAGGGTTAGAACGCTGGAGCGAAAACACAACCTAGTGCATCCGAGGATGAAAGAAGTATACTCCCAGATTAATTAAAGCTTATAAGAGCACAAGCAACCTTTGCTTGCCAGGTGGAGTCGAACTACAAGCCATATACCCCCATGAAGAATAACTCAAGTGTGTCCCCAGTGGTAACAACAAATATAACACTTGCATCAATATTAGCTAAAATCCATACAAATGTAGGGTAAAATAATTCCAAGCACAGTCTTGTAGCATGTGACTCAGAGATGGAAAACACTTGCCATTCATTAGAAACTAACACAGATAGGAGACCTGCTGTACTCCTTACACATATACCAGCATGAGACGTTGCACAAGGCTAAATGCAAAGAGATCACACGGGCTCATGGCCTAGAACCTGTCCATTGTTCAAGGTTGGTAAGCAAAAAGCCAACCAATCAGAATCCTTGTTGTTATACTGCCCATCAAGTTATGTGCAAACCAACTCCTTGCCTTATAGATGACATTTTCATTTGATCAATGTAGGGGTGGTCTCTCAGGAGGAGCGATCAGACGTGCATAGCCCAGTTAAAATCCTAACCCCTATAGAATGTATATTTAGCCACCACCACTAACCAATCGCCGCATCCAGTAGGTTTTGTAATATGATAATGTAAAGTGACGATATGGATGACACAGTTGTGTAATAAAAAAAAACAGCGTGTAATCATCAGGACTATGGGAGCTTCGTGATTTGAATACTTGTATGCTGTCCCTGCTTTATTTGGAAGATAATAAAGCTGGATGTTGCCTTGCACTTTGTCGACTTCCTCATTGAGTCTGGTTTGGACTGACTCCATAAGTTCTGGGCAAGTTGGGACTTTCCTCCGCCTTCTTAACAACAGACTGTAGCGGACTCCAAGACCTCGGTTGAGCAGCTCTCCCCTACTGGACTACTACAGCCCTCAATCTCCTTCTCGTATCTGGCTCTGAAGCTGCGCTCCTCATATAAGACTCTGTAGCTTAGTGTCTAGCATACAACCACTAGTCTCTGCAAGCCTTATTCTCGTGGTACCTTGTCTCTCAGCATCCTGACTCTTCCTTCTTTTGCACCCCCAACTGCCATACCACCAGATATTTCAGGACTCACATTCCAACTTGGGCCGGTATTTAATCCCAGCAAGCAACATCTTCAGTTTTTCCAATCCAATACCCCAAAAATATCATGGCAATTCTTTGCCCTACATTGATATTTAAAAAAAAAAGGTGCAATGATGCTTTTGGTGCTTCAGTTTATGGTAGATTTGGGCAAGGATCGGGTGAGCACCAATGTCCCACTAATTCCAGCTTCGTCGCTCTGGCGCAACAAGGGAGCATGTGTTGACAGAAGGTATCACTAGCTCTCTGATTTCGCAGCTATTTGAGGTCAAAGCATAGCTTCAAAGGTGATGGATAGGCACAATTAATTCACCATTTTAATTCACACAGTTAAGAAAACAATGGAAAGACAATTCATATTAATAAAAGATATTGAGGCAAAATAGAGAACATTTAGCTGCATTAAGAACAATCAATGAAAGACTTCCAATTTCTATTATAAACTGTTTTCCCATTACATTTGGGAAACGCTGACATTTTAGATAATGCTTTATGGAAAGAGATGTAGCTGTTGACCAATAAGTGAAAGACACTCAGCTAAGTATATTCTAACAAAGATGGATATAATTGGTCCAACAGTGATGTAATTGTACCTAGGACAGAACCGTCACTAGATAAACGGCGCATGCATCTATGCTGAATTACTCCATGGAGTCCCATCCTGGATAGATTCCATGCATGGAGTGGGACCCTCATGTAGGAACTTTGAAGAAAAGCTTCACCGCAGGGTTTCCTGCCCCAAATGGGAAATACAAAGCATATCTACAGGGATCAGTAGCCCGTGGACAAGCTAGACTACTATGTAGTGTACATAGTTTTTCAAGGCTTGTACAATTCTTACCTTATTCTTGTTTCCCCTTTGCAGTGATAACAGATTCTACTCTTCAGGCTAAAACATAACAAGAAGCACATGTCATAGTAACTCTTTCCCCGCGATAAAAGCTTTTCCGCAATGAGCTCCAAACACACTGCAATGGGGGAATAATTAACTAATTAGCTTTAGGAATGTGCAACGCCACAGGATGTGTCAGGGGAAGTGACATCACAGCAAAGGAATCCCAGTTTATTCTCATAAATGGGGGTATTCCTGGCCCCTTGGTATAAATGTACTTTAATTGGAGTAAAGCACATTTTCTCTTCTGCCACACAGATTTATAGAAGCATCGGAAGTAACTGCCAAGAGGTAATACTCAATTCAATCAGCTCTAACAATAATGATAATCAACTTTCCACTTTTCTCACCCGACATCAACACTTGATAATTTACACAGTGTCCTCAAAGAATGGTTTGCGTGTCCTTGATTTTAGCTTAGGTCCTTCTGACTTCCTGTAATGCATGTGTAGTGTTATTTTCCCTGCATAGATGTAGTAATACACAGAGCAGTATGAAAGAGAATGAGCTTAGAACACAAGAATGGGCAGAACGATGTACACTTATGAAAAAGCTATTCCGTAGGAGCCTGTGTGAAAGCCTCTGCAACATTCAGTTAAGAATTATGAGTTTAAATGTATGGTTCAGCAAAACACATATGTTAATGTGGCAAATAGTCAACTGGGAATAGCAATGTGCGTTTTAAACCGCAGATCAAAATAAACAGTGGTTGGATACCCAGCCATGTAATTGTAGCTGTTAGGGTATTCTGCTTATCCCAGAGCCACAGGACTACCCAGTGTTATTCTTATATTGGGATTATGATACCACGAAAGTATATTGGCAAGCAGCAAAATCTGCAAAACAGACAGACAATGTTCGAGTTATTTGTTTGTAGCTTCTACATCTAAGTCCCTACTTCTTCCTAAATCTCCCTGCAAAGAGACGAACTACCCATCATTTGGATATGCTCTCCCTAGTGTGTGCTACTGCGCCGCGTATCTAGGTTGGTGGATAGATAGAGAGACTCACCCTACCCACTCTCATTACTTTTGCTAACTTCTAAAAACTGTGGAGGTGCACACTTGTGGAAGTAGACATCTCATATTTTAATGACTTCCTCATAGTGTGTCTTATGAACTAGAATTTTTTTAATTACAATGATTTTCCTTGAAGATTGGAAATACTAGTCTTCCTGAAAGTGCATCTGTTCTTGACACCTTATTTTCAACAGATTACTTCAGTTACCTAAAATGATGTTATTTGTCTGAGCTAGCCACATATTGGGCTGTCTCGGAGGTCAGGTTATCACCCTGAACTTATTAGTCAATTAGTTTCAGCGGGGTACATATAGTAGACCGCTTTCTTCAGGACTATCCCTGACTTCTTTATGCCCCAGGGCCAGGAGCGCTTTACAAATAAAATAAATACAAATACAAATTTAGTCAAGGTTCAACATTCATCTAAAAAAGACATTCATCTAAAAAAGACATAATATATTGTTTGTCTCAATCTCCATCTTCTGAATTGGGGAGAGCGTCTCTTTTTTCTTTATACACCCATCTTAATCTTGGGAACACTAAAAGGGAAACAACATGTATCGGAACCGTCACTATAAAGTCCTTTGTCCATCTCTTGGGAACGTCACTTATACTTGGTTAGGGGCGGACTTACCGCCACAAGGTGGTATTTGTTTCTTGTGCTATCTTGAACCTTCCTCTTTCTTAGTGTTATTCTTCTTGTTTCCCTTTTGCAATAAAAACAGATTCTACTCTTCAGGCTAAAAACATAAACACAAGCACATTTCATAGTAACTCTTTCCCTGCCATAAAAGCTTTTCCACAATGAGCTCCAAACACCCTTTTAGTGTTGCAGTTCAAAACTTTGTTATCTAATGACATTGAAACATATCGTTCACTTTAGCAGACCCTTGAGCTTTTATTTTATGTATGCAAGCACTGCTTTTTGAACGCAGCAGAAAAAACCTGAAAATAGCTGTCTACATTTGTAATTATAAAACTAAGTACAAAGATTTTTTTCACAGGGAAGGAGACTCTGATGGAATTCAAGGAGGAGGAATATAAAGCACGAGTGCTATCAGATCATGCCCCATTGATGGCCAAGTGGCATGATCCCCCCACCTCCCACCTTCCCTGAGAGCATGCATCCCTACATGGAGACTCAAAAGTGAAGCCGAGTGACACAGCATTCCGGGAACAGTTGAGGGAAGGGGTGCGGGAGTATTTTATAAATAACACTGGAAGTGTAGAATCAGCATGCACACTATGGGAGGCTTTCAAGGTAGTAATCAGGGGGGGGCAATTGCTAAAGAGAGTGGGGGGGGTCCAGGCCACAATAGAGAATGATTTACCTAGGGCTGAAATAACATTAGAAGCCATAGACGGTCAACAGAATTTACACATCGGGAGTGCCCACGGCAGGGTTGCCCCCCCAGCAGGAGTGCTTAATACATTGGTACAGATGGGGAAAACTGAGTTATAGGAAGTATGTGGAAAGACAACACATGGAGGGGGACAAACGGGGACGCTTGTTAGCCTGGTTGTATAACAATGAAATGGCGAGGAGCGCAATTCGGGCGATCACATCTGAGGGTGGGGCGATCTGTGAAATGCAGCAGGACATAAACAAATGTTTTTATGATTTCTATAAGACCTTATGCGAGGAGACATCAGAAACCCAGGAAACGGAAATAGAAGAAGCCTTAGCATTGATAGACCTGCCACAGTTAGATGCAGAAGAGGCAGATAGGCTCAAGGTCCCCATAACCCAAGAAGAGTTGGGATACACCATAAGAGGGTTGTCATCAGGGAAGGCTCCAGGAGTAGATGGCTTGCCTAGTGAGTTCTACAAGGAGTTCATGGCAGAGGTCACACCCTTGTTGTTGGTGATGCTGAATGAAGCACTAGATAAAAGGCAAAAAATAATCAATCATAGTTACATTATTGAAGCCCAACAAACCAGATACCGATTGCGGCTCCGACAGACCCCTCTCGGTGCTCAACCAAGACAGGAAGATTCTTATGGCTCTGATGGCCAACAGGCTGAAACAAGTAATTCATAAACTTGTACACCCAGATCAATCAGGTTATGTCCCAAATAGAAATATTATGTGCAATCTAAGACGTCTGCATCATGTCATTGATCCAAGACAGCTCCCAGCTTCTAGCAGTGACCTCGCTGGATGCAGTCAATGCATTTGACTTGGATCGATGGCCCTGGCTACTAGCAGTATTGAAAGGTTTCGATATAGGCCCCACATATATCAGATGGGTTAAGCTATTATTTAGCAACCCAATGGTGAGAGTCAGGACAGGATCCACGATATCAGAGCAATGGAGGTTGAGCAAAGGCATGAGGTAAGGCTGCCTCTGGTCTCCCATGTTATTCATATTGGCTATGGAGCTGCTGACGGTACATCTAGGGAAGGAATACCAGGCTGCCGGCATAGGAACACTGGGTGGCACGCACTTGATCACCCTTTATGCAGATGATATGCTCCTTTACCTACAACAGACAGAGACCAATTTGGAATACATATTAGAAGTATTCAAACGTTATGCTGACTTGTCCGGCATTACAATAAATGCAGAGAAGTCAAGCTTGTTCCCCTTGGCTTGGTACAGAGGCAGGACCGAGGGTGGGTTCCCAAATGTACAGATTAAATGGGAAATTGATACATTCAGATACCTCTGAGTAAACATTTACCACAACCCCAAGATAAAACATATGCAGAACACGCTCAAGGCTGCATATAAAATAGAGAACTCTATGACATTTTGGGCCAGGCTGCCGCTTTCATTGATGGAGAAAGCCGCATTGTTGAAAATGTTAGTGCTTCCAAGGCTGCTACATTATTTTACGAATGTTCCATATAATGTGCCCAAAGCCTTCAAGACATTGAACACTATCTGCTGGGGCGTCCTGTGGCATAACTCGAGAAGTAGGATGTTGCTGGAGAAATTACAGAAACCATATGAACAGGGAAGGATACAAGTGTCAGACTTTTAGGGATACTTTGTAGAGTGTCAATTGCAGTTTGTCGTGTACTGGCTGTCAGATGAACAGACCCAAGATACAGGGTTACTACAACAGGCATGCACCCCATTCTTTTTAAAAGAAATAGTGTGGACCACAATACCGGGGGATCACAAACCACCCCCCCCCCCGCTGCTGAAGCGAGGCATGACGATGTGGCAAAGAGCCTGCCGGTTTCTGGGTAGAGTTACACTCTTCTCACCCCAGATCCCATTGGTAACACTGAAGAGAGAGGATGAGCAGCTTAGGCTAAGTGTTTAGAAATACTGGGAGACCAGAGGGGTGGAGACAATGGGAGATATAATGAAAGAGGGACGCCTGATGACCTTTAGTGAGGTCATTTTGGAAACAGGAGTACGAAAAGGGCAACACATAACTTATGCTGCTATTCTCCATAGGATAAATCTGAAGTGGCCGAGATCGGAAGGTACATGGGTACAAGATGAAACGCTCTGTGATATCTCGCTGGGTGGACATGCAGTGTCGAGATTATATGAGACACAGAGGTTGCGTCCGGATAGCAACCTATCACAGACGCAGGAATGTTGATAAAAAGACTTACAAGAACAGCTGTCAGATGCGGCCTGGAGTAGGACTATGGGGCACCACAAGAAAGTGTCCACAAACGGAAAATTACAGTTGATTCAGTTATATGTCACTCACAGAGCATACTTAACTCCGGAGAAGATTGCAAAATTTGGTAATGCAAAGGAACAAGCCTACCTTAAATGTGGCCAGTTTAACGCTGACATGATACATATGTTCTGGGCATGTGTGGAGATACACCAATATTGGGAGGGAGTGGCACAGACCCTAACTAAGGTCACCCCCAAGACGTGCTTGTTGGGAATTTTTCTGAGACCAAAGCAAGTTAGACATGTGAGCAAACTGAGGGATCTAGCATACATCCTAGCAAAGCGCAGGGTGGAAGGTTTGACATAGTTCAGTGTTAGGCGTGTGGCTGAGAGACCTCCAGAAATGAGCACTGGTAGAAATTGCAGTATGGCAGGAGGCACCCCGCCCTGGCCAAGAGGAGCAGTTATAGATTTAACGGTCTGGAAACAAATAGTATTGGAATCGACTTCACCGACACAGGAGGCTACCCAAGCTCAGATACATCATTACACCTAGTGGGATAGAGACAGAGGTGTTGCTGGGGGGTGGGAGGAGCAGAGGGGGCTACAGCCCCAAATCTTTTGGCTGTAGCCCCGGATAAAAGCTGAGGAGCTGCAACTAAAAGGCTAGCTAGCCCCAAGTCCCAACAGTCCTGACATGGGCCCAGCCCCAGATCTAGTAACACCCCTGGATAGAGATAAGGTGCAAAGTTAAAGTTGAATAATACAGATCATGGGTAGACACAGTTAAGTGGACTAGGCTCGGGGGGTTGGTACAGGCAATGAGTCGATGTAACAGTGGAAATGCTGCAAAATGTTTGTATGTTGCTTTGTGTTATTTTAAAAATAATAAAATACATTTAAAATAAAATAAAAAATTAAAAAGTACAAAGATTTTTCACAACCACACAGCGCATACACATGGAATTGGATTAGGTAGGATGTTTAATGCAAATGAAGATTGTGTTTCGACCACAAGGTCTTCTTCCAGACAGTTATATGTATATGCATTATCACAGACAATGAACATGCACAATGAATATAGTGAAGTGCATCAGAAGCAAGAATCGGGGCATATAGGTGCAGGAACAGTTATCGGATAGACCAAATATTGGATTGACAATTTTGCAATGAAACAATTTTACCATTCAAGGGTTGATGTCAACAAGGTCGCCAAGATCACTAACAATCCATAGTAGGGAAGCAAAAGGACATATAGCACATAGTGAGAACGCAAATAATCTATTATCAATTATAAAATTAACCATTTAAGTCTATCTGACTAAAAACAACTAATGTTGGCGGGGCCTCCACCGTAGAAGCTAATTCAATAGAAATTCCCTGTGTTCACAATAACCCATTTCTAGGAATTTCACCATACTTGCAAAACCACAATGGGTGACACCAGAGCCAAGTGCATCCTACGGCATGCTTAATCATGCAATGGACACTAAATGCTTGTGAAGGGATGGATAATTGGTGATCACCGACCAGGAAGAAAAATTACAGCTGTTGCACTCTGCCACCTCAAAAGCACTATTAAGTGCACCTTAACAAGAATAATTCCGGGCATCACGCCTCATCATTCCAACCTCTCAGAACATCCAAACTTGCCTTGATAAAGACCCTTGTGTGGTTGAAACACGTGTCGGCACCCTCAGTGACAATAAAGACCTAATGGCACAACATTAGAGCAAGTGTGCTCCTTATTCAACAAATTGTGATCAAACAATTCGTATGAACCTCAGAAATTTTTTTATAAACTGTGTGTGCAGTGCCAATATCATGGAATTCCAACACAAACTCTCTAATCCCTCTCCCGGGGCATATGAGCAGTGCCCAATCGCATTCCTGCAACTGGCTGCTTTTACGTAAAACTCTGATTTGGACAAGTTCAGCGAGGTAGCCAAATGTTCCGGTGCTCTCACCTTTTCTCCAACCATTAAACTATCAATGCTATGCTAGGAGAAATTAATAGCTTGGGCTGCATGAGCCCACAATCTTTCATAGGGAAAGGGACATGTCTCAGACCACTAACCTGACACAAGTGTTTGCTTGTGCAAAGTGTCCCATTATTGGGAATATAGGTCACAAACCCAAGCCTTGGCTCTGATGTTCCCCAGATAGGTGTTAGGGGACATGCATTAATAAACTGTGAATCCAGGATTTCAATGTGTGTAATTTACAACATAGTACATTGCGACCCGCATGGATATGCATAGAAGTCGTAATACATACAACCTTAATTGGCACAGGAGAAATAGTGAAAACAGGAGCAGACTTTTGACATTTGAGGCAAAATGCACCGTTTGATAACTAATTGTGAGGGCATTGTTAGGTTACAGTTGTATTGAACAAAGTGACTTCAGCAAATTATCTGGATACACCTCAATATCAAGGTTTATATGTGTAATTACACATATTTACAGGTTTATATGTGTAATTACACAATAGGGCAAATTGACATTTAAGAATCGATGAGTTGTTTAAAAAACAATTGTGCGGGCCCTTTAGATTACAATTCTATTGAACAAAGTGTCACTTGTTAATTTCCATTCTTGATACACCTCTATATCTAGGTTGGTATGTGTAATTGCACAATCACAAAACACAGCAAACTTGGGGTCTGTCTTAAGACCAAAATGTACTGTCCTGTATTTACAGATGAGGTGAGACTCCAATTGCTTCAACATCAGTTCACGGTTGCCACCCCTAGGCGGTGAGAGTGCTTGTATCATTCCTACAAATCGCAAATCCTTGGTGTTGTCCAATTGATGGTACCTTTGGTAATGCATAACCAATGGATATTTGGTGTCTTGACTAGAGATCGAACTCATATGTTCTGGATCCTGATTTTTAAAGCATGTTTTGTGCTGCTAATATAATGGGAACTGCGAATACAAATAATGCAATACATGACACATTTTCGATTGCACTTAATGAATCTTGCTACTTTATGAGTACATAAATTTCCAAAATTGATCTAATTTTTTTCAAAAGCATATGGGCACATTGAGCAGCCTCCACATTTATAGAAGCCACCCTTGCATATTTTATGCAACCAGTCTTCATTCTGAGGTGTATCTCTCATAAATGACGGGCATAGTAAGCTCCTCAATGTAGGAGCTTTACTGTATGCGATATGTGGTTTGGTGTCAAGGTATTCCAGCAAATCTTTATCCAATCTTAGGAGATGCCAGGTTTTTTAAGAATATAGAGCAAAAGCTGGCTGTCTGAGTTGTATTTGATAATTAACCTGATTGTTCTGGCACTCATAGCATGCTCTTTAGATTTTGGAGTAAGCAAGGACATCCTCTCTAACAGATTGACCTCATGTTGTGCTTTGTCTAATGCTGAAGCTCAATAGCCTATTGCCAGAAATCTGTGCCTAATGTTTCTACATTCAGTGTGATAATCACATTCCCGATTACAGTTATGTTTAGCTCTTATGTATTCTCCTTTTGGTATGTTTTTAAAAACCGTTTTTTTGTGACAGCTGGTAGCATGCAATAATGAATTTACTGATGTAGGTTTTCTGAAAGTGTGTGTCATAAAGCCAGAAGGAGTAATTGTGATTCTGAGCTCCAATACGTCTATACTAGATGTGCTTAATGTGTGGCTAAAGGCAATAACCCAATTGTTTGAATTCAGATATGTAACACATTCTGTGAGCTTTCTTTCTGTCCCCGACCACACCATGAGGACATCTTCAATATAACGCCTCCATATGCGTATGTGAGACCGAAATACAGGGTTAATCAATGCATATTCCTGTTCAAATTGGTGCATGAATATATTAGCCAAAGCTGGAGTGTAGCTAGCTCACATTGCAATACCCATCTTCTATTCATAGTATGATCCGTAAACTAAGAACACACTGTTAGCTAACAAGAATATAAGTAATTCCATCACCATCTCGAGATGTTCATAAAAAGATAAAGACTTTTCCCTGAATATATAATTCACACTGTCTACTGCTAAATCATGTTGGATGGAAGTATGTAAGGATTTAACGTCCAGTGTGACCAAACAGTGGTTGTCAACCATTTGCAATTCATTGGATATTTTAAGAACATGCATGGTGTCCCCTATATATGGAGGTAAAAGTTGAACTTCTGTAATCAAACATTCATTAATGTATAATGCTTAAAGGTTCAGTTAACCAGCCCTTTCCACTCATTATGGGCTTCCAGAATTCGATCATAGTCTTTATGAATTTTTGGAAGAAAATAAAAATAGTTGTAATGGTTGGAGGTGATACCACCAAAAAATTGCCTTTCGACATCAGTTCGTAGTCTCTTTTTGTGCCATTTTGGGATCCACTGACTTACCAGTGTAACAATAATACTTGTGGGGTTAGATGGTAAAAACGTTTAACAGCCAAGAGTGTTAAGATGATACAACAACATGCGCATATAACCCGGCTTATCTAGAATAACATCATTACCACCTGTACTGGTTTCCTTAATGAAAAGGGTAGTGTTTTAAGAAAGTTGTTTAAGAGCTTTGGATTCAGAAATTGATAGATTAAAAAGATTTTTAGAAATTCTTTTGACTGCAATTGCATGAATGCCTCTGGTGACAGCGTTATGGAATGTGTCAATCACATTTTCACCCAAGAATATTAGAGTAAACCAAGATTTGATTGTTAATTCTTTGATAGCCATATTTTGTTGATCAATATTCAATTAATTCAACACATCAGGACAGTAAGGTCTGGATGGCCCACCCTGTCTTCCAATGAAGCTAAAACATGAGTACATAACACTGTTTACCCGCGCTTAATTGAATTTCTTAACTTTGACAATTAGAGCACTAGGCAGAAATCACATCGCGTCAACACCCACGGTGAGCCTTATGCGATGCTTTGTTTTAATTTAACAGTCGGAACTGGTGCGGACCAGGGGAATCCTAGTCAGCTGCTAGGCGTCAGCCGAGGCAGAACGCCAGCCCCGAACCCCAGGAGGAGAATGGAGAGGTGACCAACGCAGCTGGGGCGAACCAGAGGAAGGGCCCAGCTCACATCCAGAGTCGGGGGCACCTCGTCCAGCCGTGGCGTGCTGGCGGCCCCGCTTCGCACGCCAGCCTGACTGTCCAACCCAGCCCTTCCTGGAGTTACGGATCCAGCTTGCCGACTTCCCTTACCTACATTGTTACAACATGCCAGAGGCTGTTCACCTTGGAGAACTGCTGCAGATGGGTGCGGCCTGGTGCGAGATTTACATCATCTCCACCGGATTTTCAAAGACCAGCGAGAGCTCACCGGACGCGCCGGAACCGCAACACTTTCCAAGACTCGGGCCACTCTCTCACGGCGAACCCATTCCTGGGTGCCGTGCACAAAGAAAATAGAACTCTCCCTGGGCATCCCACCAGCTTCTCAGGGATCATTTGCCTTACCGCACTGGATGCCGCCTGTCCCCACCACTCGGGGTTTGGGGATCTGAACTCGACTCCCTTTCTATTGGCTGAGGGCACAGAGGCCATAACCCATCCCTTCTGAACGGCGCTCAACCATTTCTTAGGACCGACTGACCCATGTTCACTCAGGGCGAACCCATTCCAGGGTGCCCTGTCGTACACAAAGAAAATAGAACTCTCCCCAGGGATCCCACCAGCTTCGCTGGGATCATTTGCATTACGTTACTGGATGCACCCTGTCCCCAGCACTCAGGATTCGGGGATCTGAACCCTCGATCGGATGAGGGCAACAGAGGCCATCGCCCATCCCTTTTGAAAAGCTTTCAGCAATTACTTAGGACCGGCTGACGCATGTTCAACTGCTCTCCACATGGAACCCTTCTCCACTTCGGACTCCAAAGTTCTCATTTGAATATTTGCTACTACCACTCCGGCGGCTCCACCTGGGCCCTCGCCCTGGGCTTCCGTGCACCCAACAGCAGCCCTCCTACTCATTGCGGTTAAGCCCCAGGCTCTCAGCGTTGGCCGTGTTTGGGCCAGACGCTCCAGCACCATCCATTTTCAAGGTTGGTTGATTCAGCAGGTGAGTTGTTACACACTCGCCAGCGGATTCGGACTTCCATGGCCACCGTCCTGTCTATATCAACCAACACCTTTTCTGTGGTCTGATGAGTGTCGGCATCGGGCGCATTAACCCAGTGTTCGGTTCATCCCACAGCGTCAGTTCTGCTTACCAAAACTGGCCCACTAGGCAATTGCATTCGGTGCCCAGCTCAACGCCAGCTAGCCAGGCTTCTTACCCATTTAAAATTTGAGAAGAGGTTGAGATCATTTCAGCCCCAAGTCCTCTAATCATTCGCTTTACCAGATAAAACTGGGGTTTCCGTGTATAAGCTATCCTGAGAGAAACTTTGGAGGGAACCAGCTACTAGATGGTTCGATTAGTCTTTTGTCCCTATACCCAGGACGGAAGACCGATTTGCACATCATGACCGCTACGGACTTCCACCAGAGTTTCGTCTGGCTTCACCCTGCCTAGGCCTGCATAGGCCTAGTTCAACATCGTTCTGGTCCCGTCACTCACGCTCATGCTCTACAGCCCTGACAGAGCAGGTGAGACGGGCCAGTGGCACCCCCACCTCGACGGGATCCCATCCCAGCTGGTGCGCACCGGCCCTCACCTTCATTGCACCAGAGCGTTTAGTTCGGCCCTCCGACTCATGCAAGTGTTAACTCCTTGGTCCGTGTTTCAAGATGGGTTGGGTGGATAACCAACATCACCTCAGACCTCTGGCTCCCTCTGTGGGCCTCCCCGCCCGCTGCGTCAGGGCGCACTGAGGGCAGTCCACCGGTCTCCTGTCGCTGCCCCGGCAACCTCTAAGAGGGGCTGGGTCGGTTCCCAGAGAATGACACAGCAGTGGTCTCCCTCGGCCCCGCGGACACAACAAAACTGCGGTCAGGGGGCTGTAACACACTCTGCCAGAGCAGAGTGCCCCCTGGGGCTATCCCAGCTGACCCGGAGCCGGTCACGGTGCACTGCCACAGAGGAAATGCACTCTGTGCCAATGCCCGCCCGCTGGATGGTCAGAGAGAGGAGCGTGCTCCCACAGCCGGCTCGGTGAGGAGAGGCTGTGCGGTGGTACATCTCCAGTGCATGGTTGGGGTCATCAGCAGCAGGTTAACCCAACCCTGCCAGGGGTCCCCATCCATCTGCAGGGTCCCACTGGTGGAAGGGAATCCTGCTCCCCGGCGCTGGTTGCCCATGTACCCCGGACCGCTCTGCTAGCCAGAACATAGCGTGAGGGGTGCCCCGAGCTGTGGGAGTGCGCATCTGGGACACAACCGAGGTTGGTCTGCGGCTCTGCCACCGGCTTGCTCTGCTGTTAATGATCCTTCATGCCCCCACTCAAAAGCAGATACCCCAGCCCTGCATGTCCCAATTCAAAATGTCCCATTTCTTCTTCCAAACACACGTTCCAGATTCAAATGCCACCTCCCTCCGGGACCACATGCCACCATCCATCCCTCCGAACCCACACAAAGACACCAACATCCGTCCCTCCATAACTAGACCAAGATGCTCCAACCCTCTCCATAGCCACACCCATATGCTTTACCTCTACCTCCGGACTCACACTCAAATGGTTCTATACCCACACCGGGATAACGCCATCCCTTCGACATACGCATGCTCCCACCCCTCCCATAGACTAACATCCTTCTCTCCAAACATACCTACCCCATCCCTACAATCACACCCAGATGCCCCCCTTCCTTCCAACCAGAATGCTCCAGCCCAAACTCAGACCCACATGCTCCATCATATGCCCTGTCCCTCCATTCCAGATCAAAAATGCCCCCCTCTGATACGGACTCCACCAAGATGCCCCATCCCTCCACCCAGACACACACCAATGTGCCCCATCCCTCCACCCAGACACACCAATGTACCCCATCCCTCCCTCCAGACCCACACTAATGTGTCCCATGCCTCCCTTCACACCCACAATGTCCCCATCCCTCCCTCCAGACCCACACGTGTAACTATTCCCTTCCTCTCAGACCCACACCAATATGCCCCGCCCCTCCCTCTCAGGCCCACACCAAGATGCCACCAACCCTCCATGCCAGACCCCACCAACATGCCACCAATCCCCCCCCTCAAGAACCATACCATGATGCCCTATACACCTTTCACGCAGGAAGATGCCCCCATCCTGCCCTGCAGACTCAAACCAAGATATCCATCACCCCACACCAAGAAGCCCAAGCCCACGCCCACCCTCTCAACATCTAGATGACCCATGCCACCCTCCAGAACAGATGCCCTATTCCTGTTGCAGACCAACACTAATGTTCCCTCATCCATTGCAGACCCACCTAAGATGCCCCCATCCCCTCCCTCCAGACCCAAGCCAATGTCCCCATCCACCCTAAACCAGGATGCCTCATCCCACCCTCCAGCCCAACAGATGCCCCATACCTGTTCCAGACTGACACCAATGTGCCCCCATCCATTGCAGACCTCACCGAGATGCCACATCCCTCTATCCACAAAACAAGATGCATCCCATCACTTCCTCCAGACCCACACCTAGATGAACCATCCCTCCCCCATACACAGACCAATGTCCCCCATCAAACCCACACCAATGGGCCCCATCCCCTCCCTCGACACCCACACCAAGATGCCCCATCTCAACCTCCCAGCCGACATCTTGACGATCCATGCCACCCTCCAGATCAACTGATACCCCATACCTGTTTCAGACCAACACCAATGTGCACCCATCCATTGTTGACCCTAAAATGCCACCATCCCTCCCTCCAGAGCCACACCAATATGCCCTCTCTCCCTTCCCATACACACACCAATGTGCCCCTATCCCATCCCCAGACCAATGTGCATGTACCTCCCATCAAACACACACCAATGTGCCCCCATCCCCTCCCTGCAGACCCACACCAATGTGCCCCGTCCCTCCCCAGATCCACACCAATGTGCCCCATCCCTCCCATCAAACTGACACATGTGACCAATCCCTTCCTCTCAGACCCACACCAATATGCCCCATCCCTCCCTCTCAGGCCCACACCAAGATGCCACCAGCCCTCCATACAAGACCCCACCAAGATGCTACCAATCCCCCCTCAAGACCCATACCATGATGCCCTATCCTCCTTTCACACAGGAAGATGCCCCCATCCTGCCCTGTAGAGTCAAACCAAGATATCCATATCCACACACCAAGCTGCCCAAGCCCACCCTTCAGACCCAAACCAATGTGCCCCATACCTCCCAGACCCCCACCAAGATACCTCCATTCCTCCCTCCAGACCCACACCAAGATGCCCCATCCCACCCTCTCAACATCTAGATGACCGATGCCACCCCCAGAACAGATGCCCCATTCCTGTTCCAGACCGACACTAATGTGCCCTCATCCATTGCAGACCCCCCAGATGCCCTCATCCCCTCCCTCCCGACCCACGCCGATGTCCCCATCCACCCCAAACCAGGATGCCTCATCCCACCCTCCACCCTAAACCAGGATGCCTCATCCCACCCTCCAGCCCAACAGATGCCCCATACCTGTTACAGACTGACATCAATATGCCCCCATCCATTGCAGACCTCACCAAGATGCCACATCCCTCCATCCACAAAGCAAGATGCATCCCACTGGGTGGATGCCCCTTCGCCCATTATGGATGAGCCGCCAGGCTATGCAGCTAGTAGCTTTGACCATTTTTGCTGAATGACTATTCTTTAAATATCACAATTTGCTTACATTTTAACAAAAAACACCCACATGGGAACTATTCAAACAGCCTGTGACTAAATGAATGAATATCTATTTGCAACTGCGGGGTGCTTTTTCATTGGTGCCCGAGACAGTATTATGGTCCAGTCCAACCATGTGAGCCGCCCCTGGCCATTTCCTCCAATCTAAAAAAATTAAAAAAAGATTTTCTTTTTTTTTTTTTTTTACATTTCATGCTAGGCTCTCGCACCCCCCTTGGGGTGGGGGCGCCCCAAAGTTTGAAGACCTCTGCTCTAGACCAATACCACAATGCCCCTTCCTCCCTCCACATAGCAAGATGCCCCTTCTCCCTTGCAGGCCCACACCAAGAAGCCCATGTGCCTCTCCTGAACCACACGCAGATAGCCCCAGTCGACACCCTGTAAAACCACCCATCCTAAACACACCCTCATCAAACATTAAATTACTCTATTCGCCCCCTTTGATCAGTTAAACACCACCATCCACTTTCCCTGTTCCCATTCTTAGCCCTCCATGCCTTTCACATTGAATAGATCAACATGATTTGTAAAGTAAATGTAATTTTCCGCCCCTCTGTCTCAATCTGGTGTCTTGCAGGAACGTTCACAGTATCCCAAACAAAATGCAAATTGTATTCTCAGTCAGCCAAGAGCACAAAGATTGCTGCTGCTATTGCAGCCTGGCAGCCAGAGCCTTCCGGGAACCATCAGAAAAATGACGGTGAGGGACAAGAGGAAGTTGCTCCATCAGGGGTCTTGCAGAAACATTCCCGGTATCCCAAAGAAAATGCACACTTTAACCGCTGCAAGCCAAAAGCACAGAGATTCTGGTTGCACTTGCACCAGCAGCCAAAGCGTTCCTGCAATTCCTGCTGCTCTTACAGCCTAGCAGGCAGAGCATCCTCGAGTTCCAACACCGTTTCATACGATGTTAAAATGACCACCTTAAACGCTGCAACTACTGCAATCCAAAGCACGCAGATTCCGGTTGCACTTGCACTTGCACTGGCACTAAGAGACTTCCTGCTCACTACAATTGCTCCCGAAAATCACAATGATGAAGTCGGAAGTCACGTGAGGAAAAGTAGGCGGGCCGGCCGTTGCTATGGACCGTTTCTCTGATGGGAACTAGACACCATCCAGGAGTGCTCCTTCCTCCGTGATTCTCTTCCTATGCACGTCACGGCGACTTAACAGAAATACGTAAACGTCATGACGTTTAAAGGTATTTCCAAAAGGGTCGGCAAACTTTTAAACAAACACACAAGGCAATCGGGTTTCACAGGGACTTTACATGATGATTGATAATGAAAGCAATATAAGGCTTCCGTTTACAAAACGCCCACCTCCTGACTCCAGGTAGCATCAGGTGAGCGAAGGCAATCCAGCTCTTGTAGTGTATTTTTTATGCGTTTCTTTTAGCATCTATTAACCTATCCATTTGTTACGTTGTAAGAGGAGCTCTTTTGCTACCTGTGGAAATGCACGTTGAAGCTTGAATTCGTTGTATTGTACTTATCACATGTTGAAATTAAACATTGTAAGTACGTGACTTTCTAAACATGCGGCTTTGAAATGACACAGTGACGCCTGTGTTGTTATTGGTATTGACGACAGTAGTTGCTCTGACGCGCATTCAGGCTCTGCAATGTTCGTGGACGCAGTAACTGTTGTGCAGCTACTACACAGACCGTGGTCTGGTGTAAGTGACTATGGGCCTTATTACGACCCAGGCGGAAAACCATGGTGCTAATAGCACCATGGTCCATGCCGGTAACTTACCGACTCCGCCATGGAGAAAGGGGGAATTACCACCCCATTACAATGTTGGTGGGGCGGTAATTCCCCCTTCCTCCATGGCCCTTCCCCATTCCCATTTTTGCCCCATAGGGCTCAATCGGAAGGGGGAAAGCACGAAGTACGGTACCGCAAATTGCGGTACTGTACTTAGTACCAAGGTCCCTTTGCAGGTCCCTACTTTAACGGCTGGTGTGGACCAGCCGTTAAGGTCGGGTCCCACAAAGGGACCTCATAATCAGGCGTTAATGGGTTAACGGCGCCGCAGCCTTTTACGGCGCCGTTAACCCATTAGCGCCAGGGTCATAATGAGGCCCTATATATTTAATACCTGCGCCAACTAATGATTGTAGACGTGCTACTGTCTCCAGTTGCTTTGCCTGCTCTGAAAGTAATGTTCCCCAGGGCTAATGGCTGTAGATCGGGTACTTTCCCTGGGTCTAATGACCCTTCTGTGGATAATAACTGCAGGCACAGTGTCTGTTCTAGGTCTAATGCCTGCAGACACAGAAACACCCAAGGAATATCGGCAGATACTACCTTCTCTGACGCTGATGGTAAAGGCCCATCACATCCTCTGGCTGGAGCGAATGAGTGCAAACACAATACCTGCTCTGGAGCTAAAGACTTCACGTACCTTCTCATCAGCTACATCAATACCTTCCCTCGGGTAAATAATTACAGACCCAGAACTGGATCTGGGATACCAATGACAGACACAGTACCTTCGAATCCGTTACTGTGACAGAATACCTGTCCAGGGCCTTATAACTACGGACACAATACAATACGTAATCTGGAGCCAAAGATTCCAGTCACATTATCTGGTCTGGATCTAATGGTATTTCACATAATACCTGCTGATGAGCAAATCTGGGTTTAATGACTGCAGAAACAGTAAAAACCCCATACACCCTTTCCTTCTCTTGTGTCCTTTCCCATTCCTAATTCACCTCGTGACACCCCGAACCACACTCTCTGCAATGAACGTTCAGCGTAAAGAAGTGATCAGTAGGGATAAACCATCATGCCACGATTTTCAAAACGTGTTTAGTGCAACTGATGGGATGTTCATTCACTACACTTGCGCCAAAAAGGTGGTGAACCATGCACAAAGCACATTTAAATGTGTGCATCATAGTTGTGAACATTGAGGTGATCTTTTCCCACCAAATGCACAACTACGCAAGGGAGAGGGTGGAAAGGGGGATTTAGGCATTTTCAAGAGGTGCACTTTTCAAAGCACTGGGAAACATTATTTTTTTTCTGTGTGCTATTTGGAACAGGTGCAGGGGATATAAAATGTATGGTAGGTCACTTATCCACTCATGCAATGACTGAGTGAATACTGTGTGTGAATAAGCGAGTGAATATTGAGTCAAATAATGTGGGTGTGTTCGAGCTGGGCCATGGAGCTGGTTTTGGAGGGTAGCACAGTAACAATACTTTTAGTTTTTGATTTAAAGTGTATTTTATTGGTATTTTCAACAGTAAGGACACATGTAACCCCTTCTTGCCCCCACATTCTCCCCTCTGCCCCCCCTTGATCCCAACACATGTAACCAACAACGCACTTAGCCCTGTCCCCCCCCCCCCCGCACCCCTGAGTCCATAAACTAAGTAGATGACTCCCAAGTTCCTGTGAGTGGCCAGTTCTCTCGCCAGCCATTGTTTGGGCCCTTGCACTGTTTTAGAAACTGCCCCCCACCGTCCTCCTATCCCCTAGAAACTTCAGCCATATCTCCTCCCAGCTTCCTGTCGAGGTGCCCTCCCCAAGTAGAGCGAGTACTCCCACCAGCCCTAGCAATCTCATTTTCCTCAGGCACCATGAGGCCCGCAAGTCCCACTGCAGGTGATGCAGGACAGTCCCAGTCTGAGAGAAACCTTTGATGATCCCCTTGAATCGAATAGGTCACCCACTCCAGTGCCCCAAAGTTCCAGATTTTACTAACCCATTCGTGTTCTGTGGGTCTGCTTTTTGACTCCATTTGAGTGCCACCACAAGCGTTGCCTCCACTATCAGGATGGTGTATGTCTTTTTTTGTGCTTTCGAGGGTAGATTTTCCAGAACCCTGCCCATTCCCAAGATGGCCATCCTTGTGTTGTCTGGCATCGGACTTCCAAAAATATTTTTCATTGCTGCACAGGTCATGTCCCAGTAAGGCTGTCTGACTGGGCATTCGCACCAGATATGTTTCCGCAATCCCAGTTCCCCACATCCCCTCCAGCAGAGCGCTGACGCAGTTGTTTAGAATGTATGGAGTTTTTCTGTGGTGATATGCCATTGGACCTTTTATCTTAACCCACATCTCCTGAATCTGCATGGCCTGCATGAGCTTGGGGATATCTGCCCATAACTGAGTCTAAAGTTCCCCCTCCTGCAGCTACCCCATTGCAGTTTCCCACTGCTCCATATAGTGCCATACCTGGCTCCTTGCCCCTTCTGCTGTAATTCCATATAACGCTCTTACCATATGTCTGTCCCTGTGTCTATCGTTAAGAACCACTGGCGTGAGATCCCTGGTGGCCGCTGACCAGACCATTGGGTTAGTAAGCCAGTGCCTCAGTTGAGTAGTGATACCTCTCCCTCTTATCTAGCCCAGAGTCCTGCTTGCACTGTGCAAAGGATTTAATGTCCTGACCCAACAACATGCCATGTAGTTTGCAGCACCCTGCCACCCCCGAAAGGCACCCCTTTCCATACCCAGTGTGAACTCGGGATTCCTTAATTTGTTTGCCGCTTCCATTCTTGTGGCATAGTCCGTTTTTTTGCTGCTTTGAGGACTACTGCTTTGTACAGTTTGGTATTTTATTTGATCTTGTCTGGTGTATTGTTCTCTCCATTTTGCAGTTGTTTTTTCAGTTTTTCTGTCAACCATTTTGCTGCCAGTTTTTTTGGTGTTGCTTTGAATGTTTTATCTGGTGCTAATTGGTCAAGGGCCTCGGTGATCCAATTGTTGAGTGTGTCTTCTGTTGTATCTATGTTTGTATCAGTGGGATGTCTTTAGCTTGCAACGGTTGCTTCCAGGTTTGTTAGGGCCTCTAGGTCCAAATTCTTACAGTTTCCTTTCTTGCTGTTGTGGAGTATTTCCTTCCTTGCCAGTAGGCTGGTTTGGGGTGTGTAGAATGGTATCCAGTAGTGGTCACTCTTCACCATTGGTGTACGTGGCGGTGATGCACATAGTTCTTACCTGCAGAAAATTGCATTTGGAGTGTGTCCGGCGTTGTGGGTGTATCCATTTACTATTTGTTTGAACTGCAAGGCTTCCAGGAGTGCGCAAAGTAAGTTTGTTGTGTGCACATTTTTTTTGAACCATATGTTGAAATCTTCCCAGTATGACTAGGTTGTCGCGGTGGGTTGATAGCATGGCGACCTTGTCCGCTAGTTTTGTTGCAAAATTGGTGGTGTTAGAAGGTGGTCTGTAGATCAGGCGGAATACTATGTTGGATTGGTTGTTGAGTTCTCGCTTGATTAGGAGGGATTCATAGTATTTCTGCATGGGTTGTGATGATTCGAGATGCTCCGGTGTTTTTTGTGTATACTTGCGATTTCGCCTTATCGTTGGTTTTCTCTGTTTGCATGTATTAATTTATAATTGTCGGGTATTGCTTAATTCGCGATGGCTTTATAGTTGTCTGATAGCCAGGTTTCTGTAAGGAAGAGCACGTCTGGGCCTCCTTCGTTTAGGAGGTCATGGATTTCTGTTGAATGTTTTGCCATGGATCTAACGTTGAGGAGCCTGCAGTGTAGTTTGCTTGATTTCCCTTTCGTGTTGTTTTTCCCGGTTGAGTCTTTTGAGTGGGGTGGTTCTTTGTTGGTCAGTCCCTTTGTCGAGTAGACTGATCCGGTTTATGGCGGGATTGGTTCGTTCCGGGTGGTAAATGGGTAGCTACCCCTCTGTTGTTCCAGCCTTGGTGACAAAGGGGGTGTAGAGTGTGATGGATTCCATTTTGTCCCTTGTTCTGGTTGGAATATTGTCCATGGTGGATACTGGGTTCGGATGGTTTAATAGTTGTTGCGTTTTATTAGTTGTTGCGTTCAGTTTAGTGTCCTCAGTTTAGTGTCCTGGTTGGGTCTTGTGGTTCATTGTTGCTGTGCCGGGTTTGTGTACCACGGTGTCGTATGGAACAAAGTTTTCCAAAATGGGGATGATATCCCCAAATTATCACCCACCATTTGCTGATGACTTTAACGGTGTGATGATGTCAGATGATGTGGGAATGACTTCTAGTGTAATTAGATGATCATCAGATGACACCTGGATGGTTTCATCCTTTTAGACCAGGGGTGGTCCATTCTGACCACCCGCAATCTTACTGCAGGACCTGAAAATGTGTGTTGCATCTCCTTTTTTTTTTTTGTTTTGAATTTCGGAGCGTTTCCTATTGCCAACCCAAAGTATTAGTCCGTCTAGTGGCTAAAGTGCAACTACATGAGCTGCGTTTTAATTTTAGCTCATTTACTTGGACAAACTGTGTGATCCTAGTCCAATCAGATTTTTGGGGACCAGCATTCCTGTAAATCCTACACTCCCACATAGTGGCCTTAAAGAACTGTTTTGCGGGAGACCACCAGGGGGTGCAGATGAAATAGTCACCTGAGCGCTCAGCTCCATCGGAACACTCGGATTATAGCACGGAATCAAAGCTAGCCCAGCCCTCAAACAGTCCCAACGAGCGAGAAGGAGCCATCCACAAGTGCACCAATTCCTGGGAAGAATCTGACCCTGCTTCACCACAAATGGATCAAGTGAAGCAGAGGCCCCTGGCCCGCGGAGCTCACACACAACGGCAAAGCTATTGCCAGGACCAGCCACATGGGCGCGTAGGTGGCTGAGAACTGGGTGAAAACCATGCAACTGTTATTGCACCCGAAACTGAATCGGCTACGCAGGACCCCAGCTGCCCTGTGAAGACGGTGAGATCCGAGCGAAATAGCCCATTAGGGTGCCGAGCTAAAGAGGAGGAGCATCGAAGTTGCCCGCGGTGGATCAGCCCCATACTAGAAGTGCCCTGAGCTGCGCCACTGCAAGACTCGGTCAGCCAGAGCAGTGAACAAATAGGACTTGGCCCGCGGAGCGCAGCACGAAACACACACCGGCTACCGCTGCAGAACAAGCGGCCCGTCCCAGCGCAAACATTGCCACCATCAAAGTAGTGCTGCTGAAAACACCGACCTCTCGCCCACTGACAATCCGGTCAGAGCAGAGGTGCCGTCGGAGCCCGCCAGGCGCGTGGGCCATAGAACTGGGCAACCAGTGGTGGGGAGCCCAAAGAGGGATGGTCAGCCTCCCAGTAGGCATTTAGTGGACCCCAATTGAGGCCCCCTGCCCATTGCGAACAACTATGGGGCTGGAGGAGAGGCCTGGGGAAGCCTGAATAGAATCGGGCCTGGGCTTGGCGCAGACGCAGCGCCAGACACGGAAGCGCATTCAAGAGACCCGCAACTCCATAAGCAATTGCCTGAACCTACGGCAGTACGGTTGGGAAGCACGCAACCTCAATCTCCTCAGCGGGGAGGGAGGAACTCCTCCTCCACGGTCAACTAACATGGCAAACTCGGCTTCCCTCCACACTAGCATAGAGCTATTTCGCTCCACCAATAACAGTTAGAACCACAGCCCCAAGACTTTCCTGGGAGAGTATGGCCCTGACCGGAAGCAGTTTCGCGCCGCAAAAAGTCCAAAATACTGTGCCATTGCCAAACCTCCGCTCAGAACCACGGGCAGGTTCTCAGCAAAGAGGGTAGTCGGTCTACAAGAAGGCTCACCCAAGGAAGTGTCCCCCCAAGGCTGAATACCTTGCCCATCAGCTGTCCACCCCGGTCCTGCTGAGGCGCCCAGGGGCCGCACACAATTACTGATGGAAATAACACATTAGGGGTGCGCAGGCGGACCGGCCATACTCCCCTTCCCTTGTGAGAGTGCCTGCAAGAAGTACCACAGGCATACACAGCACCGCTCAAAACACCGTATCGCAGCACCCCTGCAACGTAACCAGCAAAACGACAGTTACAACCCTTTGGGAGTGCAGAAATAGTGAAAGCACATGTGTGATTTACCCCTCTACAGCTCAGAGACTACAGGAATTTTGACGGGACCACGCAATGGCTACCTCCCAATCCCACAAGATTTCACCCACCCCTCCCCCATCATGGGGGGAGACCAAGAAAAGTCTACTAAAGCGGATATGTGCCTACTGCTTGATGATATTTCCTCGTTCAGGAACAGCATGACCACGACGGTCTCTGCTCCCCAGGAGAAAGTGCATAGGATTGAAGATAAAATTGCAGCACTGGAGAACTACCAGCAATTAGCAGATATTGCGGAACTGAAAACCGAAGGCCGATTCCAAGATTTGGAGTAGGGGAACCAAGACCTATAGGCAAAAATTGATGACTTTGAAAACAGGGAGAGGAGAAAGAACATTGGAATTCAGGGCCTCAAAGAAACTCCCAACGAGACTCCAGCAAACCTAGAAAGAAAGATCAAAGCACTGATAGCCGCCGTCCTTCCCTCTCCTTTAACCCTAGAACTGGAATTTGAAAGGGTGCACCGAGCAGGGGGCCTCCCAGGTGGCCCGCAATCAGTTCTGGCAAAGTGCCACCATTCGAGGCACAAAGTGGAGATTGTTAAATATGCCAGGGAAAGAGTTCATCGACTTTGAAGACACAAGGGTAAAAATGTACCAGGACCCATCAGCCGAGACTTTGGCCCGGAGAAGAGCTTGCCGACCACTGACATCCTGGCTGCGACAGCGCAACACGAGATATAGATGGTGCTTTCCCTTTGCACTCAGGTTCTCCTACGTGGAGGAGGAATATAGAGTGGTCTCGGGAGAGGAGGCGACCAGTGTATTAAGAGGTCTGCAAGACAAGTAAAGCCCAACGGGAAGAGAATAAATGCCATCCTCATCAGAACCAGTTAGGAAGCTAACCGGACCTTGGCCACAGAGAGGCCGTTCAAAGGGCAAGAGGAAATTCATGAGACCCCCTAAACGGGAGACGTGAGTTTGCAAGGAATGTAAAGCCACCGGGCCTTGGAGGGGGCAACTGAGCTCATAACGAGAAATGAAAGGGACAGAGCTTGAGCACTTATCTCAGAAAGAAAGAACCCCCTGCTGCCATGGTGGGGGCTACTCCCCGCCCCCCTGCACACCCAAGGCCCCATTGCATGCAGTAAACTGGGCTGGGCATACAAATATGCTACCATTACAAGCTCGGGCTAATCCTAAGTGGCAGAAAACAATGTATGAACAAAGGGTTCTTGGGGCTCCACGTGTTGTGTGGCCCTATGTTGACACCTAGGGCGTCTCCAATGTTGGGAGAAAGCTGCCTTCTTCTACCTTTCTTTTCTTCCTTTTGGGGGGTTAGGGGGGTACACAAGGGATTCAGTGTACTGGGGGGGACGAGGGGAAACCGAAAGAGCGAGAGACCAATCTACGCAGTCCACATTTCAAGCGGGCATGGGACACACGCTGATACCGAAAGCACACTATCTTGAGCCAAATGCACACCTAAGAAATGAGAACCAACAACCATTGGGTAGGACACAGCAGACCTGGCCTCTGAGAGCGCATATTTCGCACAACTCCGATGGCAGGTGACACTGTTTGCATGGGGACCTTGAACGTCAAGGGATTAACTCGCGACAGAAAACATCCATGCTGGTCGGGGCATTCCAAAAGGCCAAATTGGACATCCTTTTTTTGTAGGAAATCAAATTTAGGCACAAAGAGGAATTCACTCTGAGGAAGAAACTTAGGAGGAGCCTTTTGGGCCTCAAGGCCGGAAAAGAAGGTTGGGGTGGGTATTTTATATCACTTCTCCCCCGAGCTTCAAATATCGCAAATGCACAGAAACCCGGGGGGGAGGTTCCTTATAGTGCAGGGATCCATTAGGCCCAAAACAGTAACCTTGTGATCCACATACCCCCACATTTCCAGCAGCTAGCTTTTTGCAGAGATCTGTTCTTGCAACTAGAAAGAACGGGCTCACTGATCTGTGGTGGCGACTTCAACCTTATTATGAACCCAGACCTGGACTGGAGATCCTACAGAGAGGGAGCCCTACCCCTGACAGATAGGAAATCCTTTCACAGAGCATTTGTTAATTGACACATGGAGGACCCAGCACCCGATAAACAAAACATACACGTTCGATTTTTTTTTTTTTCCCCCCTCCCTCCACACACCTAACCTATTACCGTATAGACTATTTGACTATTTCTTCCTAGAAGGGGACCTGGAACATCTGATGAAAGATGCCACAATAGAGGTGGTGGGGTGGTCTGACCATGACATGGTCACCATAGACCTCGACCTGGGCCCGCGTAGGCTTCTAGATCACGGGGAATGTGCAATGATACGCTCTTTAAAGACGAGCTCTTCAGGGAATCGCTAAATGAGGAAGTACAAGACTTCTTTAAAAGAAACGACAGGGGAAATCCCCCACACCACGATATGGGAAGCGGCAAAAGCAACGATGAGGGGCTTGCTAATAGCACAGGGAGCCTCGGTGAAGAGAATAAAACTCCTCGGGGAAGCCCATGCGAAAATATACGCAAGCATCCTAGCCAATAGACTGAGTGAGGTCCTCCCCCAGTTGGTCCATAATGACCAAATGGAGTACGTTAAAGAAAGACAGGGCGCCGACAATGTCTGCAAAACACTGGACCTAATGGCTTTGATCGATGCACATGACATGGACCCCACACTGATTTCGGTAGATTACAGTGTTTTACTCCAATGATTTGGGGGTTTGCGCCTTTTCCCTAGATTCCTCCTGGTTCTAACTTTCCTTTCTTTATTTCCTCCTCGTCTCAGGAGGATAGCTCAGCGCCAACGTGCTCGCCTTGGAAGCAGGACGACACGGAGCAACACAGGTTCGATCCCCGGGTCCGCGCTTAGAATCCTCTGGGTATTAAGCGTGTTATAAATAACCTATCATGTCATCATGTCCTTCGGTCCCAGACCCTGTATCTTCTTGGATGCACTTCACTGTACTCTTACAATTTCTTGTGGATGCGAGTCTCAGATGCACAGTAATGTATTATAACAACTTGGTGTATTCTCCTGCCAAGCATGGCTTTCTTCTGATCTGTCTATTTTGCTCTGAGTCCCAGACCCTCTTATTCTCAATTCTCATGTGGGTGCGAGTCCCAGACTCGAAATGTGTGGATAGCTTGGTTTACTCTCATGCCAAGCATATGCCTTCTTGTAAACTGTCTTTGTTTCTCTCAGGGTCCCAGACTCACTTCTTTGGCTATCATATGGGTGTGGGTCCCAGACTCTCTCAGTGCTCTGTTGCAATACTTGGTTTACTCTCCTGCCATTCTGCACTGTCTCTGCTTCTTCCAGGGTCCCAGACCCTCTTATTCCCTCTTAGATGGGTGCGGGTCCCAGATGCTTTTATCTCGTGTTCTGCAGCCGTTCCCGGATTCCGCACAGAACTCCAGCACCTCTCTGCACGCATACCTGTAGCTGTGGTTCACGTCATCCGAGCAGCAGTGCTTCCTTCTGAGGCACCAGCAGCGTTCGGCCGTTCTGAGGTTGTCTGTGTCCTCGCTGGTCAACTTGCATTTAGGCTTCTCCCAGTTTTCCTCCTTGTGAGGATGGCTCTCTCTGTGTTGGTTTCCCTCTACAAATTGGTTTCCCTCTACAGATTTGTATTTCCCTTGACCAATCAAGACTAGACCACTCCCTCTGGTTCTCTGGAGTCAAAATCGTACTCCTGGTCATCTTCTTCACAGTACTTGAATTGGAGTTATATCGGAAAGAGTGTTTTAAGGGCATCTAGTTAGGTAACCTAGCAGGTTTTTTGACCTCACAATAAAATATATTGCCACTGATTGGGCACAAGAAAAGGACAGTTTGGCTTGGGGAAGGATGGGGGATCTAATAAATCAGAGGAATACTGCGTTCTCTGGGAATGGCCGTCCCCAATCCCATAAGGGGGTTCATCTCCCATGTGATACTCCCCTAGTGCACTACCCCTAGGGGCACTATTGTACTGTGGACATGCCGCCATGGCACCATGTGAAAGGATAACAACCCCCTCCCCCCAACCACCCCTAGCAGAGAAGGGACTACATCCCCTGGTTTGTCACAGAAGAGAAAGATGGGGGGGGGGAAGGGGAGGGATGCAAATTGAAAACCGTAACATACGTGCCAATATCTCAATGCCCTGTTTTTCCCCCATCTATATGGGATAGAAAATGAGTTCTTTAAAACCCCAATGTACTTTGTATTGAGAAAGAAAATGTAAAACTGAAGGCATTTTGGTGCCACTTGGTCGCAACACCTACCGATTATAGACTCCAGTAGCACACTCCTATATGGTGAACGCCACAAATGCCTGTTAGAGCACCAAAACCACATATTGCCAGAACACTGTATGCATGTGGGTTCAGAGTAGAGAGGACACATCCATTGAAGTATTTCTTTGAATTGTCTTGAAGGTGGAGAAGATCAAATGTTTTAAACACACTTGACTTATATTGTAACGTTATCTTTCATATACTTGGTGTTGTCTAGAGAAACCAATATAAAGGAGGAATGTGAGGTGCCTAGTATCTTACAATTTATCTATATGCCTATATGAAGACTGTTTGAATGAATACTTGTATGGACGGATACTAGTCAGGCAGGTAATCCAGTTTTTTTGAAAAATCATTGTTTTTCTGATGTTCCTATCTTTGTGGTGTTCTCCATTGTGTAAAGCTGGACACCAGCTGCATTGAAGTTGCATTATTCTTTTAAATGTTCTAGTTCTGAATATCAATACCACACTGCCTATTTTGTGCCCAGAATTGTGGTTTGGGGTTGTATAAATGGCAATATATCGGCATTCTACTTCTGTGTGAGCCAAGTCTATAAATGATATACTAAACATTTCTACAAAATGCACCCTTGGACCCAGCACATGCCGTACTATAATTCCAATTTACATACCAAGAGGTGACCAAGCCATATTCATGTCTGAGTGGGCTTGACTACATCTGCATTCTTCCACTGATCCATAATGTTAAAGGACATTTGTACCGCGCACTATCACCACCGGAGTGGTCCCCTGGCGCTCTGGCGGCTCTGAAAGAGTGGGAAGGGAGGGTGAGTTAGTGGGAGGAAGCTGGATAAGTGCAAGAGAGCAGGGATGTGCTGTTGGCAGCCTCAGCCCGGTGGGTCAGTTGGCTGGGCCTGGGGTGTTTGCTGCCGGTAGTCGTCGTGTACTGTTGTGCGTCTGTGTGTTTTTGTTTTGTTGTTGCAATGTAGTGAAGTTTGTGCGGTTTGTTGTGCTGTAGGTTTGTGGTTGTATTTGGTTTGGGGGTTTGAGAGGTGTAAGCAGAGGAGGAAATTGTTAGTGGAATGGTTAGTTGGCATTTCTTTCTCGAAGTCAGGCGCTGGGTTTGTGTAATCGCATTAGGTGGGGCGTGGGGGCATTTCTGCGCCTCTGTCCTGATCTGGGCTTGTCCGGTATTCATACTGTCCTGTACATATCTGACCTCCCATTCCATCAACTTACTTCATAAACATGAACCTTACCTGACATCCTTTTCTACTCGTACGGCCGTTGTACCTGCTAAAGTCCACAGCCCAGTTAGAGTGTATTGATTGCTAACATATAGAAACTCTTTAACAGAGTGTGGAGTTTGGTGGCAATTATGGGTGCATGATGAAGTTGGAGCGAGTTGGTTGGGGTTCTTGATTCTGTCTTAATAGGTGTCTCTTCTGTTTTATTTGATTTGGCCTTTGCCTGTCTAGTTGTGGTGGGAGTTTCTTAGTCCCTTCTGGGTGTTGTCAGTGTCCTCCTAAGTTTAGTCATTCTTTTTTCTTTCCATTGTTTGGGTTTTCAGTTTGTGTCCGTGGTGTTGAAGAGCCAGGTTTTTGGTAATTTCCTGAATTTTAGGTGATCTTTGGTGTTTCTTTTTTCTTTTGGGATGTTGTTCCAGGTTTTTGTGGCTAAGTGGTAGAAGGAGGTGCCTCCAAGTTTTTTCTTAAGGTATGGTTTTGGTTACGGATTTCGTTGCTTGACCTGAGTGTCGTTGGCTTGTAGATAATTCTTTTTGTAGGAATTCTGCTTCTTGTCCACTGATTACCCTGTGCGTTATGCACATTGTTTTGAAGGTGATGCAATGTTTGACTGGGAGCCAGTGTAGTGTTTTTAGGGCAGTAGAGATTTGGATCTGTTGTAGTTTCTTCAGGAGGTATTCTGGTATTCCGAGGTAGAGGCTGTTTGCATAGTCGATTCTTGACATGAGGAGGGCGACGATTGTGAGTGTTTTGTGCCTGAAGGAGAGGAAAGGTAGGATTCTTCTTGCCGTGTGGAGGAGGAAAAAACATTTCTTGACTGTTGCATTTATTTGTGGTTCTAAGGTTGGGGTGTTGTCCATCAGGACTCCCAGATTTTTTACTACCTTAGATGGCGATGGTGCGGTTCCCAATTCCGTTGGCCATGGGATGGCGGTTTCGTTCTCTTGGTCTTCGGATATGATCATGATTTCTGTCTTTCCTGGGTTGAATTTCAGGTTGTTGGCATTCATCCTGTTGAAGACTTCTTTTAGACACTCGAGTAGGGTTGAGTGGTCGCCTTGGGTGTCTTCGATTTTGTAGATGATTTGAGTATCGTCTGCATAGTTGTAGCATGCAATGTTGGATTTTTTGAAGATTCTGATAACTGGAGTCTGGTAGATGTTGAAGTACAGTGGTGATGGTGAGGATCCTTGTGGCACTCCAGTCGTTAGCTTGTGGGGTGGATTGGAAGGGTTTTATCCATATGGTTTCTGTTCTGTCTGTTCGGAATGATTTAGTTCAGAGTAGTGCTGTGTCTGTTATGCCGAAGGCTGCAGAGTGGTTGAGCAGAATAAGGGCTGAGGTTGTGTTTGAGTCTGCGTTCGTTTTTAGGTTGTCCCAGATGGATAGTAGTGTGGTTTCTGTTCCTCTTGCGGGTCTGAAGCCGACTTGGGCTTGATCTAGGATGTGGTGTTTTTCTACGTGGTCTTGGGTTAGTTTGTATACGTAGGTTTCTAGGAGTTTTGCTAGGTAGGGAATGTTTGAAATCGTCCTGTAGTTGGAGAGGTCTTCTAGGTCACCACTTGTTTTTTACAAGTGGTTTGATATATGCTGATTTGAAGGTCGTTGGGTACCGTTCCCGTTGCTAGTGATAGATTTAGAAGGTTTCTGTAATATTCTGCTGGCGTTCCTTGTGTGAGGATTGATTTGAAGATGTTCGGGGGACAGGGGTCCATCAGTGATCCTGCATTCTTGCTGTGTTTTTACCAACAAGGCGAATGCCTCTGCCGATATTTCAGGAACGTTTGGGAGTTTGTGCTGTGGTCTGTGTTAGGTTCGTTTAGTTGTGTATTGTGATTGGTTGGTCTATTTTGTATGGTTTGTCGGATGTCGTAGATTCTTTTCGTGAAGTGGTCTACCAGGTCGTTGCATAGTTTCTTTGAGGGGGTTGGGGTGTTGTCGCAGCCTGGTGGGTTTCTCATCTCTGTAATGATGAACATTTCTTTTTGTGTGTTGGTGGCATTGGTGATTCTGTCATCATAATGCCTTCTCTTCGCCTTTTGAATTTCCTTTTAGTATGCGCGGATTTGTTTCTGGAAGAGTTGTTTTTTTTTAAAATATTTTTTTCTGAGTTGTATTCTTTCCTCCATTCCAGTTCCATCATTGTTTTCTTTTTTCATGGAGCTTAGTAGTGGGGTGAACCATTTTGCTGTTGCACTTTTTTTTTTTTTTTGATGGGGTGAGTGGTTTTTCCAGAGCGATCTTGTCGATTTGTGTCTGCAATCCATTTGTGTAGTAGCTCCGCTTTCCCTTCTAGGTCAGCTAGCTCTAGTTCTGTAGTTGAGGGTTTGGTCATCTCCAGTTGTTCGAATAAGTTGCTTTCTTTGACGTGTTTCCAGTTTCTTTTTGTGATGGATGGAGTTGGCGGAGTGATCACGAATGGGATGATGAGATGGTCGCGCCACAGTATTTGTATTGGTGGTGCCGTGGTGAGGAGTTTTTTTCCTTGGCGAAGATTGCGTCGAGTGTGTTGCCCCTTGTCGTAGTTTCATGGTAGTGAGTTGTCCAATCAGTGAGTTTGGGGAGTTGGCATGACTGTCTTCAAACCAGATGATGAAATCCCCCAGGATGATTAGATGTTCGTGGTCGATGGCTATGTTGGTGATGGCTTCTATGAAGTCGACGAAGGTTGCATCGTATGTCGGAGGTCTGTACCCCAGGATGAATGTGATGTTGGTCTTTGGGCTTGTTGTTAGGTGTATAACCATGGTTTCACAGTTGATGATGTTGAGCGTTTCGTCTGTTTTTATTTCCGGGTGTTCTTTGAATGCTATTGCGATTCCTCCTCCTTTTTTGTTTTTCCTGTTTATTTGACGGCATTTGAAGTTGGTTGGTAGACAGCTTTGGAGTGTGATTTTTGTAGTTGTCGTCCAGACATGTTTCTGTGATGACTAGGATGTCAATGCTATTGTCGTCGAAGATCTCAATTTAGTGTTTTGACATGGATCTTGCGTTTTATTAGATTGCAGTGGATTTTGGAGGTGTAGTTTGGTTTGGACTTTCTTGTCGGGGTCGTCCTCTGGTCGGTTTTGAGGTTTCCTTTCTGGTTGAGGTCTTGGTGCTGGAGTGTCAGTGTCGTTGAAGAGTTCTTCTAGGTTCTGTCTTGGATTTTTGTTTTCATCGGGTTCGTCTTCCAGGAGTTGTGGGTGTCGATTGGAAGTTCCTCTTGTTTTGGTGATGTATGGTGTTATTGCATCAATCGTGCTTTTGTTGTTTCTGGTGTTCATCCTTCTTCTGCATGGTTGTGTTTGGTTGATGTTGCTAGTTCTAGCATTGGGTTGGTTTGTTCTGATGACCAGTTGTCGGCGAGGTATGGAGTTAAGTAGAGGGATGTGTCCCTTCTCACAATGTTGGTTCGATTTGTGTTCCTGGGGGTGTGTTCTGTAGTGTGGTTCTTTATTGTTCCGTAGTGTTTGTTCTTTTCCTGTCCCTCGGTATGGGTCGTTTGAGCAGCATTTTTAAGATTGAGAGCTGTTATTCCTTTATTTGTTTGTTGATGCTGAGTTGGTTTTGCTTTGGTCTGGTTGTCTTGTGAGTCTACTGGGTGTGGGGGGGTTGCCCGGTACCGGTTTGGGATTTAACTGTAGTTGGTCTATCCGGCCGGTGTTGCAGACTCGTTGAGTCGCTGTCTTGAGAGGGGTAATGGAGGTGGTTAGAAGTGTGAGGTTGGGTGTTTTCGGTGTCTGTCCTTACTGCCCGTCTTCCTGGATGCAGTTTCCTGTGGTGAGCTAGCTATGTGGGTTTAAGGAAATCTAGTTATCTAAGTGACTTTGAGGCCGCAGCTAGGACTCGCTGTGTTTTATGAGGCGTGAGCCCCTAATCGTAGTGTTACTCCACAGTAATCCTTACAATGCAATTTTGGGGGCAGAACCCCCGCTCAACGTGAGAGACCTGTATAGTGGGAGAGAGGCCTATTACTGCAATCTGAATATCATACAATGCTAAACTTGAGAGACCTGTATAGAGGTGGAGGTTTATGCCTAGCAGATAAGATTAATACAGTATTAACACTGATAAAATAAAAAGTTGTTGAAGTCTAGGGTAGAGTGGTTGCTTTGCTCCTAACCCTGGGCCACTCTTACCTTACTGGTCCCTGTAGTTGATGGTTGACGGCTGGCCTCTGTCTTCCCCTGCGGACACCTGCTGACATTTCTTCTTGGAGCCAGCTTCTTTTAAATAACCCTTATGACTTCCTTACACCCTGTGATTCTCTGGCTCTAAATGTGTGGCAGACGTGTGGCATGCACATGGCTGGACGCACTTTAGCACTGTTTCCCCTTTCCACGTTTTATCCTCTATCAGAGTAGCTTCATTATCTTGGACTGACTTCCAATAACTCCTGACTAATCTACCAATGTTGAGAAGGATTCGTCCCTTTCTTGGTGCTGACCTGCGCTTATTAAAGTTCAACCAATTAAACTGGAGATCATAGATCACTGGCATTGCTACTTCTAGCCCTGCTTTCTTTGGACCGATGATGGTGAAAATAGTGAAGTGGCCAAGCAGGTTTAAGAAATGGAAGAAAACTTAACAATACTATGTACACGCATTTCAATTTGATCAACTGCCTGCACATCCTTTTTATCTTGTAATGAAAGGGTCCTTTTGGATTTCCACTGTCGCCATCGCTCAACGTTCCTTTTTTCCAGGCTTCGCTATCTGTGGCTTCACAGTTTGGCTGTGCTCTTCCCTCCAGAGACCTTGGTTCAGCATTAGAGAGACAACTAACAAACTGGCTTTGCCCTCTGCTGTCCAGCAGATCATCCGGAATTCATTCTTCCACCCATTAGGAAAATCCAGCAAGTAAGTATGTGAGAGCTGCAGTGTGTGACCTCCTTCCCGTGCACAAGCACCACCACTAATAGGCTGCGGGAAACCCAGGTGGATAATGCTACGAAAACACTAATGGGCTGCAGGAAATCCAGGTGGATAATGCTACGAAAACACTAATGGGCTGCAGGAAACCGTGGTGGATAATACTACGAAAAAACTGGAACACCTGTATGCAATAAAGCAACCAGATCAAAACATTTCCATAGTGACGAAGCACCTTCCTTCATTCTGAAACAAAGTGATTGTGAGTAATTTCAAAACTGAAAATGGTTGGGCACGGACAGTGCTTTTCATGCTAGTTGTGGACTGCTGTGGAAACATTTTCTTTAACACATGTCCCCACCCCCCCTTCCTTTCAGAACACCGAGTCAAGAGTTAAATTAGAACATGGATATTGCTAGCCTTCTGCTGGTTTATTGTGACAAATGCACACATTAACTCCATACAGAAATTATTTCAGAGGCGTGTTGCCCAGCTGGGTAGGCAGTTAGATTAAACGAATTGCACTTATGAAACCGATATTTACCACCTTTTTTTGATTTGAATTCCCCTAAATTAAAAGCCAGATTTACTGGGTAGCAAAGGCCTCTCAATGCTAGAGGCAGCTTACTCCATGCGGGTACTTCATGATGTAATACAGAGCTGTAGGAAAGAAAGGAAACTGTGGTAGCCACGTGGGTAATGAAGCTGCAGACCCAAGGCTTCTTCAGGTATGTTTATTCCAAGTCAATATCCTGACACACTGGCACATCCAACTCTAGCCAGCACCCTGATCCAACTGCCGTTGTAAGAACCTTCACACAGACCGACCATGCCATTCTCCATGACATCACTCTGTTGCTCACAGTGACACACATAACCACATATCTAAATTGGATATAAAATGATGGGTCTGAACAGCTTTATGTCAAATTTAATTTGTTTATACTACCCGTGACTATACATAAAGCCTCGGCAATGAAAAGACTGATAATTGTGTTTTCTATACTGCAGTAAAGAAGTACTCTTATTTGCCATTTGTACAACAAAATAAGGTGGTCTTGGTGAGATGGAAACTTAAAGTTCTATAATAGGCGCAGTAATACTTTGTAGTTCTACTGGAGAGAGAGAGAGAGAGCTATGATGTTTGCCATAGCCTCGAGCTTGCCATGAGTCTTTTCCTGAAACTGGCGCCCCATGCTCAAGTTTGTTTTATATATTGTTTTGCTGATGCGAATATCAGTGTTTGACAATCCTAGAATAAACTTGTTTCCGAATAAAAGCAGATGAGAGTTACGCCTAACTGGAGAGTTTGCACCAGAACTTTGTGTAATCACTTTTTACACTGGTCCAGACACTGCAGAGGGGGGGCAGGGAGGGGTTGTGCATGCGTAAGAATTTTAAGACTGCCTCAATCAAGCATTATTCAGCACTTTAGACTCCGAGGCAACATGCACACTTTGGGGACTTAAGCCCATCATTCTGCTGTCAACCGCTGTAATGACAGCAAATTAGATTAATCCCCTTCCAGTACCTCTGATAAGGTATTTGTCATTGGTGGGGATCCATTGGGAGGGAGAGTGGATTTCAGTAACTCCACACTGTACGCCTTCGACTTGCAGATAACCTCACGTGTGAGGGATAGCCACCGCACAAGACTAGTTGAAGTCCTCGTTTATCTACTTCTCCTTTTTTTTTTTTCTCCTCTCCCTGCTTTTATCAGGGTTATGCCTAGTTAACCCTCTTGGAAACTGATAAAGGTATTGAGGAATTTTTGACATTCCTGGGTAAAAGAGCAAAAGGGGGAAGAATTGATACTGTATTGTCAATTCTTTACTTACTCGGCTTGCCCCAGCAATAAGCCGGAGAACTTTTCACCTCCTTGTGTGATGAACTTTGCATCCCCTAGTGCCTGACATCCGTTGGAAAAAAAAAAATAAATAATAACAATTCTACCACTGACCAAGATCAATTTCTGGTTTCACACCGAATTGTCCCCACTGAGAAGGGGAAACCACATTTTTGAAAGGTGCTATGGAAAACCAAAAAACCGCAGGACAACACAGATTGTCTCTGCTATTTGAAAAGTTACTGTGCAACAATCCTCAACAAGAAAAAAGCCTGTTGCATCTCCCAGGCTGACCAGCCTTCCCCTGAGCTTTTCAGGATTTATACTGAACCTCAGTCTTCCCCACAGTGCTCTCCCCTCTTGCTCCAACTCGATCTTCTTCAGTGGAAGGATCAATGGCATACACCTCCATCACAAGCCAGATTGCCCCACCCTCCACGTTCACAACCAAAGCGATGTATCCTGTGGGAAATAATGCCCACTTGTGGACGCACGCCAAGAGAATGAGATACCGGCACAGTGCTGTTTGGCAGTCAATGGTTTATTAATTCAGAATGCGTTAAAAGGAGACCAAACCGACAGCAAATGCTTCGCCCATACCTCTGCCTTTTGTCACAAAGTCTTTATATTATACACCTTGACCAGCAGGATTACATGACACTTGGTTACCATAAAAAGGAGCACAGTAAACATAATATGCACAAGACATACTCTTAGCAAACGATTGTTTGTCGCTTGAGTTTGGAATGTGCATAGGCGAGCTAGACAACCAAATTGGCCCACAGAGTGCATTCCTGTTTCCCCGCGACACGCTGAAATAACTACATGTTCATTTAAGTAATCGCTCATATGCTTGAGCTAGATTCACAATCCCTTCTATCCTTAAAGTCTGTGTCGCAGCTTGATATAATCCAGATGACAAAAAAGGTAAGCTTCACCAGGGCCTGCACACCCAAGTCCTGCTAAACCATCAAAGAGCACCGTTCTACCATCACTTTTGCACTCGCCACTGGTTAACCTTGTGTTGCTCCTTCGTCAAGCTCCCTCCACTCCATTCTGGAGGAGCCTTAAACCTAATGATGACCTAAGTAAGTATTGCCTGTGCACCAACATTCCTATCCTAGTAGAGTTTATAAGTTTTGGTAATGATATTTCTATAGTCTTCATGAGCACTATGCTGGCTTCTGCCCCTTGAGATGTATTGAATTTCTGGGTTTATTAATGGAGTGTGCACTATGGCTCTACACAAAAACGTCTGTATCTACCTAGACCTGTCGGCAGCCTTCAACAGGGTTAACCACGGGCTCCTATATAATGCATGCAGTATTGATGGAGTCTCCTCTAACTGGATTGCCTAATTTCTCGCAGTGTATCTTGATTCTTTGTTGGTCCTTTTCTCAGGGGTACAGGCTGCTCCATCGACCCCCCCCCCCACACCACCACCTTTTAGCTTCTTAATGTCTTCTTGATACTACTGTGTGTTTTACCTTTACAATCATGTTTTAATCCTATGTGGATTGCCCTTTCTTAGGACATTGTCTGGACTTCACTGACCTCGCCCTCTGTCTACTAAAAATTCAAGACTGGAATATCGATGATGGCTTGTGTTTTAAATGCCTCAAAAAATAGAAATCATTCACTTTTAAAATAGAAATCATTCACTTTTTGAAGAGCGGAAAGGATGGCGTGAACCATTTGCCTCCTGTCTCTTGTTGAGGCACCCTTCAGGGAAAAAAACAGAGGTAACCTGGATATTGCAGAAATCTATCTCCCTTGGAATGGCCAGCCCAAGGTTCTAATATCTGAGGTTAACAATCTCTGCTTCAGAATAAGATTCGAACGTTTCTCCATTTAAAATTGTAGGTTTCGGCCCTGTTTCCTAGCACTCATTCTTTAAAAAAAAAATATATAACAAAATGTGATCCGTTCACCAGTAAATCAATTTTTTTTTTCTCTGATCAATTCACAGTAATCCACTCGACTCTCCTCCTGCTCATCCACCTGACTACAGCATCCTCCAGCCTACTGTGGTCTTTCTACATTGGTTTCATTGTTCAGCATCAACTTTTGTACTTATGTTATCACACGCACTACTCTTTTCTGATTTAAATCCTCCCATGAGCTTTTGTCAACTTCAACTTTCCTTTTGCTCAGCAAGCACTATGAAAGGGTCCTCTTAGGACATGGGTCTGCATTCTGCGTCTGTCTGGATGTTTTGGAATAAGATTTCTATGCTCCGTCAGCATAGACGACAGGCTTCAGGTGGTGGATGTAGTGCAAAATCTGCAGCGCCGAAGGTTGTAGACCACTGCCGTATGAAAATAAGACTTTAGGAATATCTGAGCAGCATGCTTCTTTCGCCTTGTGATCTCCTTCTATTGCTGTCTGATTGCATGGAAGGTGCTTGAGTCTTTGCGAATGGTTAGTGAACACCATAGAGTGAGAGCAATTAAGTCATAGGTGGAATAGTCAAGTGTGACATATCGCCAGGCAAAGGTGACTTGGAGAGTCTGGAATGGTGAAGGACCTGTATGTACAGGTTTTTCAAAGTGAAACATACACATTGGGCACTCTATGCTTGTTAAATTACAGCCGTCGTGGCGAAATAACTGCGACTTCCATACTTCAGGCAGTTCTTGGTCTTGGCCCTGCCATGGAAGCACGTAAAACGTATGGGCACTCTTGGGAAGTGTGAGGGGTGCACCATCTGAACCTTTTATAGCACATAATCTTCACCCGCGCAGCAGAAAGGCAACTATCACTTCCTGGCTCCACTCCGTTTTTAGGGGTTAGGTTAGGGTTTTTAAGGTATGCCGGTATTAAAACAATGTAGGCACTATTTATTTCTAACAGTAACCTTTATTTGATCATACTGTTTACCACATGTTCTCTTCCTGTGAAATAACATGGAACAGTCTTATCAGCAGTGTTCAATTACTGCAGAAGGTTAACCACACCGGTTCCACAGGAAAGACCACTTTTCTGGGCCATCGCAAAGTGAGATGTAATGAACATCAGTGGCAGCTGCTAGCTATCATTGGAAAGAAAAACACAAGCACACAGTGACGTTTTCTACTTTGGATTAATACATAAATATACTGTGTACTATGGCATCGGGCACTTTTATAACATTCCAGGATTTAGAGTTGGTTACAATGGCTTTTAGACTCTCCTTTCTACTTTTTTGATGTTATGCTTGATAATATGATACAAGCATTTGTAAAATAAAGCCTTCAGAAATCTGTGGTCTTTACTGGGTAACTTTGAAAACCAGACATCTCTTCTTTGTGGAGTTTATTTACAGCACCAAATGCGACTTGGTCCACCTTAATGTGCTACTGGTACGGTCCCGGTTTGTGGGGACCAGTGTTGTGAAGCCGATCTCGAAATTGGGTAAAAAGTAAGCACCAAGTGGTTAGGAGCTAGTTGAAAATAAACTGTCGGTTTCATAATTGAAATTACCAGTAATTATGAACAATTACTGAATATTAACATTGATTTCTTTTTTGGGTTTGTAATTAAGATTGCCCATGCTTACAGCGCAGGCTAGTCTTGATTCTATTAAAGACACAAAGGGGAGCATTATGATTAACCTCTTTAATACTGCAACTCGCAGCATTTCACATTTTTTTACTTTGAACTCAACGTTTTAGTTTGACTTTGTTTTCGTCAATCAAATCAAACAAAAATGTTTAAGAGTTCTGATAAAACGACATGTCCCCATCAGCCTCTAGTTCAGTGTAGTCCCAAGGCTCTCTGTCCACCTATCAGTGCCTGGGACCCTCTATATGCAGCTTCCTGCCTGGGTCCCTTCCTCTTTCTTTTGGCAGTGAACCCTCTACACGAATTCTCTAACGTAATAACTTAAACTTCAAACACTCTTGTGAAATACCAGCTCTATCTTCCCTATCTGGAAGGGCAATGACCCTGTAAAGATAGGCTAGTCCTGAAGTAACAAGTTTGCTAGGTCTTCTCCTTGCATCTCATGTCGTCTTCTGTTCGTCTCTTATGAGAACGAAACTGTGAGAATACGCCTCCGTGCACCCTAAAGTAGAACATTCCTTTCAATCATCAATTTTTTTCCGTGTAGTCTGGGCGGGATATAATGCTTGCCTCTATGTCTTTAATAGAATCAAGACTACCCTGCGCTGTAAGCATGGGCAATCTTCATTCTATGTGGAGACAGGAGGCAAGCATTGTGCTTGTTAAAAGCTGTCTAACACAACATTAGCCACCTGAGAGATGGGTTTAAAATAAAAGGTTTTGAAGGTAGACTCTCCCAACCAGTCGGCTGACTTCATAACCTCTGCTGCAAACGGTCTCGATGCCATTGCTCCTCTCGTAGAATGCGTGCCAAATTATATACAATACTTGCCCAATTGTAAATGCATAACTTCTCTGACTCATCTGGCTATTGTGTCTGTGGCTACTGCATGGTATGGCTTTCTACACGCTATGAGAAGCTGGGACACTAACAGTGGCCGTAGGCCCTTTGTACTCATCGTGCTACACAACTTTGCATTATTCGGAAAATGGGGGAAAGAGATTATTCTTGAATCGCACTTTATCCTCTTAGCGATACTGAAAGCTATTTCCTCCGGGTAGAAAACTTTCTCATCTACTTCTAAAGCTCTAACATCTGATACTCTACTACAGGCCACTAGGCAGAGCAGCATCGCTAGCTTCCCTGACAGTCGGGACAATGAAGGGTCTCTGTTGGGCCAGTTGAGAAACAGCAGAGAAACATCTTTTACGTCCCAAAGAACCACGTATTTGGGAGGTTTACGCAATCTAACTCCTTTAAGCAGGTGTGCTACAGCTGGATGTTCTACCAAGGGCTTGCCCTCTACTGTCGTGCCCTGTTGATATCGCTTATTTGTAAATTCAGAGTGTTCTGTAGGCAAACCCGTCGTGAAACCGATCGGCCAGGAAATTGAGAATCTTTACTAAAGGTGCCGAAACGGGATGAACACCCTGTTTTCTTCACCAAGTAGGCCAGCGGTCCTATGCAGCCCAATAGCTGCGAAGGGTGGAAGGTGCCTATGCATTGGCAGTGAGCTGCGAAATGCCTGGTAGTTCCCATCTCTTCCTGAAACCCTGCATGCTATCTGATGTGGACTCCCCTCCTCGATCAGGGGGTGTGTTTGGCCGTTCGGGCTGAGCAGGAGTTCCCAACAGAGGGATCCTCCTCTTAAAATCCAAAGAAATGTCCATCATTACTGGAAACCAGGCCTGGGTCTTCTACAATGGGACTATTTCACTAACCTTCGCTAAAAGTATTGTCAGCATGATGAACGGTGGGAAGGCATAATGGACTGCTCCGGTCCAGTGATGCGGGAATGCATATGTCCCCACTGCACCCAGGTATATTTTACACCTGCAGTATCTGCGAGTTTGTGTATTCAATCTGGACGTGAAGAGATGGATGTCTAATAGACCCCAAATTTCTTGTAATCGAGCAAATATTCTTGGGTGTACCTTCCAATCGCTGTAATCTAGGAGTCTTGTGAGTTCCAGTCTATTATGTTCTGTTCCCCTGCCAAGTTTTCCGCCAATACTGTTGTGTCATTGGAGGCAGTGGTGTCAAAAGTAATTTTGCTAGCATTTTTGACCTGGTAAACCAGCCCGGCCCCCCACCCCATCCCTAGCTTGTTTATGTACCGTCCATCTTGAGTAGGATACAACAATGGGCCTTGCCTTGGGTAAAAATGCGCACTGCAAAGGATCCTTCTAGGAGCTCTAGACAATTTATGTGCAACCATAGTTCTTACGGACCACTTCCCTCCTATCTCTATCTCTCTGCACCTTGCTCCCCAGCCGGCTCTACTTGCGTCCGATTCTATCACCAATTGTGGAGTGTATCTGAAAATTGCTTGACCATGCCAAGCGTCCATGTTTTATTTTATTTATTTATTTATTTAAATTTTTGTAACGCGACAACATGCCCGTGGGCCTCAGGGCGCACAAAGAACAAGAACAAGACAAAGACAAACAAGCATAAGAGGCAGATCGAGAAGCGAGTCAGGAGATTATTCCAGGTTAAATAAGTGAGTCTTTACGGCACGTTTGAACGCTGTATAGCTCTGTATACCAGCTGGAAGTGTGTCCCATAAAAGGGGACCCTGAGCATCCAATGTAGTACCTCCCAAATTTGGCTGTCCTAAATTTAGGATAATTGAGAGTGACCGCAGAAGAAGAGCGAAGGTTCCTCACGTTAGGTTTGATGCCTATACGGGATGACAGATAGGTTGGGCCGCTGAGACTTAGGCATTTATGGGTCGTAGTAAGCATCTTATGCGTTATGCTGTGTTTGACGGGTAGCCAGTGGAGTTTTTTCCTAAAAGTCGAGATGTGTGTGCGACGTGACTGATTGAAAATATTACGCACGGCATTGTTCTGTGCCACTTGTAAGGATTGGATGTTAGAGGCTGCGGTGCCCATCAGGAGGCTGTTACAATAGTCCAACCTTGAATTTATCAATGCAGTGGACAATAGAGCACAGTTCTCTTCCGATATGAATGGTCGAATATATCTAATTCTCTTGTTTATATCGCCACAACTAGATTTAATGCATGAAATATGGGATTTCATGGAGAGTTCTTCATCAAGTACTACTCCTAAGGTTTTGACTTTCTTTTGAACTATGATGGTGTTATTGGCAATATGGAAAGAGGCGTAGTCAGGATCAAGTTTTGCCCGGATGTTTTTTGATGCCACAATAAGGAGTTCAGTCTTTATCTTTAAGAGCAAGAGAATTGCAAGCCATCCAATCTTGTATGGCCTTATATATTCGGTTAATGGTTTCCGAATCGCTGCTGTATGAGCCACTCATCTGAATCCTACTGTGGGCTCCTCTACTCCCTACATTTTGGGGAGGTGCTTTGTGAGGCCATAGTGCACTTGTTTTCAGAAATCTGGTGGCTGGGCTGCTTGTACAAAAGCAAGCTGATATTGGAACATCAGCGAGTGCACTGAATTTCGTTCGACTTTATGTTCAATTTTTCTTTTTTTTTCTTCATGTGGCTGCTGTGAGCCTCTGTTGTCTGTCGTGTACTCTGCGATGGGATCACCACCGTAAATTGCTCAATACTTCCATATCACTCTTTTTAGTTGCGGATAAGTACGTGCTCAATAGGAGCGTTAGAGGGAGGAGTGACTCTGGAATGCTGGAAGTGATGCGATTTACCTCTGTCGATGCTTCGCTGGGTCCTAGCTTCGCTGCCTGCCGTGTGAGCAATATGAACTCGGGCCTGGCCGCCAATTTGGGCACGTTCCCTCACGGCTCCGGTCCCGACCTTCTGTAATAGTGATACGGTGCGCGCTAATACTACTTTATGGAATGCGTGCCGTGGCTCTGGGAGCCACCGGCTTATGTAGAAAGCTGGCGAGTTTGACCGGCAGAAGAGCAGTATAACACCTTTTTTAAAAGTCAGAATTTGTTCTATTCTGTGGTAACATTTCACAATAATCTTGAATGAATGTACTATTATGAAGTCATCTTCACACAATAAAATCGTGTGGATGTAAATATGCACAGAGGAATTCTCCTGTTCTTATCTCGTGAGCTTCAGCAAAAAGAAAGGGGAAGGGACCCAGGCAGGAAGTGGCATATAGAGGGTCCCAGGCACTGATGGGTGGACAGAGAGCCTCAGGACTACATTGTTATAGAGGCTTATGGGGACTTGTAGTTTATCAGAACTCTTAAACCTTTTTTGTTTGATTTGATTGACGAAATCAAAGAGTAAAAAGTTTAAAAATGTGAGACGCTGTGAGTTGCAGTATTAAAGGAAGTTATGCTCCCCTCTGTCTTAACATAGAATTCTGATCCTGTTTAACAAAAAGTTGACCTGCAACAGGCTACTGTTTAAGTCAATATGCTAAGTGGATCAATACACCATTTGAGAAAACTCAAATATTAAAACTAGGCAGCAGTAGAATACCTCTCGTAACTAATGTTTTTTCGAATAGATTTTTGTTGTTGCATTTTAAATCTAGCATAATGTGATGGTGATATGGTGTATGCATTTTTTGCACTTTGTGATCTTGGGCAAACATTATATTCTGAGCTTTTCTTTGCATCATGCGGCACTGTTTGATGGAAGCTGCCACTGTAGTGCTATAGTTGAATCCTTTCCATTGGAGGAGATATTCCACCTGATAGCCTGTCAGCGGGGAAACCATAGTGAGTATGCCAAAAGAAAATGTTCTTAAGGAAATCATTTGCTCTGTATCACGTGCCTCGCAAGTACTTAGCAGAATGTGTTGAAACACCTCCTAAGGAAACTGTGTACATGAACCTTTTGGTTTTCTTGGTCTAGTTCATCCTCTTAAGCTTCATGAAACTACTAAATTGAGTTCGTGAAAAGGAGCATCTGCTATTTACAGCAATGCAAAGCTGTTGTGGAAAAATATCTCCGAAAGTGTTGACGTGAGGTTATTATACCATTGGAAACCAGCATTGGCAATGCCAACAGTTTGGACTTATGGGGAAGGCACTACCTTATTGGTATTTACTGTCCATTGATGGTAGCAGGTCAGTGTGAGTATCTGGACATCTAATAGCGGGGCCTGGCAAATGACTATCATTTTATACAGGCCAAAACTGTTGGCCTTGCCAGTGCTTTTTTTTCTTTTAACTGTACTTCAGTGAGGTACACGCATAGTGCTTATAAATGAAGTGGCCGAAGTCAGACCTGAATACGATGTTTCTATTATACCATGTAGCTAGTTTTCAGCTCCAATTGAGTCGAAGACTACTTTGGAGAAAAAAAAACACTGGCAGGCTCTTTGTGTGCAAAAATTGATGGTACGGCTTGATTTAAAGCGAGTGCCAAGAGTTTCCATGAGATGTTTTGGGCGGGGAGGGGCAGGAACTGGGTGGGAATGGTCATAGGAATTAGCATAGTGATGGGCTGTCAATGGGTGGGCAAATAGTCAAACATCACATACAAGCTGTGTGTCCTTCCTCAAATGCCATTTCTCCTTATATGTACTCTAATGCAATAGTTTCGGGTTCTAGCCCAGACAACAACAAAAAATGCAGCGACATCCCTAGATGACCGTCTGTAATAAGAAGCGTGGTAAGTGAGTACAGTGCAGCATTCTAAAAAAAAATAATCAAAACGTAAACTCCTTTTTAATATGCACGCTCCTGTGGGAGATGCCGCGGCCAATCACTGTCGGCACTAAGAAGACTTTAGGTTCAAGTATACTCAGACGGGTAAGTGCCTCACTGAGTCACCCGCATTTAAAAAAAATAATAATAAACTCGATTTCATGGTTAAGTGTGCAGCGACTTATCTTTTCGTTTACTGTGTTTTTTTTCTTGGTTTTCTAATTTTATTTTTAGACTTTTGGGCTGTAGGTTCAACGTGCTGAGAGTTGGCTAACGTTTACCCCCAATCCATTACATTTCAGGAGCACTCGGAATTTACTCTGACGTTATGTTATTGGGTCTTGCATAGCATAGCTTTTGCATGACCGCTTTGTGTTGTCTACAACCTTTTAAGATCCGCTCTACGATAATAGATTGGTTGGATGGGTAGCAAGGGAGACGGATTGGAGAAACAATGCTTTGTGTGCGTGTAGGTGACAAAGAATTGTGAATATGCTGTGACGTGTGTTGCACCTTATGAATATTGCCTGGAGACACTGTCGCTCCCTACATAACCATGAGAAGTGGGTTGGAGTGTTGGTTAGTGTGTTTGTTGCATTTCTAAATATGTGACACTTTCTCATTCACTTTATTTCACTTTGCAGCTGGAGTATTCAAGACTTGAGTGAACGTTTAAAATGGCATGCAGCCCTTCTAAAACATCAAAGACGCAGGTGTGTAAGACCTCCATTTTTCTGGCCTCTCTAAAGTCTGATAGTCTGATGTTTCGAAATACTAAACGAGCAAATATTAAGGTGTTCTCAGAGCTCCATGCTATTTGTTTTTTTCCAATGAAAGGTGACTGAAAAGAGCCAGTTACCACCCCTCCAAACCCCACATACTGAGGCCAGTCAATCTCTTTTGGAATCGGATATTAATTTCTGCTCATTTTGCAGCGATTAATCCATCAATTTGTGTTGCACGCCATGTCTGTAATAGTCATTGTACTTTGCAGACCAGGTGCAACAATGGGTGGTGCACCCAACCAAGTTTTTGTCAAGTGAACATTTGTCAGCATTCTTCTGAGGCAAGTGTGTAGGGTTTCTGTTAAACCAACAAGTCTGCTTCCTCTGCTGGGTATATACTGGGGGAAATGTGTTGCATCCTTGTAACCATCCACACTAATAATGTAATTTGCTCTTTTTTTTGTGTTTAATTGTATTTACAATTTTTACAAATATCTGTCCATATCTTCAGGCATATTTCCTTTTTTCCTTTGTAGTCGTTGTGCGGTTTTCTATTTGTTTTTTTCTCAAGAGTTGATTTCCTCCAACTTCAGACTTTCCAGTAATTTCGCTGTGGCTACCGTCAGGGTTGTTGAATCGCCACACAGCTTATTCCACCAAGTTTCTTCATTTGCGGTCAAGTTCAAGAGTCTGTGTGAATTGAGGTATGTTTTTCGAAGGTTTTCCGTTCCTGAACAGTGAAGGAGTAGATGACGTAATGTTTCAGTTTCCAAATTCTTACAGTAACGACAATTTTTGTTGGTCGACTGCTTTCTATGGAACAGGATTTCATTGGTTTTCAGTATGTTTAACCGTGCTCTTAGAAAGGTTGTTCTCAGTCGTTTATCTGGAAACTTTTAAAAATAATTTCTTACTTCATCTATTTTTTGGGTGTTCGATGTGTGATGTGTGGAGACTGTGAGGTCTTCCGCTTTGTCTAAGGTCTCGCTCCAATCTTGTATTTTAAGTTTTTTTTCTTTATTTTTTCCCGGGATCCGTTCTATGTCCCATTCTGCGCATACAATTTTATCAGCTTGTTCCAGTAGTCTGATGTACCAAGTTGTTATCATTGGATTTTTTTCACTCTTCATCTCTTGGAGAATGATGTCCAAAATTTTTGGTCGAGGTTGCCTTATGATTTTACCTAAAAATAATAGGCTATTTCTCGTGACCACAGATTCCAGTGATTGCAGACTCAATTTGCGTCGAATGATTGCTATGGGCGTGGAGTTCGGCAGTCGTAGCACTCTGCGCCAAAATGTGCCTTTCAATTTAGCACACAACGTCCGCTCCATAGGTCAGAGTTGGAGTGACCTTTGCTTTATAGAAGTTTATTAGCGGTAGGATTGAAATTTCCCGAATTTCCTATCCAAAGACCATGCCTGAGCTGCTAATGTTTTAGGCTTGGAAAAAAGATGCTCCTGCATCGTATTGTCGATTTTGAGAGTTTCACCCCTAACTATGTGCAGCTTTTGACTATATCCAGTTTTTCAGAGTTTGCGAACCACTGCGATCTTTTGCTTGGTCTCGATGGTTTTTCCAAGATCATGATTTTCGTTTTTAAGGTGTTAAGCTCCAAATCATTTTTCTTTAGATAGGTTGTGAGGCTGTCTATTTGTCTCTGAAGTCCAATTGCTGTTTGGTCTAGCAATAGAATATCCTCTGTGTACAGCAGTCTTGTCACTTTTGATTCGCCTATTTGTGGAGGAAATGAGCGAGTGTCGTTTTCCAGGTCTGCTATATCTACCATGTATGCCTTGTACAGCGCCGGCGCCAGGGGGCAGCCTTGTTTTACCCCTCTGGCCGTTTTTATGGTTTTGGACATCAAGCCTGCTTCGTTAAGCCAGATTCTGATGGGCGTTTCGCTATACAGGGCTTTCACTGGTTCAAGAATGGATGGTGGGCATTTTTGTTTCTCCAATTTTCTCCACAATTTCTCTCTATTCACACGGTCAAAAGCTTGGACCAGATCAATCGAGGCGATGAATATTGATGGATGCCCCTCAAAGACTTTTGATTTTAGAATACTGATCATCATGATGTTAACCGACGTCCCCAAGTTCTTTTCGAACCCTGATTGAAATGGGTCCGTTGTTTTTGCCTCTTTCTGCCATGAATTCGTCCAACAGCAAAGATCCGAAAAGTTTGCCAAGCACATCAAGTAGTGCGATCGGCCTATAGTTTCTCGGATCGTCCCTCGGGCCCTTCTTATAGATTGGGACAATGTTTGCTGTTTTTCACGTGTCAGGAATAGTTCTCGAAATCCTGGATCGTCTAAAGATTTCTGTTATTAGCAGAGCCCAGGTTTCTGCGTCCTGTTTTAGGTGGATGTTGGAGATTCCATCTGGGCCTGGGGTGCGAGAGTTGTTTAGTATCTTGATCTTTTCCAAAATGTTCTCCTCTGAGCACACTATCCATTTGGAAGAGTCTTGATGATCACTATTGCTTCCAATGGAGTTGGATCTTTGTATAGATCGGTAAAGTGTTCGCTCCATTTTCCTTCTGAGAAACTGTTTATGGTTCTCATATCCGTGAGTGGAAGTTTGTGCTTTATTGTCCAGAAATCCTGTGAATTATTTTTACACACTGCTCTCAGCATAGTCTCTGCATCGGCTTGATACAGTTTCCATCGTATTGATTGTAGCCACGATTTGTACAGTTTTTTTTTTTTTTGATTGCCAAGTCAAGATTTATTTGTGTTGGATTTGTTCGTGCAAGCCGTGTAACCTTTCTTAGGTCTGATTTTTGTCTTCAGTTCTTCATTGTGATTATGCAGGTGAGTTTTGTCCTGTGTTCTTTTATGTCCTGGATGTAGATAGGGAATGAGAAGAGGACGGTAGTCCAATTTTTCTTTGGAAGTAAGTTTGTTTGTCTATTGTATGATGCTGTGATGGAAATTAAGGCTTCTGTTGTGATTTTCAGTCGGTTTCCTTGTTGGTTTATTTCTAAGTTATGCGGCATCCTCACCAGCGTCTTTTTTTTTTTTGCTGGCCACGTTGCAGTTAGTAAGTTGTGGTCACTAACGATGGTTTTCACTACCTTCAAACTCTTGGTTATTAGGTATAGGTCTTTTGAAGCGAAGATGTAGTCAATTGTACTTTGTCTGCCACCACTTTCCCATGTTGGAGTTCTGGATTTGGCGGATTGTAAAGAATTTAAGTTGTACAAGTCACGGGATTTCATCAGCTTTGCCCATGCTAAACCTCTTGCTATTGATTGTGAGCTGCCAATATTTTGAGGTGTCGTTTCCATCTCAAAAGCAGGACAGGTAGCGTTCAAGTCGCCGCATATCAAGATGTGATCCACGTCGTACACTCCTGTGACGTCTGTCAGGATTTTTTCCACGTTGTTTAGGAATATGTTAGTTTTAATTACCGTTGGATTCCAGTAGATGTTTAGTAGTAGGATAAGATCCTGACTGGACTTTTTCTGTAATGAGTCTTCTTTGTTCCATTCTAGCAATATTGCCTGAATTGCCAGAGATGATCAGGTTACGAACTATGCAAAGGGCTCCACCAGTCCGTACTGCTGTTAAAAGGCCTGAAGTGGGGGCGACCTCTTTCATCTTTTTGAGCAGAATACCTCAAAGCCGTCCAGGCTCGGCGGAAATAGCAACCAAGTCTCTTGCAGACTTCAAATAGGCCAAGGCTCACCTCTCCTGGTTGTGTCAGGTGAGTATGGCCTCTTGTGTTCCATGATCCAAAGATGATGTTTTGCTCTGGCTTTTGGGTCCCGAGTTGCTCCTTTAACGTCTCCCTTTCTAAATTGTCAGCTGGACGATTTAGTTGCTATTTCCTGACATATCGTGTCAGAGCCGAAGGGATCCATGCCCATTTTTTGGGATCCTTTTCATTTTTTTTAGCCTGGTTCTGAATCGAAGGGTTTCCAAACTTGGTACGACTTTCCTTTTCTCTGATGGGCTGCGTAGGAAATGGACCTTTTGGATTTCTAGGAGACATTCTTTGTGATTCCTTATCATTTTGTATCCAGCTGTCTTGAGTGGAAAGATTTTCTCTTGCCTTTACTCTTTCGCTGTCGCTTTACGTGTTTGACCAGCTTGAGGCAATCGTTTCTCGTGGTTTTCGTCATTCGTCTTCTTCTTTTCGAGCATCTTTCTCTGATATTAGATTGAATTTTCTCTTCACTCTAGTTGATTTTTTTGGTTTCAGGTTCTGTGAACTTTTCCTTTCTTCTTTTTCATTTATCTCATAATTACTTTTTTGTCTTGTTATATATGAATTGTCTCTTCTGTGCCCTCTTTCCTCTGGTGTTTTTCTCTCAAGGTGTACCCTCTTTTTGACAGTTCTCCTGCCGCTGACAACAAAAGTTTTTTCACAGTTTGAGATGTAATGTGCAGATAGACACTGTCCGTCCGAGCTTTATGTGCGAACTCCACTATGTTTAAGTCCACACTTCTAATTTGGTCTCCTTTGTGGACTTTTTGTAGAAGCCTCATAGTTGCTCTTCTGTAAAGTATAATCTTTTCTCCCTTTTTGTCACTTTTTTCTTGTTTCAAAGTGCGTGATGAATTGCTCTTGTGAGTGAAGATTGCAGATGTCCGAGTGGGGTTTAGCTGTGTGAAAGAGTCCGAAGGTCTTCGGTTTGATCTAGTTCTTTTTTCTGATTATTTATCACTTGATCTGTTTTTTTCCAACCTTTTGGTTGTTTTTTCTTTGGGCTGATGTGTCTAACTTTTTTCTGTGTGATGTTGTTTCTGATTTGTTTTGCCTTGCTCTTTGGCTGCACTGATGGTTTTGTCTGTGACGGATTTCGCTGTTCGGTGTATTTTCAAGCCTTTCGACCTCAGGTGTTTCCTTTGCACTTTGTGGATGGCGATCTTTGTTGCCTTCGTATTTGGATTCAGTTTTGTTTATCCTTATGTTGGCCAGTCGGAACAACGTTTTCCTTTCTGGAGTTATCCGACTTCTTCTGTAGCTTAGATCGTCTACTTTGCCTTTCTCTTTTTCCGAAATATTTGTTTGGTTCTGATAATGTTTATCCCTTAGGTCTGTCTTTGGGGAATTACTCTCTGCAAAAGACTTCTTTCTTTTCTTTGCACTCGGTCGAGGTATTTCCGACTCCGAGATTTCGATCGAATATGTGCTTAAGTCAGATAGGTTGAGCGAGCTGTCCTTCGCACCTTTATGTACCGCTTTTATTGTGTTTATCTCTTGGGAGTCACTCTCTGAAGCTTTTGTTTTTTGGTCGATCCCAGTTATCCATTTAGTCATGAACAGGTTTGCGTTTCTTTCAGTACGCTGTTTGTTCTGTACGGTTAATTCTCTTAAGCTTGGTTGTTTTTTCAGTATTGAACTATTTTTTGTGATCTTTTTTCTCTGGAGTTGGTGATTATTCTCGTTATTGTTCCAGATCGACTGCTTTTCTTCGGTTTCGCCTTTGAGTTCTTTTTAGTTTCACTTAAATTTGCTTTTGAAGTTTTTGTTGTACCAGGTTGTCGCGCGTGTCCTACGTGTTCTGCTTTAACTTTAAATGATGTCGGTTTCGGATTAATTTCTGCTGGGGTCGCTAGTTGATCATCTACATATGTTTTCCTTGTTCTCAGTCCGCTCGGTCTGGGAACTACTGGACACTGCTTTTTTTAAAAAAACTGAAACGCCTCAGCTATATCCGTCATGGTGCCTTGCTCTGTTGTGGATGCCTTCCATGCCTCGAAGGCTGTTATGTACCCTTCCAAATGGGTTAGCTTCGAATTGCAGGCTGCTAGTAATGAGGTGTGGTCCTTTAATGTTTCGTTAATCGTTTCGTATAATTTCACAAATGGTGCCAGTGCGATGGTCACGGCTGACATGACAGGTAGTATATCCACATTTTTAATAGGTGAGTTTATTTTTTTTTTATTTTTTCTTTTGAGTTTCGCTTTCCGCTTTTGCTTTGTTTGGCGTAGCAAAAAGTAGCCGTAAGGCATCCACCAAGACATCAGGCTTCTTTTGTTGTGGCGAAAGGTTTCTACCCCGGGGTATTCTCTCTGTGTTTTAGCATGTTTTTATAGTTCAATATTGCCTCTGCCAGTTTTATTTCTTCTTGGTTCCACTGATGACTTGTTCGAGACTTCATTAAGCTGTCTTCTCTTTTTTTCTCCTTCATAATTTTGCTTTCGTTAAATGAAGTATCAGTGTTTTTTTCATCCGACATGTCTGGTTGTGTGGGTGGTGATTTTTGATTTACATTGTCTTCTGCCTTTGTTGTTTCTTTATTAGTTTTTCCGTCAATCAGGTCAGACTTTGGTTTACTTTCTTGTTTTTTTTCCATTATCCTCTACTAGTGTTACTGTTTTCTGTGTTGGTTTGTCCTTCTCTCCGTCATAGCCTTGTGGTCTATGCTCTGTAGTTCTGCTGTCTATACCAGTTTTAATTGTTTCTGGCTTTTGGTGCGGGGAAGGTTGGCTAAAGTGCCAGCGTATATGCGGTAGCAAACCGCCACTTTCAGTAGGCTTTTCTGGCTTCGTCGTGTTGGCTAGGTTTCTTTGGGGAGATGGTGGGATTCCTTCCAGAATTTCTAGATCAGAAAGTTCAAAGCGGTTTACTGTGGAAGTCTTCCCTAATTTTTCAAAGAATCTTCCAATCGGGTTGTTAGACGGAAGTATCGGTTTGCCCGTTTTTTTCATCTGTAATTTTGATGGTAATCTGTTGTTGGGGGTCGATGAGCCAGTTGGGTTATGTTTTTTGACTCCTTGTCTTTTTGTTTGTTGGTCAGTTAGAAGTTCATTTGGTTTATGTCCGAGAATGATTTGTTCTCCTTTGTCGTTTTTTTGATCATCAAATAGGTGGTTTACTTCTGTTTGATGGAACTCTTCATCTTGATTTTCTGCTTGTGAGTAAGTGTGTATTTTTACCCAGTTGTGTTCTCTCAGAATGTTTATTTCCTCTGTTTCTCCCACTTCTAGTTCATCAAGGTATGATAAAGTTGTATTCTGACAGGTAGTGTCTCTAATCTCTGTTAGGTTCCAGTCCGGGCTTGGTAGATCAGCTCGAACTGTCACTGGGTGGAGGTCACTTTCAGGTTTTTGTGATGATTCCCGTTTTTAGTAATTTGATTTTGTTAGTTTTCATTGACTTTGTTGAACGTTTTATCAGACGTTTCTGTTGTACCACCAGGGGGCGGTTCATCTCCTTGCACTGTGTCGAGCCCTCGCGCTCCTCTCCCCTGGAGCTCCAAGCTCAGCCCCGGATGTATTCGCGCGGGGTCCGCCCTCGTCACTCCAGCCTCCTCCTCCTCCCCACGGGGATCCTCCGCTCGGACGCCACCGGCGCCCCCAACCGAGTCTGGCCCCGCGGAAGACTGCAGACCCAGCCCCAACTTCTCCAGATACAATTCCCCCCCCCCTCCACCACCAGCCCCGCGCCGGGGAGACCGAGGCGAGGCATACCCATCAAAGGGCGCGTGCTCCTCAGGGATCCGCGGCGGCTCAACGCCGGCGGATTCAAGCTCCAAGCTTGTGGCTTCCCTCCAAGGTAAGTCGTGCTGGTGGGGGAGATCTAAGGGGGGGAATTGGAGGCGAGGAATTGAAATTTCCCAAGTTCGAAGTCTCAGTTGGTATAGTTACTGATTTTGTACGTGCTTGAGTCGTCGCCAGCGTTTTTGTTGTTTGAACGCCGCTTCTTAGCACGCGGCCCGTTTCCTCGTGATCATTTGACTGAGGGTTTCCTACCCCTGGGGCGCCTTCCATAATACCGGGTTCACCGGCAGTTGAGATGTTTTGAGATGTTGAAATAGTTATGATATGGTAGGGGCTCACAGTTTTTTAAACAGGGTTCTGTAAACAGCCTGTTTTCACAAGCCTTTGGCTTGATGTACGTTGTCGTGAGCAGTCACGCAGTGCGCCGGCAGCCGGACTGCCAGACTGCACCTTCTCGCAACTCTCCGTGGCCGCTCCGCGGCCAAAATGGGTTTTAAACCCTGTTTTTCTGTAGAAAGTGAAAAAAGACTTCTGAAGCAGGTAGAAAAAAGTTCGGGGTCGACTGCCAGACTGCAGCTCCTCGCAGCTCTCCGTTTGGTGAAAATGGCGAGTTATGCAGAAAAGTAATTTGGATTTTGTTGATTTAGAGTAGCAGATATGCCCTTCTTCCAGCAAGGAGAGCACCTGTTGACTCTGAATGTAAAATCAGACAAAAGGACTCGGGAGTTGAATTGGACAAAGCAAGACAACTTGTATTGCTGGTTTGCAAACCATCCACACAAAAAGCACCCTATCAGCCCACCCCCCAAACTAGCCCAACCCCAATCAAAGTTACCTTCTACTTATATTCCCTCCCGGTCTGGACCCTCATAATACATGTCCTATCTGTTTGCCCTAGCCCTATCATGTTATACAATACTGTACATTATATATATCCATAGTCCGTCTTCTCTTTCCTGTCTGTCTGTTTCCCGTTGTCACGTGATGCTACGCTGCCAGGTCAGTTGCTCTAGTCTGACAATATCTTTCATAGTCCTCCTCAGGTGAGGGATGTGGGGGCCAACACCCCAGACGCACTTCCGGTTGAGAAGTGCGTCTGGGGTGTTGGCCCCCCAGGTCCCATTGTCCAAGCTGGTTTAAGCCGGCGTAATCCAAGATGGAGGCCCAGGCGGCGTTTACCCAGTGCACCTGCAAGCCTTCTAAAGTGCTGTCAGCAGTCTTTCCGCCCATGTCTGTTTTAGGGAGCTTTCGGGGCAAGCATTGCCTAAAGCCAAATTGTGGTGATTTACCTGTCCATTGTCCTCTATAAAATAACAAACGCTCGGGCACATATACCGTAAGAAATAACACTACCCATCTCCTTTATGATCTGTGAGACAGGCATGTATCAAGAGATGACACACAGATTTTCAATTCAACAGTAGAATATTAAGTATCAGGATGGTGTAATGCCTACTTGCCCTATCACTGTGGTGACGATTTCCCTAGATAACTAAGGGAAGTCTGTGTCTAAGTCCAAATCAAACGACTGTTTGTGTCGAAAGTTATGCTTGCCCTCAAATCTAGAAATAAACCTGTGTGGGGTTCTTCTTAATCAAAAAATAGTGTTCAAAAGTAAAGATGTAGCTCAAAGTTCTTCTTGGGCTCCCTATCCCAGGTTTAACTCTGTACCAATAGTTGCTTGCCTTATTAATGTTCTGCCAGTGCTTGAGGTTCCTTCCCCGAGTTCAATATATCGCAGTTCACACAAAAAGGAAGGTCTTGAGGTTACCTTCCCCAAGACAGCATTTCTCTGTTCCTTTGACTCAGGGTTCCCTTCCCCAAAGATTTCACTGTAGCACTTCTACCCATTTCAAATATTCAATACAATTCGTACAAGAAAGCAAAAGGCCCTCTTGACCCACCTTCAGGCTTGCTTAAGTATTAAATTCAAGGTGGCATGGCTAGCGAGCAACCGATGCAGAGGTGAAGCTCCTGTTCAAGGCCAAACGAACATCCGCCATAAATCCTACTACCATACACCCTGTAAACGAGTGGGTGGAATAGCATGTCAGAACATCCCAGGAGTCGAATGGCCGAGTCAGAGCTATCTGAGCTGGTGCAAGGACAAACGCAGCGAGGGAAGGCGCCGGAGTGGGAGATTGCAAGTTGGCTGCTGCCAGCGGGAGCCAGTGAACTCGACGGGCAGAGACTGTTACTCTCCGAACACCCGGGTGAGGTGTTGGGAAGAGAGATGACACAAGGATACTTGAGACACACAAGGGAGTACCCTGCAGCGCGGACTGGCTGCGGCATGAGAAGCGGAGGAGAGGACTTCTCCGGAGCTACACCCATCCCCCTGCGGTCATGGAGGGAGAGAAGTGCCGCGGGGGAGGAGAGGCACCCAGAGTCAGCAGACACGCAGATCGCTAAGGGAATGAAACGGTAACCCTCAGGCAGAGACGTCAGAGAAGACTTCCCAGCACCAAAGTGAGGAGCAGTGTGGGGGCAGACACCCAGGGCTGCGGCAGACTGGAGATCAGTGACACTGTGTGGTGGTGGGGCTCAGTAAGAAAGAAGACTACAATCCCGTGGGAGAACAGTGGGGAACAACCACCCAATACTCCCCACCCCCCCATCCCCCCCCCGTGATCCCGGGGGGAAGCGAGGGGTGCGCAGGCATACCGAAGGGAGACTAACTAGCGAACAACCCGATGCAGAGGGAAAAGCCCCCCCCCACTGAAGAGGTGGACATAGTGGGTGCACTAGAGCAGCCACACCAAGGCACAGGCAGTCCTGACTCCATAGAAGGGACAGGAGTCCGGGACAATCAACGGGCACCAGCGAGATGCAACGATCTGGGTATAAAGAACCCTAACAACGAGGCATAGTAGCCCACTGACCCTCTTGGGTGGGGGGCAGCTGCCAGAAGGTCGGGCCCTCACGGGGCAACTCCAAAAGACTGATGGTTGCAGAGGGGGCCGCAAAAGACTGCCCAGAGAACGCAGGATTGAATCGGGGGTGACCTAAGCAGGCAAACACAGGAGGAGGAAAGCTAAGAGTAAACCTGCACAAGGGGAGCACGGTGCCACAGCACCCATCACACAGAATATGTGGAGGAAGACACCAGTGAACCACTAGGAAACCCCTGGCGGATACTGAGATGAGCTGGGGTGCTGCCCTCTGTGCATACAGACCCCAGCAGGAAAAGCGCAAAGGACGCTAAATCCTTCCCTGGAAACGGCGAACACCGCGGACAACCTACCCCACACAATCTGGAATGGGCAAGCAACGCTTGCATAGTGGTGAAAAGCCAGCAAAACTTCGACCACTATGCTGCCCCCAAGCAGAACTTACTAAGGACCAGGAAGGAGGGAACGATGCCTTGGGAGCGGAGAAAGGCGAGGGAGTCGCATTGGAAGGAATGTTGCCGGCTATTTGGGAATCTACAGCATCCCTGGAAGGAAAAGTACTGGAGGTTGGGACGGATGTGTATCTGCTACGAGCTGACCTGCGAAAGGGTGACAGGAGTGGAGCAATGCGTAAGCACGATGGACGACGACCTAACCACACTCAAGAATCAAGTACGAGGACTAATCTGAGCAACACAGGGACTGGCGATGAGGGCGGAGGACTCTGAAGGTCGCTTCCCTCGTAACAACATACGCCTGGTGGTGGTTCTGGAGGGCCAGGAAGCACCTAGCACGGAACTGTACGTGGATGAATTGGTCCTGGCGACTCTACGTCTGAAAGGCTTATCGAAGCTCTTCACAATAGAGAGCCCATCGGGTACCGGGCAGACCACCACCTCCAGGGGGCCAGCCCAGAGTGATAATAGCCAAACTAATACATTTCAGAGACCGGGACACAATATTGCAAGTGGTGCATAAAACCGGATACATCGAAGTAGAGGATGCCAGAATTCTGATCTTCCCAGATTTTACACAGCAGGTCCAGAAGAAAAGGAGCTCCTTGACTCTGCTTGCCATAGACTTCGTGAGCTGAACTTGCGCTACATGACAATTGTCCCGGCAACACTGAACGGAATGGATGGGGGACGATCCTTCATGTTCACTTCCCCGAAAGATGCTTGGGGCTGGCTGGATGGCTGATAACCGAAGAAAGCGGCTCAGGGACCGGAAGACTGACAACAGAAGGAACGAGAATAAAACCGACAATCGGGATGGTGAAATGACCTGGAAGATGCCTGACAAAAGACTACCAATCTGAGGGCCGGGGGGGGGGGTTGGGTGGATGGGAAGCTCACTGTGAGGAAACGGTGATGGTGCAATGCAAAATGTGGCTGGAGCAGGAGAGGACCCAGCTAACCCCAAAACCGGGACCCACCTAACGCGCCGGACAGCAGATGCAATCTGGAGGCTTATCCTGATTGGAGCAGGTTGAAGGGAGTGGGGCAATGGGAGGGACAGGACATCTGTGTGGTGAACTCCTACGCTCCGAATGTGGACGACAAGACCTATTTCACCTCAGTAATGTAATTGACAGGCGACCAGCGCACAGGGATATATATATATATATATATATATATATATATGTATGGGTGGAGATTTTAATTGCGTCCTGGACCCAGAATTGGACAGCACAGGGAGAGGGGGCTTGACAAAAAGCCACTGGCGCAGGAGGTGCTGTGACTAGTGGTGGAGAGAATGGCCTTAGTGGAGCTCTGGAGGGAAACGCATGGATTAGAGAGGGGGGTCTCCTTTCACTCGGGGGTGCACAGGTCGTTTTCAAGACTGGACTACCTATTTGTAGGAAGAGAGGGCTTCCGATTTCATGACCCACAATATTAAATAGAGCTCTATCTGATCACCCCCCACTGGTCACCGGGTTAAAGGGTGCACGCAATCGGTCAGATATGAAGCTATTGTGAATGAGACAGTGACTGCTAGAAGATGGGCCAATTCACAGACCCTGAGGGAGGCATTACCTCCTTTTTTAAACTCGAGGGGTCATGAGCGATGTGGGAGGCATTTAAGGTGACACTGTGGGGGAGTGTGCATGGCCCAGGTGACAGGGGTCAGGCGAACACTGGACGATGGTATAAAAAGACTAGAGGGTGAAAAACAGCAGCTGGAAATCGATCTGGAGGTGGGGGGGGCAACAAGCAGGAGAAACATTGGCAGATAAACTGAGCTCCCTAGACTCTCTAGAGCAATTCAACAAGGGGCTGTCCACAGCGAGAATCCATGGGGAGGGTGACCAGGCAGGGCGGCTTTTAGCATGGCTGATAAAGCAAGAAAGTCCAGTGGGTGGGGTGGGCGATTACCAAGATTCAGGATCCGACGGGAAGCCTGGTATCATCCCAACAGGATATAAATGGGGTCTTCCATAAGTATTCCAAGCAGTTCTACTCAACAGAAGGGATTTATTCGGACCAAGAGGCCTCAGGCTTGGAGAACGTGGTACAAATCTCCATACTAGACAGAGAGGACTGGGAAAGGCTGGATCTGTCCATAGAGGAGGCGGAAATATTGGGGGCAATAAAGACAATGCAGGCTAAAAAGGCGCTGGTAACGATGGCTTCCAAGTGGAATTTTACAGGACGTTTGCAGACGTCTTGGTCCCCCAGTTGAAGAGATTCTATGATCATGCGGTCTAGAAGGGGTTGCTGCCTCCTACAGTCACATTTCTTTATTGAATGTGGACGCAAAGATTCTGGGGAAGGTACTGTCGACTAGACTAGCAAGAGTGGCTCCTGGTTTAATACATCCAGATCAATTCGGATTCGTAGGGTGTCGGGACACGCGCATGAATTTATGTAGATTGCATCACGTTATGGACCTAGTTAAGGATTCACTGAGGGGAAATGGCTCTGGTAGCAATAGACACAGTCAAATCCTTAGATTCACAGGAGTGGCCATGGCTATTCAAGGTATTGGAGTCCTGCAGGCTAGGCGAGGGAATGCAGAGGTGGCTGCGACTGCTATCCAATACCCCACGGCGCGGGTAAAAACAGTGGGATGGGTATCGCAGGGATGGTGTTTAGAGCGAGGAATGCATTATGGATGTCCGGTTTCCCCCATTTTGTTTGCCCTAGCGCTTGTTAAGTATTTCAATCAGGCGATACACCCTGGTCTCAGCCTAGTATGCAGCGCACAAATGAAATACTTATTTTATTATGTCTGCAGGTTCAATATTCTGAGTGATATACCACTCATATCACACCCCTTCTCAAAATACCCCCAGGTCGCAATAGACCAGGAATCGGGCTAGTTGGTAAAGGTAATATTTATTTGGTTATTTAAAACTCCAATTAAACATATACTTCTTAATATATGGAACAGCAATCCCCAATGTGGTGACAATAACAGTTAAGGTATATAAGGCAGTTTAGCAACACAGAATATAAAACATCAGAGAAACTAACACTTTTGGCTTGTTTGAAAAAGATAGAACTTGGGTTAGGAATTCCCCCCTGCAATATTCCTCAACCCACAAATAAGCAATTTTAATAGATGTAAGGAAGCAGCAGATATTCAGGAATAAAGAACAGTGGCAGAATTTAAATACCACCTTCCCGCTCCAAACAAGAGAGAAAAACGGGGTTGCAATTTTACACTTTTTAAAATGACATTCAAAAATGGCTGTGTAAAACAATGAATGTGTGTAAAAATCCTTAAATCATTACAAATTTCTGTGAGAGCAACACTGGAAATATGCCAACAATCGTGAACTATGGTTTGAGCAAATTAAATACTTTGAATCTTAATGGAAGTTTGAAAATAATTGAAAACAAAAATTACACGTGTAAAACTTTTTGCAGAAATGCGGATTCCCGCCTAAAATTGACCAAACGGTTTTTAAGAAAAACTGATGAAATCTAGGTTGCGGTGTAGCTATGGGTCTTAGGTATACTCTAGAGTTGAAATTAAGTCTTTAGCTATGAAATTGAGTGAGTTATGCAATGTGGAATGAGAGGCGTTTTTGGAAAATAAAGCGTGAAAAAGAAAACCAAATCAATCTTTACTAGGTTCGTTTTTATTCTACACTAGGGCATTCAGGCTACGTTACCAGATTGAAACACAGTAAGCTCTATAGTTGATCCGTGGTACCAATCCCAGAACCTCCGTGTCCGCCCTGGCTGACTCAGTCCGATTACCCGAGGGAGGATTTAAAGGTTTGGGATTTCACAAGGCAAAATTATTTTACTTAGTTTAGCACTAGCGCAAAGAATCGAGTTAAAGTTTCAAGAATGGTTCTGACGATATTACAAGTTCTTAAGGTAAGGAAAGAATGATTTAGAGATTGGGATGGAACAAGGCAAGGTATGCTTTGATTTTCTATGCTTCCTATTAATACTTATAGTTCACTTTTATTTAGGATTTTGGACCGTCGAGGGTTCTGGTCATCACATGTATCATGTCTAACCAAGGACAGCAGGGCACGTCTGGCGGGATAGGGTCAGTTGGGCGGTTCTGGTCGCTGGACTGCTTGGACTGGAGACTGCACCGGTTGCTGGAGGCGGGAGATCAATGTGATGGCGAGTTTGCAGCAGGCAAGCATTTAGTAGTAACAAGCCAGACTGGATCAAATTTCTTCTCTTGGGTTTTGGGATTTGTTTCAGAATTTTGAGGCCTAGCTGAAAAAGGAGTCCGCAATGCTTAGGCCTTGGCTTTGTAACGAAATCAGGAACAAGGATGGAGAATTCAGGAACAGGGCGCCACGCAGAAATTAGGATGAAGTCAGGAATGTGTGCTGTGAGGTTCCCTTATTTATCATGCCAAATAACATCACTAAATTATAAGGCAGGGGCAAGCCTTACTGTCCACACCCCTACTACTAGGATTGGGCAAAAGCATAATCTATGCCTTGCTTTTCGCTGATTGGATGACAGAAAGGGATGTCATGTTTTATGAGATGATCTTCACAATGTCTGGAAACCTCTCATAGCTATTGGGACCAAAATCTAGCTTTCCCACAAATGCATATTTATGCATTATGACCTCCTGAGAATTTCAGATGCATATGTTACATATCCCGTGGGTCACATTTCAATCCGTGAGACCTGGTTTTGCCTTTCTGCTGCATTTTGGCAATGTTAACCATGAAAGGTTTGGCCTAGCAACATTTCCCAATTGGAATATGTGTACACAATGTTATGTTTGCAACATTAATACTTTTCGCGCAATCGGTCCTTCTTTATAACTTCTGTTCCTTACACAGTAAGAAGCTCTACCAAGTTTTTCAAATGAATAGCATACATTTAGATTTAGAATTATGCACTTTTCACAGCCTGCTATTGTCTTGGCCTGACGAATGTCTAATGTGACTTGAAAGGCACGATTGTCCTGGGGATTCCAAGCCTCCAGCCAGCAAGTAGCCTTTTCCTGTTCAAGCAGTTGAGGTGTCATCCTTTCTCAGGGTCAGCACTGACGGAGCAAGTTTTTTCTCTTCTTTCAAATATAGTTTGCCATTCAGACTGGGTTGAGCTTTGATTTATACTTTGGAATATTAACTTTAAACCTATAGAATTAAAACGGTACAAGGGTGTCTTTACCATTACAAAACCTTTTACATTTCTTAAGTACTTAAGCCTTGACACAACAATGTACTTTTGAAATGGGCAATTTTTTCCCCCCTTCAGTCAAGAACAAGCCCATTTTACCTCTCAGCAAATATACACTTTGTGCAGCTTATAGTTCTTGTCTGGAGTGTTAGAATTGTTTTGCAGCATGGATACATGTATTAGACATTTGTTTAGAGTCTCTCTCTCTGCACAGCTGCTTCTTGATACTTGTTGCAAGTTTTAGCCGAGTTTCCCCATGGAAAATGAAAAATGCAGTCCCTGGTTTGCTTTTCAAAGGATACTGTTGCCGGGAACTCATTCAATGAGGCCCGGTTCCTCTGAGCCACAATGACGAATCATGGGTATTGCAGGGCCCTTTCTGTTCATAGGGGTTTATGAGAAATTAATGGATTCAGCGCCAAGCAGCACTTTTTAAAATTGGGAAAGTGTCAATTTAAAAGGCATTTTGGGGTTTTTCAGCACAGTGATGCTGCTTCATTCACTTTGCTCCATAACCCGTGTGTGTGTGTGTGTGGTGTGTGGTGTGTGGTGTGTGGTGTGTGGTGTGTGGTGTGTGTGTAGCCATTTTCTGGTTGTGACACAAACGCAGTTTTGAAGATATTGGCGCGCAAAAGAGTCAGCGCAGTCCTTTTGGGCTGTTTCTTTCACCATTGCAGTAAAGTGATGTAGTGAGGCACATCTGAGTGGGTCAAAATATCCCACACGCTGGAACCACTGGCAATATACTTCAGGACATGCATTATAGAAATGGGTATTGAAGCAGGGGTAGTGATGCACAGTATCTTGCTCTACGCGGACGATGTGTTGTATGTGGACAACCCACTGGAAAACTACCCAGTGATATTGGAAGTGCTGGGCAACTTTCCCAAAAATATCGGGGTTATAGGTTAACAATGAAAAATCTTTGGTATTCCCATTGGCGGGCCTCAGTGAACGGATGGGGGAGGAATGGGGTGCTTTGGTGGGAGTGGGAATCTTACAAATACCTGGGGATTCAAATTTGCCACAACGTGGCACGGGAGGGGCGATTTCACGATTATGGGATGCAGTAAAAATCTGGAAAAAGCGACCATTATCTATGATGGGAAGAATTGCACTGTGCGAAATGGTGGTCCTCCTGCATCTTTTGTATTTTACAAATGTCCCATAGATGGCTAAGAAGGTATTCTTCAAGATTTTGGCCAAAATGCTGGGGGAACTGTTGTGGCATACAGGGCGTACCAGGGTGGCCATGCAAACACTGCGTCGCAGGTGAGAGGATGGAGCGCTCAATGCCAGACTTTATTTTATGGCGGCACAATTGCAGACTGTGGCATGCTGGCAAACTGACCTGGGAGGAGAGCTGACCGGATCGCTGGGGGGGAAATCCCGCCAGAGAGACGGGGAGTGGAGCTACTGTGGGGAACCATAGTTGGTAAAGGGAATACAGTGGTCTTTTAAGTGGTATGAACAGTATAGGGGAAACTATATATATATATATATATATATTTTTTATTTTAAAAAGCTGGCTTAAGAGCTTTATATAGAAGGGGATTGCCAATTGGGTTTGCCTCAAAACACTGAGGGAAAGCCAATGCACTACATTATGGGATCTCTTCAGAGACGGAAAATTGTTGACATTCGAGGAATGGAGACAAACGTATCAGGTGACAAGTGGGCATTTTCCTCACGTACACCAAGGTGGTGAGACGGGTGGCGGCAAGTTGGGACGGTATCCCGGGCGAGCCAGAGGAGCATCCATTGATGCAGACGCTATTGGAACTAGGGGAAGGTGGGGGGTAGAGTCTCCAGGATGTATGGAGCACTACAGACAGCGAGGGAGGACAAAGACCTAGCAGTTGAGAGCAAGTGGGAGAGGGACTCGGGAGCCGCATCCCGAAAAAGGAGTGGGTCCAGATATGGGAACAAGTTAAAGTCGTCTAGGAGTGCATCAAGTACTCTCATAAGTACTCGCTGTTTGCTGGTACCACGCTCTCTCCTGGATCCTGTGAAACACTGTCAAGCCGATTCATGGAATAATTAGCGCGGCGCAAGTGGGCAAAAACGTGCCAATCGCAGTGGAATAGCGAAAATCGCAGTGCAAGTGCGAAAATCGCACGAAAAGCAGCGCACGTCGATTCATGGAAGTCCGTGCGTGAGAAAACCAGCGGATGTGCGATAAAAAAGTGCGCGGCGCACGTTGGCGCACAGGCCATCTAACAGCGTGCGCCAGGTCACAGCGAAAATCGCACAGGCCACAGCGAAATTCGCACATAGCGCGGCGCACGCAACAAAAGTAGGCGGAACACGGGCGTAACACTCGGAATGGGGAACAACTTGCCAAAACGTGGGCGTCACGGGGGAAGTAAAGGGCACAAGTGCGCGGAACGCCCACACGCTCGCCTACAACACATTTTCATGGAATAGAATAGGGCAAAAAAGCGCACGCTCAAACCAGCGCACAGGCACAAACACGACCGCCACAAGAAAGCAGGCGGTAGCGTCTCTGCGCCTGGAAGAAATGTGCGCCAAAAGGTGCGCCAACAAATAGCACCTATATACTGCCATGATGAATGTCCTATACTGTGGCCCTCCAGGACAAATGACCTGCAAAGGGGTACCCACAAACACGGACACCCGCAGACAAAAAATACGTGTGCGAGTATACCGGGGTGCGCGGGAAGTCTCACACGCGATTTGGCCGGATACGTGGATTTCAGGGGTGCGCGGGAAGTTCCACACGCGATTTCAGCAGGGTACGTGTATTTCAGGGATGCGCGGGAAGTTCCACACGCGATTGGCCCAGTGCGAGCAGGGTACGTGTATTTCAGGGGTGCGCGGGAATTTCCACACGCGATTTCAGCAGGGTACGTGTATTTCAGGGGTGCGCGGGAAGTTCCACACGCGATTTCAGCAGGGTACGTGTATTTCAGGGGTGCGCGGGAAGTTCCACACGCGATTGGCCCAGTGCGAGCAGGGTACGTGTATTTCAGGGGTGCGCGGGAAGTTCCACACGCGATTGGCCCAGTGCGAGCAGGGTACGTGTATTTCAGGGGTGCGCAGGAATTTCCACACGCGATTTCAGCAGGGTACGTGTATTTCCGGGGTGCGCGGGAAGTTCCACACGCGATTTCAGCAGGGTACGTGTATTTCAGGGGTGCGCGGGAATTTCCACACGCGATTGGCCCAGTGCGAGCAGGGTACGTGTATTTCAGGGGTGCGCGGGAATTTCCACACGCGATTACAGCAGGGTACGTGTATTTCAGGGGTGCGCGGGAAGTTCCACACGCGATTTCAGCAGGGTACGTGTATTTCAGGGGTGCGCGGGAAGTTCCACACGCGATTTCATCAGGGTACGTGTATTTCAGGGGTGCGCGGGAAGTTCCACACGCGATTGGCCAGTGCGAGCAGGGTACGTGTATTTCAGGGGTGCGCGGGAATTTCCACATGCGATTACAGCAGGGTACGTGTATTTCAGGGGTGCGCGGGAAGTTCCACACGTGATTTCAGCAGGGTACGTGTATTTCAGGGGTGCGCGGGAAGTTCCACACGCGATTTCATCAGGGTACGTGTATTTCAGGGGTGCGCGGGAAGTTCCACACGCGATTGGCCCAGTGCGAGCAGGGTACGTGTATTTCAGGGGTGCGCGGGAATTTCCACACGCGATTTCAGCAGGGTACGTGTATTTCAGGGGTGCGCGGGAAGTTCCACACGCGATTTCATCAGGGTACGTGTATTTCAGGGGTGCGCGGGAAGTTCCACACGCGATTGGCCCAGTGCGAGCAGGGTACGTGTATTTCAGGGGTGTGCGGGAATTTCCACACGCGATTTCAGCAGGGTACGTGTATATCAGGGGTGCGCGGGAAGTTCCACACGCGATTTCAGCAGGTTACGTGTATTTCAGGGGTGCGCGGGAAGTTCCACAAGCGATTTCAGCAGGGTACGTACGTGTATTTCAGGGGTGCGCGGGAAGTTCCACACGCGATTTCATCAGGGTACGTGTATTTCAGGGGTTCTGGGGAGTACCACACGTGAATTGGCCGTGTGGGCCCTCCCAGGTGTACGCTCCACAACCTCCACGGACCCTGCAGGCAGCCCACACCACGGGGGACTACCCTGCACCCATGCTCATGTCCCGCAGGCAGCCCATCCACCATGGGCATGCCCCCCAGCCAACCCACATGTCACCTTGCACTACTGATCAACAATGCATGTCTCCCAACACCCCCACCCCCCTGCCACCATGGGCAGCCTCCACCAGGCCCCCACTCATGTCTCCCACCACCCCCACCCCCCAGCAGTGCAGGGGCAGCCTCCACCAGGCCCCCACTCATGTCTCCCACCACCCCCACCCCCCAGCAGTGCAGGGGCAGCCTCCACCAGGCCCCCACTCATGTCTACCACCACCCCACCCCCCAGCATCCAGGGTCACCCTCCCCCAGGCCCCCACTCATGTCTCCCACCACCCCCACCCCCCTGCCACCATGGGCAGCCTCCACCAGGCCCCCACTCATGTCTCCCACCACCCCCAGCCACCAGGGGCAGCCTCCACCAGGCCCCCACTCATGTCTCCCACCACCCCCACCCCTCAGCAGTGCAGGGGCACCCTCCACCAGGCCCCCACTCATGTCCCCTATCACCCCCACCCCCCGCCACCAGGGGCACCCTCCACCAGGCCCCCACCCATGTCTCCCACCATGGGCACCCTCCACCAGGCCCCCACCCATGTCTCCCACCACCCCCAGCCACCAGGGGCACCCTCCACCAGGCCCCCACCCATGTCTCCCACCACCCCCACCCCCCAGCCACCAGGGGCACCCTCCACCAGGCCCCCACCCATGTCTCCCACCACCCCCAGCCACCAGGGGCACCCTCCACCAGGCCCCCACTCATGTCTCCCTACCACCCCCACCCCCCAGCCACCAGGGGCAGCCTCCACCAGGCCCCCACCCATGTCTCCCACCACCCCCACCCCCCAGCAGTGCAGGGGCAGCCTCCACCAGGCCCCCACTCATGTCCCCTATCACCCCCACCCCCCCGCCACCAGGGGCACCCTCCACCAGGCCCCCACCCATGTCTCCCACCACCCCCACCCCCCAGCCACCATGGGCACCCTCCACCAGGCCCCCACCCATGTCTCCCACCCCCCAGCAGTGCAGGGGCAACCTCCACAAGGCCCCCACCCATGTCTCCCACCACCCCCACCCCCCAGCAGTGCAGGGGCAGCCTCCACCAGGCCCCCACCCATGTCTCCCACCACCCCCAGCCACCAGGGGCACCCTCCACCAGGCCCCCACCCATGTCTCCCACCACCCCCACCCCCCAGCCACCAGGGGCACCCTCCACCAGGCCCCCACTCATGTCTCCCACCCCCAGCCACCAGGGGCAGCCTCCACCAGGCCCCCACCCATGTCTCCCACCACCCCCACCCCCCAGCAGTGCAGGGGCAGCCTCCACCAGGCCCCCACTCATGTCCCCTATCACCTCCACCCCCCCCGCCACCAGGGGCACCCTCCACCAGGCCCCCACTCATGTCTCCCACCACCCCCACCCCCCAGCAGTGCAGGGGCAGCCCCCACCAGGCCCCCACTCATGTCTCCCACCACCCCCACCCCCCAGCCACCATGGGCACCCTCCACCAGGCCCCCACCCATGTCTCCCACCACCCCCACCCCCCAGCAGTGCAGGGGCAGCCTCCACCAGGCCCCCACTCATGTCCCCTATCACCCCCACCCCCCCGCCACCAGGGGCACCCTCCACCAGGCCCCCATCCATGTGTCCCACCCCCCCACCCCCCAGCAGTGCAGGGGCAGCCTCCACCAGGCCCCCACCCATGTCTCCCACCACCCCCACCCCCCAGCCACCAGGGGCACCCTCCACCAGGCCCCCATCCATGTGTCCCACCACCCCCAACCCCCAGCAGTGCAGGGGCAGCCTCCACCAGGCCCCCACCCATGTCTCCCACCACCCCCCTGCCACCATGGGCAGCCTCCACCAGGCCCCCACTCATGTCTCCCACCACCCCCTGCCACCATGGGCAGCCTCCACCAGGCCCCCACTCATGTCTCCCACCCCCCAGCATCCAGGGTCACCCTCCACCAGGCCCCCACTCATGTCTCCCACCACCCCCACCCCCCTGCCACCATGGGCAGCCTCCACCAGGCCCCCACTCATGTCTCCCACCACCCCCACCCCCTGCCACCATGGGCAGCCTCCACCAGGCCCCCACTCATGTCTCCCACCACCCCCACCCCCCAGCCACCATGGGCAGCCCCCACCAGGTCCTCACAATCCCCAATCCTGTGCGTAATGGACAGCCTCCACAGCCAAAAAGCCCTACCAAGTAACCCATTCACCCACATGGAAATGGAAATCACATGTTACACCCCCAATGGTCATTAAGCTAATGAACCCATGTCCGTCACACACAATGGTTGCAATTGAATGGGAAAACACACAACATGACATGCATGAAACGAATGAGATGATACCACACAGTGAAGTATGGAAACAAAATTGTATTGAAAAAAAATAAAGAATGCTAAAGAAAGAAAACAAACTACAATGTGAATGAGAAAAAAAAAGCTGCATGTCCGTATAAAAACACAAAACTGCAAATCAGAATCCAAAAAATATTTGCCCAAAGTCAAAAGTTAAAAAATCTCCATGCAATAAAGAACTATGTAAAAAACTACCAAGGGTCCATGAGCCCAACTGAACAAAGGAAACCTACTAAAAAACCTACCTAAAAATCAACTATATACAAAAAGTGGAGCAGTGTCCGTCGACTCCAAATCATAATAAGAAAGAATGGAAACCTAAAACTAAATAACTATATACAAAGGCGGCGGGCAAGTCCAGCGGCTCACTCCGTGGTGTCCCGGGCCAGGGCATCATCGAACTCCTGTTCGATGTCCCGGAGGCGGTCCAGTTCCATGGCCCCGAGGGTCCGCAGGGACGACGCCGTGTCCTCCTCAAACCCCCTGCGGATTGCCTCGAGGCACTCGGCCCGCCTCAGGGCCCTCCGCATGGAGTTCTCCGCCCTGACCATTGTGAGCCGCGCCTCTTCCGCCCGCCGCCGCTCCGCACTAAGGCGTGGCCCAACCGCTGCCACACGGAAGACACTCTCTGTCCTGGGTCCCCCTGCCCTCCGGCCGATGCCTGCCCCTCCGATGTCGAAAGCCCCGAGCCTTCATGTCTCCCACCATGTTGCTGCTGCTGCTCCTTTGCCCGTGCACTGCCTCCTGCTGCCTGCACATTCTCCGCCGGCTGGGGTGCATTTGTTGATGTGGCCACCCCTGCTGGACCTCCGACTCGCGACTGTGGCAGGGATGCCTCCTCCACCAGCCTGGCCGCACCGTCAGAGGCAGCTCCACAGGGCACCCAGGTGACTGATGGGTGGGAAGATGGCACAGAGGACGACTGGCGCGTAGGGGGTCCAGTTGAGGAGGGGGTCGGAGCAAGCCCCATCAGATGGAGGAATCCGGCCTGGGTGACCTGTCCCAGCAGGCTGACGTGGTCAACGAGCCATTCGAGATGACGTGCAGTCTCTCCATGAAAAGACTGCAGGTCACCTCGCATGGCCCGTTGACGCAACGCCACACCAGCCAGGACAGGCTCAACCCGGACCTGGATGGTCACGTCCGCAGGCAGAGGAAGGCCAGTTGACGTCAGCTCATCCCCTGCCTGAAAACGGGTCTGGACGTAGGCATCCCTGCTGGTGCAAGATGATGCAGGGACAGTATCGGGGACAGGATTGCACACAGGCACCTCCGCGGCCGCCTGTGCTGCCTCCTGTCCCTGGTCCTGCACTGCACCACTAGCACCAGTGGGATCCCCACCTCCAGACCCCGTCTCTGGTGCTTGCACGGCCCCCTCCTCCACCAAACCCCCCACCAACCTGGATGACTCCGTGCCATCTTCCCCTGTTGGGCCCTGTGGGGTCCCAGCTGCCCCTTCTGCTGCAGAGGAGTCCAACTGCAACCTCCGCCTCTTGGACCTCCTCCCGGCAGCTGCGGCCTGGGACGCGGCACCGGACTCCTCACTCCCCGACGAGATGACAACACGGGAGGGGAGCCGGGCCTTGCGTCTCCGGCTGGCGGTCGGATCCCCGGCGCTGTGCTCCACAGCACCTTCTCCGCCTTCTTCATCAGTTGACGCTGCAGACAGGGAGAAACAAAACACAGGCATCAGGGCACTGTACAATGGACACATACACGCATGACAGTTGCACATGAGTGGCATTGGCAAACCTCAGACATGTCATCACAATCCTCAACACACATGTCATTGCAACTCACACACATGAGCCATACCACAGCCATATCGCAACTGCCACCACCATCCCTACACATACAACAGCATCAGCAGCCAAAGGGGAGCCAGACGTCACATGCAACACAGGAAGTGCACCACACATGTACACACAGCACCACACTTGCATGCATGTCTACACCTCTGCCAAGTGTTGCACTGTTCAGACGGGCATCCATGTCACATCTGCCAATCAGGCTTCCACATACCGCTGTCACATGCATCCATGTTGCATCACTGTTGCACCCTTGACAAATACACACACATGCACATGTACACAGTGCTCATACATGCAGCCGAAAACAACATACATGCCTGACATCACGGACATGTCTACTTACATACACATTCATCCAAACATGTGTGCACGCACAACTGCATTTGCCATGCAAGCCCACACACACAAGCACCATCCATGTCTCACACATTACAGCCCTCGCATGTGTCAGACCCACGGCCCTGTACACCCCCACCCATACTCGACCCCATACAAACAGATGTGCAACCGGCACAATGCCGAATAATCACCACACGCACTGCTCACAATCAGGATGCATGTACACTCACCGCTCGACTCCAGACGGGTCTGCTTCTCTAGGACCTGGACGTGGAGCGCTGGGGATATGCGTTCCAGGACCCCCATCTGTTCTTCCGACAAGTGGCCCCGGCGCCCCTTGGCATCCGCTGCCTTCAAGAGGCGCCGGGCCTTGTTCAGGGTCCTGGACCTGAAGTCCTCCCAGCGCTTCCTGACATGTTGTAAGTCCCGGACTGCCACCCCCTCCGCGTTGATGGCAGTCACGATGTCAGTCCAGATCCGAGTCCGTCCTTCCTTGTCGGCGCGGGAACTTCCGAAGAGGGCATCATACTGCCCCAGGACTTGCTCCACCAGGACACCAACTTCGGTGGCACTGAAGCTGGTGCCCCTCTGCCTCTCTGGCCGGGGGTTGTCAGTGGTCACAGATGGTGTTTGCCCCGACATGACAACCCCAGAGGCAGGAGTGGGTGGGCAACTGGGTCCTGGGGCTGGGCTGTGGAGCGATGGAATTCCAGTCGGGAGTCTTCGGTTCCAGCAGGGGTGGTCACAGCAACAGCACCCCTGGCTGATGTGCCGGCAGCAAATGGCAGTGCACGTGGGCAGCAGGCAGTCAGGCAGCAGCAGATGGCAGGTGGGAGCGTGCTCGGGGCTCTGGGGGGGGCAGTAGTCCGGCCTTCTGGGCAGGAGCGTGGTCTTCCGTGTGCTTACGCGTGGCCAGCTTGGTACGGAGTGATTTGGCACGTGAAAATCCTGCACGTCAGCGTGAAAACCGAGGAAAGGCCCTTAGCGCGTAAGTGCGTCAGCACGCATACGCGAATCTATTGGACCAAAGGCCCTCAGCGCGTAAGCGCGTCTGTGACGTGACCCGCACGGGTGTTTCCCACACAGCACGTGATGACAGAGCACACGTGGAAAGACTGCACGTCAGAGTGTCATCGCGTGTAATTGGACAGCACGGCAGAGTCTCATTGCGTGTAATTGGACAGCACGTCAGGGTGTCATCGCGTGTAATTGGACAAAAGTGCGCGTACACGCGATTGGCCTATGTACGTGTATATCAGGTGTGCGCGGACACTTACACACGCAAGTACGTCAGCGCACCTGTATCCCGGTGTGCGCGGGAATTTCCACACGCTATTGGACTGGGTACTGGATTTCAGGGGTGCGCGGGTCACACGCTCGCCTACAACACGCGCAACACATTAATTTGCGCGCTAAAAAAAATAACAAGCTCAGACCCAGGATGAACATACCGTTCCTAGCAGCAGTGGGCGTGGCCTACCAAAGGAGGAGGAGGAGGATAGTCAGGGCCAGAATATTCACACCCAGAACCAGCCTTTTCGGGATGCCTGATGACCAGGTGCATGGGAGATACAGGTTTCCACCACACATCATACTGGACCTGGTGAGTGAGTGGGAGGATGACCTCACATCACCCACCCTGTGCTCCCAAGCACTCAGCCCCCTGGAGAAGGTCCTCAATGTACTGCACTTCTTAGCCACTGGATCATTTCAGCGGACAAGTGCCATTGTGGGTGGTGTATCACAGGCCACCCAGTCACGCTGCCCACACCAGGTCTTGAACATCATCACTGCACGCCCATCAGTCCGCAGGCACATATACCCGCCCAGAACCCCTGCAGAAAGGCATGCTGCCGCCCTGGATTTCTACACTGTGGCACGATTCCCCAAAGTGCTAGGTGCCATCGACTGCACCCATGTGGCTCTACGTCCCCCCAGGGCATCTGAGCACATCTATAGGAACCGCAAGCACTGGCATTCCATCAACGTGCAGGTAGTATGTAATGCCAAGGGAATCATCACCTCAGTATATGCCAACTATCCCGGGTCCACCCACGACAGCTTCATTTACCGAATGTTCACCCTAAGCCGGGACCTAGAAGCTGGGCGGCATGGCGATACATGGCTGCTTGGTGAGTATGAATGCCACTGCACATGCATGCATGTCAGATACTGAGCAAGGTCACAACCCCACCAATGATACCAATCACCACCTCCACAGGGGACAGTGCCTACCCTCTCAGCCCCCACATGATGACGCCAATTCGGAACCCCACCACGCCACCCCAGGTAGGATATAACGCAGGCCACATTACAACCCGGGGCATAGTGGAGCGCACATTCGGAGTGCTGAAGTCACGCTTTTGCTCCCTTGACCGTTCTGGCGGGCAGCTGTTGTACGCTCCCCCAGTAGTGTGCAGGATCATAGTGGCAGCATGTGTCCTGCACAACGTTGCAACACGCCGGGGCCTGGCCGTGGACATGGTGGTGCCCCCGCCATCCCCAACCACATGCACAGCCGCTGCGCATGGGAGGGGAAAGGGCACGGGGGGAGGCAGCCCGTACACAGCTAGTGGCTAATTACTTCACATAGAAATCACACCCCTGTGGAGTGCACACTGCCCTGCCACATTCCATCTGACAATCAATGATGACTCAACCTGACACTGACCCTGAATGTCTGGAGAAAGAACCGTGAAAACCATATCAGCCTGAGATTGTTCACCTGGAAGTGTCACATTGTGTGCATCCCTACCCACACAGACACCACCAATGCAGTTTTGTGAAGTTGCACATTCAAGCAGCTAAAATGAATGCCCACTTGCAAAATGCAACAAGAGGACAGTGCCATGTCAGCCAACCCAACCCCAACCCCAGCACCACCACACCACACACCGTGCCATGTCATGCTATTTGCAGGTAAACAAAGTAATCCACACAACATGACACTAGTGTCACAATGTACAGTGTCCCTATTAGATACTTGCAACACCTGAAATGCTCACAGTAATGCCGGACCAACAACAAACTTGAGCACGTACTACCATTAACATGACATCACTAATGTTAAATATTAGTAGTCTCGCCACCTGGAAATGCCTGCACTCCCACCACTACCAACTGTGCAGTGTTGGCGCCATGTAGAGTTGTAGGTGCACTGCTGCCAACATGGACCACATCTCCAGACTAGAGGTCCTTGTGTAGACATGAGGAAGGGACCTGCAAATTGGGAGGTAGACACAGAAGATGAGTTACACATCAATGCAACATGCAGTGTACAACACAACAGCAATATGCACTAGGAATGTATACACAGTATTGACTACAGACTGCCCACACAGCTCATGGGAGTCCAACGTCACTGTGTAAATCACTGTCACTTGGGCACACCCTTTGCAAGCCCATGGAAACGGGAAGCAGGAGGGGTGTGTGTAACTCAAACCCAAGCATCTGAACCAAATACATTACAAGCCTGCATGTGCCCAGCCACAATGCAGCGTATGCCCACAGGAACCACGGAAGCCAACAAATCGTCCCAAAAAAATAGGGAATAAAATAAATAAAAATAAAAAATGGCCATTGAAGGGCCCGGGGGGGTTGGGGAGGCCACCCCGGAGGTCCGAGGACAGGATGCACACCAGAACCCACCTGCGTGGATCCTGGGAAAAAAAACACCTCCATGGGCTCATGGCCCACACGGCTACCCTATTGTGGGAGTATCACTGCTGTCGCTATTATCACCCTGTGCAGCTGCATCCGGAGGTGGTTGCACTATGGGAGGCAGCCCACGCAAGGCCCTAGTCTGCTCCTCCATGGCTGCAAGCATGCGGGTGTGGTAGGTCTGGTTCTGGAGGATGAGTGTGCGGAGGTCCCCATGCAACAACTCACGGGATGCCCGGACCTCCGCCCTCGTTGCCTGCATCTCAGCTGAGGGCGTACGGGTGAGACGCTTCAGCTGCTGTTCTGTACTTTGGTGTGTTGAAGCCTCAAGCTCAACAAGAGTCGTCCTGAGGTGAAGGAGCTCCTGCCTCAGGGCTTCCCTGTGGCCCTGGGACTCAATGGAGATGGCCTCCTGCAGAGTCGCCAGTGCCGCCCGCCTGTCCCTGTTGGACCCCAACATGTCCTCCCTGTGTGACTGGCAGATGGAGTCGGTTGCCTGCTCTAGTCGCTCCATCAGCCTTTCAGGGGGGACAATGGAAGTGGCCACCCTATCCATGGCCTGAGCCATCATCTCGGATGATGCTGCCTGTTGGGTTGCCATACCGTAAATGGATTGCTCCCATGCGGTATTGCCAGGTGGCGTACGGCCACCACGTCGGCGGGCACCACACCTGTCTGGGGCAAGGCGAACTGCGCCTTGCTGTGCCGGCACTGCCTGAGGCTGCAGGACTGCATTCCCCCTCTGATCTGCTGGCCCAGGAACAGGATCAGATGTCGCGGAGTGTGACCCTGAATCCGTAACCACCAAAGGCGTAGCTGCCAACACTGACATCCCCATTGAGGGTTCTGACCCTGGTGCAGGTGGGTGAGACAGAACAGAATCCCTCCCTGGAACACTCACCTGCGACGGCACGTAGGTCTCATCCGAATCAACACCTGAGTACAGCTCGGGGGAGGTGCAGCCAGAGACACCCCTTGAGAGCAGGACCTGCAGCACTTGTGGGTTCTCACCCACCACCACACCACGTCCCTCACTGGTGGTTGGTCGGCCCTCGGACCCCTCCTGGGTCTGCACCATCTCCACAACCCCAGCAGTATCAGGTGCGTCTTCCCCTGCAAAGACATTAAAACAAAGAAATGGAAACAGGCATTAGCACCATGGCACACAATGAGGGCTGAGAAGCAAGAGAACCAGTACTTGTTTGACACATATCCCACATGACTAAAACCCTCCCATGCATGCACCCTCACTGCGTATGAAGGGCAGGCAAATGGCACACACTGATGACACCAAGATGGAAGATGAACACATTTTCTGCATGCTGCCTGGCAGTGGCATCACACATTGGCCTGTGATTGGCAGGTGAAACACACATGCCATCACACAGATGGCATGTACCATTGCTATTGAGTGAAGATGGAGAGGAGGGCAGCACCTATTCATTCAGTCCAGTTCCCGCATGTAATAGCTTTTCTAATTCAAACAGGTCAGATTCTTCACCTGGAGCTGCCAGTCCGAAATGGTGCAATTGAACAGGGACATGTTTGTACAAATGATATCCAGGTAACAAAGTCACTCCACTTTACCATAGCCATGTGACTAGAGGACTGCGACATGCCTAGTAATAGTGGTGGAATGCAAACAATCTGACTAAATGAACAGTGAAAAATCAAGCAACAATGTTGTGGCAAGGTGACACTTCAAGGGCAACTGGCGTGCAGTTGGGCTAGATGTCTACTGTTGGCAGAAGGGATACTGCTATGGCCAAATGCAGCTGCGCAGGATGTATTGCATGAAGCACATGGCTGACCCATACGACTCAGGCGCACACACTCTCACCTGTCACACAAACAGAAGCCCTCACACACACCATGCACATGGATGACACACACATGCATGTGCACTCACCGGACAATGCCTCGTAATCAGCCAGATCTCCCACGCCTTGGATCTGTTCCTCCGTGACGTAGGTCCCAGCGACTGACTCATGTGGAGTGAGTTCCATGTCTACTACTGGAGACCCACCTCCAGTCACTAGAGTTGCGGCATGACTTGAGGCCAGCTTACTCTTTGCCCTGCGCTTTAGATCATTCCAGCGCTTATAGCAATCATTGGCTGTGCGCCTCACGATTCCAAGGGCACTTACGATGTCCGCAACGGTCTGCCAGTGTGCCTGGCGTTGTGCAGGTGTGGTCTTGGATCCTGCAACAATGACCATCTCGTTGTCATGTGCGGACACATACTCGACAAGTGCATTCAGTTCGTCATCCGTGAAGCTGGGCTTCCTGGATGGGCCGGACTGTGTAGCCGTGTCTGGGGCATCAGCCTGTGCCGGACGAGCACTCTTCCTCTTCCGCTTGGAAGGTGGTGGTGATCCTGAGTGTCCTGCGCCGCTCTGGACACTAGGGGCAGGAGCCCTGGTGGACTCTGTATCAGGAGTGTGGGATTGCACACTCAGCATGGGAGTTGGTGCAGGCATTGGCTCTAGTGTGATGGTGTCAGGGGAAATGTCAGCAGCATGGACTAGGACCGACACTGTCCGGGCTGGGTGTGTGAGGGCTGGGGTGGATGGAGCCGCAGCTGCCCCTGCAGCCTCTCCGCCCTGCCTACTTGGTGCAGCAGATGACCTTGCTGCCCCAGATGCACGTGGCATGGTGACATCAACGTGCACCAGCGCACGTGTCATAGGCCTGCTGACCTGGAAGTCAGCCATGGAGTCAGCCAGGTCTGGTGCCACAATGGGCTGGTCCAACAAGGGCTGAGCATGGATGGTGTCAGCCACATCAGCCTCAACAGGAGGGGGGGGGGATTATGGGTGCCCTTGACTGGTCCTCCACACATGGGGGGACAGGCTCACCCTGCAAGTAACGACCACGTCCCCTACCGGATCCACCACGGCCACCACTTGTGGCTCTTCCACCTTTACCACCCTTACGGAATCCTCGCCTCCCAGCCATGGCACTGATGTTAATGTGCGTATGGGGGTGGCTGTAAAATATTGTCCTGGGCAATTGGGGGTCAAAGGGGTTGGGTACCAGATGGTAATTGTACCCTAGTGCTCTTGCAAGGCTGATTGTAACCCCTGGGGAAAGATGACGGGTCACGCTACGCACAGGAGCCCCAAAAAAGGGAGATGACGTGCACGCAACCCCTCCTAGACCACGTGTGCAGAAAGAAAAACCTGCACTACGCTGTGGCACCCAGTAACACAAGAATGAACGTATGCGTGTCACACGCAGCCTAGAATGACCTCTGAAGGGGTAGGCTACACACGGGGCAAGCACAGATGTTAGATACGTGCGTGACTCACCGTCTGCCAGGTAAAAGAGCGTGAAAAAGGAGCGCGTTTGGTTGGCAACACCCCCGCCAAAAGAAGATTTGTACGCTGTCTGAGGAGACAGGACAACAGTAGAAGGAACACTGTTTGAGGGAACAGGCCCAGGTAAACCAGTAAAAGAGAAAAAGCTGTCAGAGGTAACAGGGAATACGAACTTGAAACGCCGTGAAGTAAATCGCGTGTGAAACGACAAGAAGTACAGAATTCACCCACTCGCTCTCCACGAAAAGCACGTACAAGGAAATGGTGTTCTACACGTACCTTTTATACAGGCCCACACGTCCTGCGTCACTTACGCGGCGTGTATGCGCTAGGGCCATTTCCACCAATTACACGCTTTGTCACTTCTGCGTGTAGGGCCATTTCCACCAATCACACGCGATTACACTCTGACGTGCAGTCTTTCCACGTGTGCTCTGTCATCACGTGCTGTGTGGGAAACACCCGTGCGGGTCACGTCACAGACGCGCTTACGCGCTGAGGGCCTTTGGTCCAATAGAATCGCGTATGCGTGCTGACGCACTTACGCGCTAAGGGCCTTTCCTCGGTTTTCATGCTGACGTGCAGGATTTTCACGTGCCAAATCACTCCGTACCAAGCTGGCCACGCGTAAGCACACGGAATACCACGCTCCTGCCCGGAATGCCGAACTACTGCCCCCCAGAGCCCCGAGCACGCTCCCACCTGCCATCTGCTGCTGCCTGACTGCCTGCTGCCCCTGCACTGCTGGGGGGTGGGGGTGGTGGTAGACATGAGTGGGGGCCTGGTGGAGGGTGCCCCTGCACTGCTGGGGGGTGGGGGTGGTGCTAGACATGAGTGGGGGCCTGGTGGAGGCTGCCCCTGCACTGCTGGGGGGTGGGGGTGGTGGGAGACATGAGTGGGGGCCTGGTGGAGGGTGCCCCTGGTGGCTGGGGGGTGAGGGTGGTGGGAGACATGGGTGGGGGCCTGGTGGAGGCTGCCCCTGCACTGCTGGGGGGTGGGGGTGCAGGGGGACATGAGCAGGTGTGCAGGGTAGTCCCCTGTTTTGTGGGCTGCCTGCAGGGGCCGTCGAGGGTGTACAGGGAACACCTGTGAAGACCCACCCAGCCTAATCGCGTGTGGAACTTCCCGCGCACCCCTGTAATACACGTACCAAGCCAAATCGCGTGTGATAATTCCCGCGCACCCCTGTAATACACGTACCTGGCCAAATCGCATGTGAGAATTCCCGCGCACCCCTGTAATACACGTACCCAGCCGAATCGCGTGTAAAACTTCCCGTGTACCCCTGTAATACACGTACCCAGCCAAATCGCGTGTGATAATTCCCGCGTACCCCTGAAATACACGCGCCCAGGCTATTCGCGTGTGGAACTTCCCGCGCACCCCTGAAATACACGCGCACAGGCTATTCGCGTGTGGAACTTCCCGCGCACCCCTGAAATACACGCGCCCAGGCTATTCGCGTGTGGAACTTCCCGCGCACCCCTGAAATACACGTACCCTGCTGAAATCGCGTGTAAAAGTTCCCGCGCACCCCTGTAATACACGTACCCTGGCTAATCGCGTGTATAACTTCACGCGTACCCCTGATATGCACGTTACCCGCTTTGCGTTCCTTGTTTGGCAGCCCTGTAAACTGGTCCAGGGTTAGCGCAGCCCTTTGCGATGATTTAGCGATTTTGATGGCTTTTCCTTGCGCGAGGGCGTTCTTGGGGGCGTTACTGGCGCTGTTGCAGGGTCGCTGCGATACTCTGCGCCACGGCTGGTTTGGGAGCCTAAAATCCATGAATACGCTGTGCGCGGAAATCGGTTTTAGCGCACGTGCCTGGCGCAGACAATCGCACGCGGACACTCTGCGCCAGCCGCTTGCGACACTTTTCTGCGAAATTCTATGAATTACCCTGTGTGGATATTGCCTTGTGGACTAGACCTGGACTTTTTTGGAAACACCTACATTACTATTTACTATATTTATCGAATATAATATTTACAGTGTATATTTTGTATTTATTTAGGTGGCCACGCCCCCAATTGCCCAGAAGTCCTTATAATCTATGGGCTGCGCGCATCTGCACGCGCGCATCAAGTACTCGCATAAGTACTTGCTGTTTGCTGGCTCGCCAGCTCATTAGCTGTTTCAGCATATTCATACTGCTCCCTCTTAACATACATACGAAGACAACAACCTTAGTGCACAAGGTCTGAACTCTTTTCTTTTGTGTCACGCAAACCGAGGAGAAATCTGGCGGTGCGCAGCTGACTTGTCTTCCCAGTGCCGTCTTGTACTAGGACTCAGAACGGGAGTTAAGTGCTTTTTACTTTGTGTTTACTGTGCCCGTTGTGGGTTCTGGATATTCACCCTCTAACTTACTGGATTCCCTTATCAGATCTCTAGCTGTTTGACACTCTTAATTTGATTTATGTTCTAAAATGGATAGGATCTAAGCCTTTATTTTAGCTTCTGATTCCGTAATGACTCATAAAAATGTATTGGCAAAAGCCCGGGTTCTTGATTGCTCATTGCCTCCAAATCATAAAAGCACACAGTTCTCCTCAGAAGTTCCTCCACCTCTTGTCACAGGCATTCCTTTATCTCCTATATCTGATTTTAATTCTGGTAAAACTAATTCGTGCATATGCAACTTAGGTGCTGAGATGAAAGGGCATAAAACATTAATTGAGATGAAGACATCAAACACTCAACACTCTAATAACCTCGCACAACATGTTGATCCTCCAGATTGTCCGCCAGTTCTTTTAAATGAGATGGAATAGCTGAAACAAGAGGATAACATTAGTGTTGATCTCCAGGAAAATATTGGTTTCCTGTCTCGTCTTGCCAAAAGAACTCATTTGTGAGCTGTCAAACGCTATGCCAAAAGACGCAAAGAGGCTCTGATAAATTGCAAAAAAAGACAGAACGATACCAATACAACATCAGATTGCAATACTCAGTTGCCATCCACAGCAGTCATGTTTGACATCTGAAAGTACTGATGAAGACCCTATTGATGTCCAACAATTGTCAAAAGAAAGTCAAGCTGCTCTAATTCCGATTACAAAGAATATCATTACTGCTTCTGTCTCCATCAACTCTTCGAAACTCCAGGTGCCATCATCAAATACATTAGGAAATGCTAACAACAAATCTGCTATTACCACCTGTTTCTGTGAAGTTCCCATGCTGGCTATTAAAAATACCAAGAGTTCCTCTAAAATCCCTGTTATTCCTATTCCTTCTTGCGAAGTTCCCAAGCTGGTTATTAAGAATATCAAGGATCCCTTTAAAATCTCTGAAATAGAAAGTCAATTTCAATTACCTGTACCATCTACAAATTCTCATAAAACAAATCTTAATAGAGATTTCCTAGTCAGCGGTAGGAGTTGCACCACTATTGACCGCTCTGTGAAGGATTACAATCTGTGATTTACCTACATTAGAGGCCCCTCTGGCATGTGTAAGGAAATCATACAGCGAAGCCTGTATAGTGCCTCAACCGACTGTACCCCTTGTTTCGAACTCTTTCTATAATTGATACTAAGAAATTTGTGGTAGTGAATGGGAGAGGTAAAGCTCAGTACTTATCTACACATAATTTCAGTTCTAGATAAGGTGATCCAATGGGTTCTGTGGGTAATGACCCTCTCTCGCTCAGTTGTAATTCGGACACTCAGTTAAGATTGCTACATGGGCCAGGGACTAGTAAAGAACTTTCTGAAGCTCCCACACATTGGCATTCTGACAATACTGTCAGCCTTGAGTAAAGCTATTCACCAAGGTATAATCTCTGCAGAAACCATTTCCAATGATCTGGTGGCTAATTCCGTAACTAATACAGACATTATTATTACAGGGAGTTCTGGTGAAGAAACAAACTCCCAAGTGACCTCACATCCATCACCCTCTCGTGAACTCAAAGAACTAAATCTTCCGCCTTCCGGTCAGTCAATATCTGACAAGGTTTATATTATTGGCCTTGAAGGCGATTCGAAAGCCCTGGGAAACTCTCGAATTAATCGTTAATTTATTCTTGAACTGTTAACCATGATTCCGCAACTAAGAATCATGAAATCTGAGGATATTTTGAGAATTCGCCTGGCAAGTGAGAACAACTACAGAGTATTATCTTATCTCACTTCAGAATCGATTTATGAAATTCATTTGGTTTTGTAGAGCAGAAATCAAAGATCATGGGCTCACTTTAACCATTTATTCCAAAGAACATACTGTGCAAGCTTTTCTATTGTACACCAGCCTGATTGCTGTTCCAAATGTTGGTATCAACACCCAACCCCTTGAAGAGGATAAGAACACGAACATTCTTGCCTCTGATCTTTTGAATCTTGTAGCTAAAAGTAAAGATATCCCATGGTTAGAGCCCATGTTAAAAGCAATCCTAAACGCCAAAACACCAATTTGCCCTACATAGCCATGGCTAAGCAACGATATAAAGATTTTCTCCTGGAATGTATGTGGGTTCAATAATTTGATAAAATGGTATGAGACGCTGACTCCCATAGATCGATCATCCATCATATTGCTCCAAGAAACTATGAAACTTGACTCCCCTATATTGACTGGTTACACAACATACTGTGAATCAAGTCAAGATAACATCATTAGAACGCCCCTCTGGAGGACTTGCTATAGCAGTAAATAATACCATGAAAATTCAAACTGAACTCATGGGGGAGTCCTGCAATCTTTTGGGCATATGGTTGACTATGAATAATAGGAAATTCAAATCACTACTAGTAACTTTATATTGGAATCCATCTAATATCTTAATTGATGCCATGCTAGATGAACTTGACAACTGTTTGGAAACCTCGGTTGAGGAGATAGGTCAATGTGAAATAATAATTGGAGGTTACTTCAATTCTGATTGTCGGAAAAACTTCAAAATGCAAAAAAAAAATATCAAAGTCTTGTCGAAAAAGAGCGGGGCGGTTTGGAATTCTTATTTTCATGACTGGGATATGGATATAGCAGAAACAAGGCATTCTAGCCCCCAAAGCACATGGAATTGTGGTGGTAATTCATCAACGATAGATTTCATATTCCTTTCGCATACTATCACCCCAATTGTTGCTTCATTAACAATCGGCCCAATATTATGTGGTGATCATGCTCAGCTATTTATCTCCTTGAAATTGGAGTGTCCTGTATTATGTCTTGATCCATCATTAGTCTTTCCAGAAGTTCATCGTCAGTTAACAACGCTTCGATGGAATGTGGGACTGTGTAAAGAATTTGTCGAATATATTTCAGCACACATACATAAACTCGCATGTGACAAAGTCAAGTCGACCACTGACATGGAGGCTATGTGTTCAAAAATCATACAAACTGGACTTGTACATTTAAGTTCTAAGTACAACTCAAAAACTGATCTTCACCCCTTTGACCCAATCTGCAAGACCCGAAAAAGGCATACAAATAAAGTACTAAGAAACGGAAAATTGTATTCTGCTAATTACCAAACATTGCGTAAACGCATATTGCTGACTTACAAAAATAAGTTGAGACATGTACGTATTATGAGTTGCAACATCTACTGTTCTCTAATTAAAGCAATATGCAGACATGACAGAACTATTTGGCAAACTATAAAAAGTGCAGATAATCGGTTTCTTCCATATATGCCGAATTGTATTCCTGAGGAAACTTGATTTCGCTATATAACAACCAAATTTCAACTCCCTGTTACATTTAAGAGTGAACCAGATGTCTCACTATGTTACAGCGAGATGCGCCAGCATCAGTGTTCGATTGATGACATTAAATGGGCAATCAATTATCTTATTCTAAATCCGCAGGGCCCGATGGGCTTCCCCGATGCGTTTTATAAGAGTGATCCAGACCTATGGGCTTCAATTCTAAAAATGACATTCCAGAATATAATCCAATCTGAGGCGGTCCCGCCTTCCTGGTTGATCTCGAATATAATACCAATCTATAAGAAGGGCAATCCTTCCTTACCAGAAAACTACAGGCCTATCTCGCTGATCGACACAGAGGCAAAGCTCTTTGCAATTTTACTTTTGTATGAGTTGGAAAAATCTTATCTATTGAGGAACAAGGTCTATACTCTAAATTCCAAACGGGTTTCCGCAAAGCAATGAGTACCGCCCTAAATGCTACTATCATGGCGCATGTTATTGCTGGGGCGCAACCTAAGAACTCCTAACCTGTTTATCGCCCTGATTGACATGTCCGCCGCTTTTGACAGTGTAGTTCATAACATACTTTGGGCCAAAATGTCAAAAATGGGAATTCCATCAGAACTAATATACTGGTTTGCTAAACTCCACACGGACACCTCATTCAAGATCACTGTGGATGGAAGAGTAACTGAGCCTATTAAGACCTTCTTGGGACTGAAGCAAGGATGTAACCTTGCCGTCTCATTTTTTTAACCTGTACATGTCGGATTTAGATCGTACTAGGAGTGATAGAAATCTATTCTCGGTTAAATTCAGTATATTACGTCTGCAATGGCTCGCCTTTGCAGACGATATCATAATATTTGACCCCACTCCAACAGGATTGCAAACAAAATTATATCTCATTGAAGAATTTGCAAAAGCTCATAACTTGGCCCGAATCCCATAAAGACCGCTATAATGCGATTCGGGATCAAGCACAAACAGTACCAATGACAAATTGTGAAAACACCGATACCACTGATGGCAAACACAATCTATTTGGGCCTTTATGTATCCGAGAATAATTCTATCAATTCTTGGTTTCATTATTACAACTAAAGAGCCTGCCATTGCTTTCTCAATTAAAAATAATTTATGCAAAATATTGCAAATTCTCACTGATTCCCCTAATAGATTTCTTCACTCTCAAGATTGAAAATGTACTATTGTATTCTTTGGACATCTGACTCTCAGACATGAACACATTCTTAGATCGTCCACAAGGTACCCTGTTGAAATCAGCAATGCATTATCCAACGACTGTGCCCAACTGCATTATAAGACATGAACTGGGCCTTATTTCTTTAGCTGTGCGAAGGAAATGGAGACAATTGTTTAACTATGCGAGAATGTGTTCCCCCGTCGTCTAATTCAATTTACACTGATCTAAAATGTAATCTCCAATTGAATAACGCACCCTCTCTTCATCTATATCAGCGTGGTATCAGTCAACATTGATGGAACTAAATCTTGCAATAGACGACTTGTGCTTAAGACCAGGATAGGCCAAGAAAAAACTCTTGCGTATGATTGGTGGAAAACTCTCAACCAAATACAGGAATACAAAACGTACACTGAATACTCTGGAGTAGCTCGATATAATTACATTGAATCTTTTCCTTGTAATTATTTCAGGAAGTCCTACATGTGGTTTTAATTTAATCTATACCACACGCGTGAAAGGACCAAATATTGTAATAAAGCAAAAGATGTTTAAATTGATGAAAAATGTTGTTCGCCTTATGTAAAGAACCAATTGAGACGCTGAAACATTTGATTTTATATTGTCCTCATTTTAAAATCAAGAGAACTAATATGTTAATGAAATTTGTAAATATAGAGTATGGAGATTGTCTTGACTCACTTTGGTCAAGAATGATGCACGGGAATCATAGCCCATTAATGTTTGCCTTAGTAAACTTTTGTAAACATATAGAAAAAGAATTAGAACATTATGTCTAGTGATCCCATGTTTGTCACATTTAGTTTCTCTTGTTGCTTATGTGTTGCTTATGAATCTTTTATGAACTTCTTATGAATATTTGTATGATTTCTGAATACTCATTAAATATTTTCTAATCATGTTTATATGTTATAGATAATTTGTAAAGGTTCTATTTTGAATCATTGACAAATATAAAAAAGACGTCACGATTCCAGCTCACTCAATTCTACTACCTACACAAGTGTATCTGACACCGAAGAAGCTACATGCGATGAATCATGCGATACCACATACATGCACACGGTGCAGGGAGGATCACGCTGGATTCTGGCAATAGGTATGGGGATGCCCGATGAAAGCTAAATACTGGAAAGAGGTCGTGGACAGAGTGAATGCCCTGCTGGGGAGTAGATATGAATGCACCCACGAGGTGTGCCTGTGGGGACTTCTGCCAGGAGCAAAGAGAAACGAAAACAGAAATAAAATGGCGCGATTCCTGCTGACCTTGGCCAAGCAGAGAATAGCTAGTGTTAGGCAAAATTTGTATGCAGTACCCTCATGGAACACTACACACAACTATGACGACTACAGGTGTAAGCAAACCAACCTTTCGTATAAGTCTGTACTACAGTTTTGGTAGCGGGCTGAGCAGCCAGTCTTATCTCAAGCGGGGAATGTGAGCAGCAATGATGTTACACAGAGGTCTACAATCACAGGTGTTCAAAAAACTCTTGCAGTCAAGGTTTCTTAGATAAATACTATTTATCAGTCAGTTATAAAACATTCTTTGGCAGGAGGCAATTGTATACTAACACACAAATATACTTCAATTCTTTCCAAGAGGAGTAAAAGGCAAAGGTTATCAGAACATAAAATACTATAATTATTCTTAGACACTGCAAATACTTTTGAGTTCACCAGAAGAGTCAATTCAACAGGCTAGGCCAAAGTCAATGGGCTAAAGTCTTGGATAGGATAAAGCGGTTCTGGTAAGTAAACAGTAGTCTCTGCTCACGTTCTCAGAAGTAGTTTGTAAAAAGGAGAATCCTATGTTGAGTCACAAGCTGATTAGGCCTGCGAGTTGCAAACGTTTCAAGCACTTTCACCGCGAGAGGCGAGTTCTGTCTTCTTTCACAGTACCTTACAATGAAGAAAAAAAGGTAGCGGATGACTTGTGTTCCTGGCAGTTCCTACAGATCCTGCTGTTCCTGGTCCTCAGTTGTGGGGATAAGAGGGAGGACATCGGGGGGACTCCTGCACTTGGACTGTGAAAAGCTTGCAACTGGCAAACTTCAATTCCGGTGGCTGAAAGTAACGCACACAAGCTGATGTCCCTCTCCATGGTTTCCTGTAGCAATTATGAGGAAATGCAACCAGTTCTGAAATGAGTGTCTAGGTGTCTTACTTTGGAGTTGATTGGTTCCACCAACTCAAAGGGAGAAGTCAGCCTTTGTAGGGCTTCCCAGTCGATGCGAACTTGGGGATTCGGACCTGCAGCAGGGCTTCACCGGGCAAACCAACGGTCCAGGAGTTAGCAGTCGTCCTCTTCAAGCTCTTCTTCTGTTCCTTCGTCCAGTGGTTGACTCTGCCTTCCAAGCCAAGAGACTCGCCTTTTATTCACTTCTCCCATTACTTCCAGGCTAGCTGTCACTCACCCAGCAGGGTGGCTGTCTTTGCCGGACAGCCAGCCAATCACCACAGAGTGCATTTGTGTCTCCTAGGAGAATAAGCACAGGGAGTTTCGGGCACCTCCCTCACTTTCTGCCCACCCCAGACACTCGGGCGCCAGAGGCGGTCTTCACTCCTGAAGCCCGCCAAAGGCAAATGAACAAAGAGACCAAACATGGTTTGGCGTGCAGAGAAAAACTCTATAACGAACCTTTCCATAAAGAAATGCCGAAAAAAGATGACCGGGATCTGTTTTAACAAAGGGGGCTCAGACGCCATCTTGAAAAAACCATGGCTCCCGCGATTTAACAGAGCTGCAGAGAGTTCGCGGTCGGGAAAAATCATGGCTGTTCGTTGTAAAACCACTGCCACCAGCCAGGGTAGCATTTGACTGCTACATGAGTATCTAGACACAGGTGATAGAAGTATCCCCTCCAGCACTCTATTGTAAGATGGGGTTTGCTGGGTCTAGGAATTTAAAAGACTAGTAAAGTCAATTTCACTTTACTTACTCTGGGAAACAGTAGTTTATCCAAGAGAAGGTAGTTAAACCGTGGGAAAGACTGAAAGGCTTCCCTGTGTCACTGCACTGAGGGTGCTGTGTGACACAATTGCAAAAGATGATGCCTATGGAGTTGGTTGGACTCCATAACCAAGAAAACACAGAGGTAAAACCCATATCAAAATACGGTATCGGGTAATATCGCCATATATATGGTCGCGGTAAATAATATCGCCGGGAAAATGTTGTGGCGATATTATTTGGGTGACCATATATATGGGGACGGGGGGAAAAAAAATTAAAAGGAAAAAAAAAAGTTGCGGGGGTGTACCCGCATGTTCCATGCAATAATGTTTCCACAAAAAAAGGCGATTTTTCGGTGATATTTTTGTATTGCCAAATTTTTTGTGGCGACATTATTTCATGGAACCCAAAATACATGAGACAGTGGGGAAAAAAGGGTGTCACACTCTCTAGAGGTAAAAAAACCAAGTCCTCAAAATCTAGCAAAGTTGCTGGGGGCAGGAATTGGCATTTTTTTAAGAATTCTCCCTAACAGGGCTAGAATGGAAGAAGCCAACAGGTCAATCAGTGAAACAGTGGCTGCTGGAGAGCAGATGGGCCCTGGCCAAAGTGGAATATCTAAATAAACAGACATCCAGAAGGGGAAAATACACTAGTGGTAGACTGGGGGCAGATGCTGAACGAGCTGGCATCCACTCAGAATGTACCCCCCCCCCCAGCCCCTGAACAGACGAGGGGTTGATGGGCTAAGAGAAGGAGGGGAGAAGGTGGGGAGAAGGTGCAGACCTGGTCAGAGGGAAAGGGGGGGTTCCCTAACTCGAAATAGAAAGAAAAGATGAAGGGGTACTACGGGAAGCAATTGGAAGACAAGGCACTCGTGGCTGGGAGGGGGAGACTGGGGTAATTCGGGGACTGGGGGGAGGGTAAAGGATGGGGGTGGAGTCGGGGTGAAGGTTCTTGTTGAGCGATAGGTCATAAAGACTGAGCCCCCTAATGGGGCACCACGGGACGGTTTGCGTAATATGGATACTAGAGCGGATTACATGACAATGAGAAGGACAATGGGATGGCGATAACCATCACAATGACGGAAACATCTGAAGTAATTGTAGTGTAGGAGGATGGTGAGAAATCATCAGGATTCAGGTAAGGCAAAAGAGACTTGTATATATAAAAAGGAATACGTTTATTTCTTAGTTACAGAGCTAGTTAGTTAGAAAGGCAGGGAGCTAAATAGATGACATCCTTTCAGTAAGGTTCTCCCATCCTATGTGTCCCAACTGTAGCTCTTGGAACCCTCAGGTCCCATAACATTCTATATGACATAGCTGTATTCTACTAGCAGCACTGTGTGCACCCAGTGCAGATAGATAACTACAATACTACAGTAATGCTTGTTGAAAAATGTATTGTTCTTATACTGTTATCTTAAATAATAAAAATAAATTTAATAAAAAAATATTCAATTCACCTCTGTGGTTTATTCCCAAGGTCTTTTGCTTGTCGCCACTTGGGGCTCCCTGGTCTAGGCGCAGTTGTCAGACCACACGGTCTACTCATTATAGGTTACGCAACCATAAGTTCCTCTTGACCTTGTATGACTCTTCCACAGGCTCTCTTGCTTCGGGCTTCTAACTTCGTGCATGTATGTTCTCTTTGGTTAGTGTAACACTTCTGTATCCTTGTTTTGTTTCAGCCTAGACCTATAGTTCTTTCGCACATTGGTTATTTTCTAACTCTGGTGTTTGTTCAATTTTCAATCTACTGCTCGTTGCACTTCTTACATACAGTCTGACATTCACTATGCCTGTTTAACTTCAAATGTTTGTTTGGTATTTCTTATACCTTGGTTTTATTCACATAGCACTTTCCATTCAGTTCGGCATTCAATATAGTTCACTTTTGATTATATTCGTGCACTGTTACTTACCTGCAGTCCCTTGGGAGCCCTCCGGTCTTCCTGCGTCATGTGGTACTTACCAGCCATTCCTGTCTCCACAGTGGCGCTTCCTGCTGCTCCTGCTCACCTACTCTGGCACTTCTCTGCACATGCTGGCGTGCTGGAAGGACGTGGACCGCGACTCTTGCGCTTCACAGCTGTTAGGCAGCTCCCACTGCCCGCCTTAGAGGGCTCACAGTCCTGCAACCACCACACGACTTGCTCACTCCGGGTCCTGCAGGTCCTCGGGGATCGTTCCACCAATATTGCTCTCCTCTCTGCTTGTGTGCGTCTACTCCCTTATACACCGGAGCCCTATTAAGGGGCCAGAAGCGTGAGCCGTTTGCTTGTCTTTCTTGACCAAAATGAATCCAAACAATGGGACATGCCTGACCTTCAGTATTGGATGCCTTCATACCCCTCTTCTTCGTCCCAGTACTAGGGTGGTGTTTGTAATAGGAAGCGTGCATTACTCCTAGTTGCTGCTTCTTCTCAGTACTTGGTCGGTATTCATGGGGAAAACCGGGCATGAATGGAAGTAGTCCATAAGGGCTGACGGAGGGAGGGTAAGTCAGTATTAGGGAAAGAGGGATATTAGGGAAGGAGGGATACCATGTCACCCCGTCTGGCGCCCACTTACCAAACCCCCCCCTTCACGCAGGTGATCCTGCCTCACTTGTGCGACACTAGGGTCGGGATCCAAAAGCGATGGACCTTCCCTGGCCATCTGAGCAGAAGATTCCTGGGGAGTGGTTGTGAGTTTACCTTCAGGTTTCTCACATATCGTACTCCTCTTATTGCCTTTATGGTGTCATTAAAGCATGAATCCTATTTCCCCCCCCCACCCAAACCTCCACCCGTGGGTCATCATCGTTTAGACCTCCCCCTTTTTGCATTTACTCACAACTAATCTAGCTGATCTTTCTATACCCCTGCGCTATATTCCCCTGTTTTTGTTTGCAAAGGGAATTCTATTGTAATCTACACCGAGTATGGTCCATTACTGCTTTATTTGTGCAAGTAAACTATTTACCTTTTCCATTTTGCTTTTACAATGCACGTAATCCCCCTCCTGGTTCGGAGGGGTTTGCACACAATTTCCCCAGCTCCTGCTGCAGCATTTAACTTTCTTGCTGCATTTCTGGAAGGATGAAAGAGGGACTGAGGTCGGGGACCAGACCGAAGAGGAGGCGATCTAGAGGTTCGGCTTTGTATCACCACGTCTCCTGCTGGAGACCACACCGCATGCAACACCAGATTACCCCTGCTAATAAAAATGAAAATGCTGCAGACATAGTGTGGTGGTAATGTAAGGGTGTTCAAACACTTCTAAACCCCTCCTTCGCTATACATTGTCCCTGTTCGATGTGTCACCTCCAACACTTCTCTATTATACACTGTCTCTAACAGCTGCAAGTTCTTGGTCACATATCTTACTGCAGTTTCTACTTCTCTAAAGCCTTAAATCTCTGCAACAAGCTACTTTGGCCACCCTTTCAAAAACTCTACACCTTTACCATCCTCCTGTAGCTGGTGTGACGAATCGAGGGAATCCATCCCTTCTCCCCAAGGGGGCCATCTTCCCCCTTTGAGACTAGGTGAACCTGCTCTGCAACATCCTTCCTAGGGGTCTGGGCAAGTGGGATCTCACTTGGAGAGATTCACCCTCTAGGGGACAAGGACTCCCATGCCTCAAACTCCTGAACCCCTCTCCCGTAATGGCATACATGGGACTGCCTGAGATGCTTAATGATAAAAACCAAGACGGGCTGAAGACAATGTTGCACGCACCATGAGTATCAAAGAAATGAAGCTGTCTCATTAAGGACAAAGCTAGACTTCACTGTGATGAGGAAGATTAAGGAGTAGGACACGCTGAGATTGGTGAGAGAGAGCATCACATGGCAGCAGGGGAGGCACCCTGGTAGCGTAATGCAAGAGGGATCCTACGAGAGCCTTGGAGCCCACAAAGATCTGAATGACTCTGAACTAAAGTAACAGATGCTGAGAAGACAGTGGGCCTCATTATGACCCTGGTGGTATGAGTTTAACGTCGCCGGTAAAGGTGCTGGTGCCGTTAAACCCATACCGCCTCATTACGAGGTTCCCTCACGGGACCCGCTCTGGACGTCTGGTCAGACGTCCTTTGCGGGTCCTTTGAGGGGAACAGCATGCTAAAGTTGTTAGCATCATCCCCATTGAGCCTTATGGGGTCTCGAATGGGAATGGGAGTGGGGATGGTCCGGGTTCCCTGAATGGGGAAATATCGGGCCCTTATAGGTCGGAATGGTCCGGTAATTCCCCATTCAGGGAGCCCGGGCCCGAGTTTGGAGGCCCTGTGTACGAGGTGGTGAGAAATTGAGAATCTGAGAACCTGGAACCTGTTGGTTACGTGACCACAATGTGGTGGGCAGGGAGTCCAGCCAACCATGCTGACACACACTCGCAGAGTTATCCACAATGGCACCTGTTGCAAAGAGAGATGCCGGACCGTAGCACGAAAGGGATGCGAGAAATTGGTGACGAGACACCAATGAACAAGATAAACGAGATAGCGAAGCCAAACAGAAAAGAAGGTCCCAAGTGATTGCAGGCCCCGGAGACGTCCCCTCCCCCCCCCCCCCCCCCCCACCGCCCCGTCCCCCTCAGCCCCCACTCCACCATGAAGAGAGGTAACTGGGAGAACAGAAGAACCGGGAAGCCAAGAGGGCAATAGGGAATTGTCATACAAGTGTAGAAACCCGTCCCAGCTGAAACTTGCACTACAAAATCTGAACTGGTAAATCTGAACTGTAATAATATCAGAAGAAACATTGTATATAAACTAGAGAGGGAGACTATGAATAAGCTCGGAAGACCACCTGGGCAAGTGGGCAGACTTTCTCCACATTCGGGTATTAACAATTAAGAGGGAGAATACTGTGCAGTAATCTCAAAATAAGTGGATCAAATGCTCATTAACAAGGTGTCACGACTGTGTCACTGGAGCATCAATCGGCACCCATTTTGGACTATTTGTCACTCATTCATCACCATAATTGTCCCGAACAATACCTATTTACTCTTTACTTTCCATTTGCAATACTTTGGTACTTCATAATTTTTATTTTATTATTTGATATAGCTGAAAAAAGTCTTTCAAATATGCAAAACAACAAATACATTCACAGTTAAAATGACTGCATTTTTGTCACAATGAATATTAACAGAAGCAGAACAATACTCCAATTAATTAATAATCATAATTTAATTTCACAAACTTCATATCCCATAATGCACCATTTGACAGCTCTAATTTGTTGGCTATTCCTATGCAGCAGTTTTAGAACTACAATCCCGAGAAGCCATAGAGGTCAGTGCTGCTTTCACTGTCCAGGACCAGAGTGGGAGGAGGCAGATTACCTTCAGCTGTGGTGCTGCTAATAAACCTGCTTCAGCATAGGGCTGGTCAGTATTTAAGCAGCTGCCTGTAGGAGCAGAGGGGTCTTGCATTTAGTTTGCTACCCCTCGTGCTTTGATCCTTGGATTTCTGCTATGTCTTGTTGCTGCGGTTTACAGAATCTGCTCCTGTTCCAGACCCCGGCGTTCCCTACCTTGCAGCCCTGCTACTCTACCTGCACTCCCCTGCCTTCTGCCCTGCATCTGTGATTCCTGCACTGGAGCCCTCGTCCCTGTTTGCAGTCCTCTTCCCTGCCTGCAGCCCCTTGCTATCTACAGCCAATTCTCTTGTTCCCTGCTTGCAGTTCCTTGTTCTGTACCCATAGTCTGTTACCTGGCTTTAAATTCTAGTCCTCAGTGTCCTTGTTATCTGTCTGCAGTCCTGCCCTTGTTGTTCCAGTCCAGAGGTTTGGTTCCAAATTCTCTTGTTTCCAGTCTATAGTTCAGTTCGCTTTTCCTTGATTCCTGTCCTTAGTTTCCGTCTCCTGTTTCCTTGTACTTGGATTCTTGTCTTCTTGCTTATCATCTTTCCTTCCTTTCTGTCTTGAACCTTGCTCACTTGACTTCCTGGTCTTTCCCTGGATATTTCTGTTACAGTTCTTGTCCTCACTTGTGCTTGTGTAATACCTTCTTACAGAGTTTAGCTTCTGAAATTCCCAGCAGGCAATTTCTGCACTATCCTTTGTCACGTTTCAATATTGTACTTCGTGCCATTTGGTTAACCGTGTGCTGGTTTCTGTTTCATGAGGCAGTTACTGTTCAGTCCCTGTTGGACGCATACAGGCTTCAATCTAGTGAGTATGGTTTCCTTGTTTGTGCCTTAGGGTCCAGATACACACCCAGCTCTTGCTTCTCATTTCCATGAGCATTCAAAGTGGGGCCCTGTAATAGTAACCTGCTCGGAAGACCCTTATCCTGTGCGAAATTCTTCCCCCCATTCTGCGTACACCTTAAGTAGGAACCTAACTTGTTTGTCCTTGGTTTCCCTGTCACTTTCTATTCCCTGCCTTGTTGCCTCTCTGTAGTTATTACCTATCGTTTCTTGTCTGCAGTACTCCTGTCTCTTGTGCACTTTTCTCCCCTCCAGTTTTTTGGGCACTTGAGGGTCTCGGCCCTCAAGCCCCTGACATGAGGACAAACCAATACTCGAAATGGAAAGCTGTAATTATCGATAAGGCATAACCCAGCCAAGGGAAGATACCAGGCAAGGTTGTATAAACAAACATTACAAAAGAGCCCCGAGAAAATATCCCACATTTTAAGGGAAGAGCCAAAGACTTTATCCATGCAGAATGTGGCTAGAGATTATTTGAAGATAAGATTAGAAAATAAGATATTAACAGAACAAAAAAGCCAAGTGGAACCCTTCTCCAAGAGAACGCAGTCATTCTCCTGACCTTGGTTGTTTTGAAAAGTCAAGTTTTGTGTTGAACAGTGGACTTTCTTTTGATTTTTGGACCTTTCCGGGCGACTGACGAGCACCTTTTAGTTAATTATATAGGTAGGGAACACCCCATAGCTACAGGGAGAGAGAGGCCTTTTTCATATTCTGTAATAAACCATTGCTGGAAGTGTCTGCGTACATCTTCTGACCCGCCACACTGGCCAGAAAACCGTACAATGCTTGGCACCGGTGTATGTGTGTGTGTGTATATATATATATATATAATGAAAATCTGATTCTGTGAAGCTACCAGTTCTACACACTAATTGTATCCTAGAAACAACCTTCTCCCTACCAACTATATCCTGTTCCATTTCCAACCAACACTTTGACCCTCACTCGATGTCCTTATGCATTGCAACAGTGAGGGCTCCAAAGGCAATTACTCCCAATTTGAACCAATACTAAACCACAGAGCAGGTGTCCTCGCCAGCGGTGAGATCAAGTGTCTAGAGACATTGTTAGGTAGTTTGATTTTCCAAACTTTGTGGTGCGTTCCCCATTACCAATTGCATCCTACCCATGGTCCGGGCAGTATTCTGTTGGCCAGCGCCCAGAGTTTTTATTGGCCCATGTGCTGTAAACGAGCACTCTCCATCTTCACTGTACCAACCACTATACTTCAGAAGTTTTTCCATGGCGTTCAGGTACCCCTGAGTCTTTCTTCAATAACCGTGGCCAGCTATTGTGTTGCACATCCCCTTTGTTAGGTATTGGTCGGGTATTCAGATAATCTTTCACCTCTTTGCACGCCATATCCCATTCAGGTTTCTTCCGGCTTCCAGAACTCAGTTTCTACAGGACCGGTTTGGTAAGCTGATTCAAGGGCCCGATCACGTGCAGCTTACTGATTCGTGCCTACTACCTGTCTGCTCTGCCCCAGACAAAAGCCCCATGGCTTTTTCCCAAGTCGGTCAATTCGATCCTCCAAATGTGTGTCATTTATATATACCCCAGGTTGCAAGTGCAGCATTAGCACCTACTCCACATTTTATCCAATACTTCCCTTTTCTGTCGTACATTTGACAGTTCCTCTTGCTGCTGAGCTAATCGAATGGCTGCCCCCTGGGTACAGTTTGGGGTAATGGTAGTTGCATTGAGAGCAGACAAATGAACAGTAAAGAAAACTGTTGCTAGAGTTGCATTTAATACCACATATCTTCATCCGGTTCTATCCTGATTCGACACCGGATTGTACCACAATTTCCCCAATCCCAAAACTACCTAAACCTACTCTCCCTCAGCCTTTTTGGGTGTTGTCAATCCCTCACCTTCCCCATTTCCAACAAATAGTCAGACGAGGAAGAGGCAACTAAGATCAGTCAAGATTACCCATAGGAATAACATGGGGAAAATAAGGGCAACCTACCAAAGAAAGAAGCCAAACTGTCCCACTAATCAAGTCAGGCAGGGTCAGACATTCACTAGTAACTATTCACACCAGAGTCCACTTGACTGGTCCTTTTGATATAAAAGGTGTGGTCTCACACAAAGATGAGGGTAGGAGTGCAAGCAGAAGACCCGAGACTCCAAAGCTTCCCGGGACCAGAAGCCAGAGACCGAAACGCTGAGTAGTTGCAGTTCGCAAGTGCAGAAACGTGGCGACGGAGCCACGTCTCCCGGGAGCCCAGAAGAGTCCGCAGATGGGAGCCAAGGGGCGTGCTGGTGTTCTGTAGCAACTGCGAATGCAAGTACTCATTCCCCTGGGCTGGTGAGACAGTCCAGGAGTGTCCGAGGGGCAGGTGGTGAGTCCCTGACCTAAGAACGAAGTACTTTTGGGAACCGAAACGCGGCAGTCAGCCCGGTGAGTCTGAAAGGCATGCAGAGCCGGTTTGTGAAGAGCCTGATACAAAGTGGCATGTTAAACCTGTCATAAAGAGTACGACATTTGTTAAAATATTCGAGTGAAGTTAAAGGGAAGACTGCAAAGATATGAAAGTAACAGTGTTAGCACGAAACTGGAGAGACAGGCGTGTGTGATGTGAAAAGCAAACGTTGAAGTGTAAAGTGTAAAAGGGGCCAGAAGCCCACCGAAAGGTGCAAGAGGAACGGAAGTGTAAAAAGAGGCAAAGATGCCCATGAACAAGGTGCGAGAGGCACAAAAGCAAAATAAACTGGTAAAGGGGCCCGAAGCCCATGGGGATGCATGCATGATCCACGACCAAGAGGGAGGATGAAAAGGACGGTGCAAGTGTGCACAGCAAAAGGAAAGGGAGGTATGAACATGGTGCAGGAAGCACCGGAAGATATAAAGTGTAAGCAATCAAGAGAGGGGCAAAAGGGTCAATGGTTACGCTAAGGAAAATCAAAGAGCCTGACATTTTCAAAAGCCTCTGATTCTACCCCATGACAAAGCAATGTAAAAGAGAGACTATATGTAAAGTAGAGGCACATCCTGACCAGCTGAACTGATGATTGGAACTAGAGGGGCCTAAGCTTGAAGAAAGGTGCCCTCTGAAGCCAAAAAGGAAATTGACTGTATATTTCGTTTTGAAAGCTGGAAGAGGCCAGAGCTTGGGGAAGGGAACCTAGTGAGAAGACGACCTGTACGTAACCAACTCTGGTTTTCCCATTTTCTTAACATTTTTTTTTTTGAACCACCATTTTTCCTTTTTGAAAAGATTTCCTACCCATTTTTCTACAGTGTGAGGGCAAGCATAGGTTTAGACAGACTGACTTTTTTATTTTGGACTATTAGACGACCGCCATTAGAAACATCAGTTAAGGGAACTTTCGAGCCTTCCACCAACCCAGGAATCTTAGTAAATAAAGGTTTTGAAACAAATGCTTTTGAGTCGGTCTCTCTCGATACCATGCCTGTCTCTCACCCCAGTGTAGTTACTATTAGCTGGCTGATGTGCTTATTTGACCGACTGAGGATTGGTCACTTGTAGAACTAAGTACCAGTGTACATCTGTATAGGACTCAAAATTGATATTCTCTAGGAAAATTGTTCCTGACCTATATGTAAATGTACACCTTGTACTAACACTCACCAATCTGCCTTACTGTATTCTTGTTGTAGAACTCCCCGAATGGGAACATTTAATTGTTCAATTTCTTCTGTTTACTGAAGCAAATGTATCTCTGTTGGTTTTGGTAAACTACCGTTGAAACAATATTGCTATACAGAGCCTTGGTAAAAAGTTCAAATACAATAATCCCGTTATTTTGCTTTGTGGTTACTGTATGTCTTCTGCACACAGAATCGTCCTGAGACTCTTTGTTCAATTACTGCCTGAACATTTGAACTTTTTAACCCTTTTTCTTTGCTTTTTTTCTTTTTTATTGTATCAGGACATTGTACTTTGGTTTCTGTTGTCTTGATAATGAAAGTGGAGTGCAATAATAAAAAAAACTGCACCTCCCCAATAACTGGTTTCTTGCAATAATATAGAGCTTACCCACCCCACAGGGGGGTCTTAGTTTTAGTTTACATCACTAAGATGAATCATGGGTGAACTTTTGAATACACCACCGATTCCAATAGAATTAAAACACATATATTAATCATAATATGTCGAAACTTTATTAGGCGGCTACCCCCTTCTGTGACATAGTGCTTATTTCTATTGGCTTGCACTAATATAGTTGCCTGAGAACACGACTCTGTTGTACAGACTGTTCTAACCATGAAAAACTTGACTGACGTTGGCTGATGTCAGGGCCTCGCTGTTGTACAAGAAGCAATGGAAAGTACATTGGCAAGCAGCAACTTGTGATCTAAATGAATCATGGGAATGTGGGGTGAATCTTTGGTTGGGATTAGCTATGGTCTCTTCACGCCACATGGCGAACGCTCTACTGTATTGATTGTATCTTAGTCCCTTCCTTCTCCAGCACCCTTCTTTTTAAAAAAAATATTTTTATTGGTTTCATAACAAGAAATAAACAAAGAATACCGAAAATCATCGTTGGCGATTGGTTAAGCATGTCAAGAAAACAACCCAAAACCCCGCCCCACCTTCTCCCACCCCCAAGACCACGGTCAGTTCACTGTTCCTCTCTAGTTCGTGCCCGTAACCGGGCAACTCTCTCGTCTCCGCTCCGTATCATCCGCCTCAGGGTGGTGCAAGGGAACCGTTGGGGCCACCCAGCGGTGTAGTTCCTTGCTGGAATCCAGTCTTTGCACATGAATAGCCGTTTCCCATGCCGCGTTTTCAGCTATGATCCACTTCGTGAGGTCACCCCCACCATAGGGGCATATGTGGACCTCTGGGGCTTTTCCACCCCATGGCAATAAGTCTTTTGGTTGTAATGTATATAAGGTCAGTGAGCTTGGATAGGGGTTTGTTCTTCCTGTTTCGCCTGTATTTGCCAAGGATGCAGGCCGTAGGCTCGTCCACCTCAACCATGTCTGTGCCAGCCACTCTGTCCTTCACTTGTGACCAGAACTCCCTGATTACTGGGCAGCCCCAGAACATGTGAGTTATTCCCGCTCTGGGTTCACTGCATTTGGGGCATAACTGGGTTCCAGCTCCCGTGAATCTCGATATGGCTTCCGGAATGAGGTACGCTCTATTGGTGATATACAGTTGAATGAGCTGTAAGCGGGCGTTCCTGGAGACCTTCTTATGATAGTGGGTTATGTCACCCCAATCTTTGTCTTAAAAAACGAGGTCCAGATCAGTTTCCCACCTACTCCTACATTTGAGGTCTCCCCTGGTCGTACCCCATGACAGGGCTTTGTAGATTTGTGAGGTTTCATGGCCCCCCTCAGCGGAGTTCAATATCATTTTGATGCATTTGTTCTCCTCAGTCAGGTCAGCTGCGACCGGCCATCTTCTGCACAAGGCCTGTACAACCACCCTGTGCAACAGGAACTGTCCTGCCGGGAGGCCCGTGGTCTCAGAGTTCCGAAAAAGTTAGTATTTCCTGTTCTTGAATCAAGTCCCCCAGGGTGGCCACCCCGAGGGGCTCCCATTGTGTACGTGTTTCGACATGCCCCCAAGAGTGATTGACCATGAGTGCAGCGATAGGGATCTGTGGGGAGAACGGGTCGTCCGACCCGACCAGTTTGCAGGCCCTTTTCCAAAGCCGGATCCCGAGCTTGGCGAGGTAAAGGCAGTGGCTCGTAGCACCCTTCCCTGGCCCACAGTATGTCTCCGAGTAACAACCGGCGAAGGGCCGGCTGAAGGAGGCGAGTGTCTGTCGTGCTTTCGTCCGCCATCCATTGGGTGACATGTCTCAGCTGGCTGGCGAGGAAGTACAGCTCAAAGTTGGGGATCTTAAGTCCGCCCCTCTCGTACGGTCTTTGGAGTGTCTCCAATGCCACCCTGTGCCTGCCTCCCTGCCAAAGGAAGCCCCTACAGAGTTTATTGAGATCTTTGAAAAAAGAGGGGGGGATGTTGAAGGGGACGTTGGTGAAGTTATGTAATAGGCGGGGAAGGGCGACCACTTTGAGGAGACCCGGCCATCGAAAGCGGGAGCTGGCCCCAGAACTCCATAGATTTCGTGAGAGTCTTTGACCCTTACGGTATTAAGGATGTGTTCGGTGGCTTGGTTGCGGTGTATAGTTATCCCCAAGTATTTGAAGAAAGTAGCCTGCCATTCAAGATCCAGGGGGGGAGGGACCTGTATTCATCGGTGAAGAGTGCTGCGAGGGGATAAAGGCAAGACTGGCTCCTATTGATCTGGATACCGGTGAGCTTGTGGAAACAGTCCAGGGTTTCCAAGATGTAGGGAAGGATGTGCTCAGGGTCCCGTAGGTACAATAGGGTGTCGTCAGCGTACATAGAGATGAGGTGGGTCACCCGTCTATCTTAATGCCACCCTCTCCATATTCCTGCCTCAGGTAGGCCGCCACTGGTTCAGCGGCAAGGATGTATAACATGGGGGACAGAGGGCACCCCTGGTGGGTGCCTCTGTGTAGGGGCCATTTAGCGGAATAGGTTTTGTTGGTACGTACCCTCGCTGTGGGGTTGGTGTAAACCAGCCGGGTCCACTTAAGGAATACAGGGCCTATCCCCATTCTAGCCATGGTGGCATACAGCCAGTCCCACCTCACCGAATCAAAAGCTTTGGTTGCGTCAAGTGATGCCACTGCAAGTTTCTGCGGCCTTCCCTCAGTGCTATAGATAACATGTTGCAGCATGCGCAGGTTCTCAGTGATGGAGTGCCCTGGGACGTATCCAGTTTGGTCCAGATGGATCAACAGAGGGATAACTCTGCGCAGTCTATTCGCCAGCAGGGTGGTGAGGATCTTACAGTCAACATTAAGCATAGAGAGGGGCCTGTAAGAACCACAATCTGCCCCGTCCCTCCCCGGTTTAAGCAAGGGTATAATCATGGCCTCGTTCATGGAGTCCGGGAGGATGCCACACTCAAAGGCCTCATTAAAGACCTGGGCCAATATTGGGGCAAGAGTTTCCTCATAGGTCTTGTAGAATTCCCCCGGGAGCCCATCCGTACCTGGGGTTTTCCCAGTGGTAGCAATCTAATTACCACCCTGACCTCGTCGGGGGTGACGGGCTCATCAAGGGTCTCAGCCAATTGCAAGTCTAGTTTAGGTAGATCAAGGGCGTCGTCTATCCTGGTATCAGAGGGGGGCATGGCTTCGGAGTACAGGGTACGATAGAAGTCAGTAAAGACCGAATTGATTTCTTGTTGGGTATGTACGGCCGTGAGTATGTGGCAGATGGGTGGCCTGGGGGTCTCCCTTTTATAGAGCCAAGCTAAGAGTTTCCCGGGCTTGTCTCCCAGGGCATGGATTCTTTCTGTGTGCTTGGCATAACTCAGTTTACCAAGGGATTCCCAGTGAGTTAGGCAGGTTTGTCTGAGTTCAGCCATTTTTTTAGTGGTCAGGGGATGGATCCGCCCTATCCTCAAGCGTACTCGGGTCCCTTTCTGCGCGCTCAAGCGAGGATGCAAGATCTCTGGGCTCCCCCAACTGCTGCAATCATCTCGCCCCTCATGACCACCTTATATGCGTCCCAAGTTGTGCTCAAGTGTCTAACGCTATGCAGATTATTTTGCCAATATTCTACAGTGCTATCTTTTATGCGTTACTTGAATGCGGAGTCAAGTAGGGCCTCAGACCTCCGCTTCCATGTGGGTATGGGGGGTGTGGGCGGAAACACCTCCCAAGTTACCAGAAGGGGAGAGTGATCCGACAGCACCCTAGGCAGGTAGCGCGCATCAACAAATATGGACTGTTGCGTTAGGCTGAGAAAGATGTAATCCAGCCTGGTGTGTACAGCGTGGGGTGGGAAGTAGGAGTACTCCCGTTGCTCAGGGTGCTGGACCCTCCATAGGTCACTGAGTTGCAAGTGTTGGATTAGTTTGGAAAGTATTTTGGCTGGGGGGGAGGGTCGGTCGTGTTTGTTATCAGATCTGTCAAGTAGAGGATCAAGGGTGCAGTTGTGGTCACCGCCCCCATATCATAATTCTGTCCGCATATGGGCTGAGTCGCGCATGAAGGGAATGGAAGAAGGCAGTCGCGTCATGGTTGGGTGCGTAAGTACTGACCAAGCAAACCTCTTTGCCCTCTATGGAGCCGCACACCAACACCATCCTACCCTCGTTGTCTGCTTTAGTACTAGTGAGTTTGAAAGGAACAGTGGGGGCAATCCAAATCAGGACCCCCCTGGCGTAGGAGGAGTAGGTCGAACCGATTAGGGAACCCTGCCAAGTTTTTGCCAGGGCTTCCAGTTTCTTGGGTATTAAGTGAGTTTCCTGTAGCATGGCGATTCCGACCTTGCATCTTTTCAGGTAAGTATGGACCCGTCGTTGTTTAACAAAGCTGTTCAGGCCCCTGACGTTCCAGGTAAAGACCCTCATTGTGTCAGCCATAGGTGTGGTGTGCTTTGTTCTGTGTAGCCGGTGGCGCTCGGGATCTAGGAGGTGCTGCGTTGCATGTGAATTGTTCCCGTGGTCTCGATATGTCCCAGTGCATGTCCCCAACTTGTGCAAAAACGTATACAAAAACTCCCGTATTCCCACCCTCCCTACTTAACTGTGAAAAAAAACTCCAAACATAGAACTGGCTCAGCGAGGTTACCCTCAATGACTGTCCCGTTTCTGCTCCGCGGGTATATGTACCCAAAAAAAAAGGGAAAACAATCGGGGTGGAGTGAACAAGGACTCCAGGTCTCCGCGGGGAGGATCCATTCATCTGTTTAACGGTTCAAGCAAATAAAGTTCCCCCCCTTGAATGACAGGAGGATCGTTATCTCGGTCTCAGTTTCCTTTCCTCAATATCGGGGATCTGTAATCCGTCCATCCAGTCCCTGGCCTGGGCGTCGAATAAGTGCGCCTTGTTGTTATGCAGTACTTTAAGTCTGGAAGGATACAGGAGCATATAGCGCAGCCCGGCGGCTTTCAATCTGGCCTTGGTGTGTATGAACTGTGCTCTGTTCATTTGAACCTGAAAGGTGTAATCCGGGTATATGGCGATTTTAGCAGAGTCCCGTTGGATTTGGCCGCCAGCTCGGGAGAAGGCCAGAATGAACTTGCGGTCCCTGTAATTGAGAACTTTTGCTATCACCGGCCTGGGTGGGGCCCCCGGCGGTGGTTTCTTGGCCAGGGATCTGTGGGCCCTCTCGATGGTGAAGCCCTGGGAGAGTTTGCCAGCTCCCGCCTCTTGTAGCAGGAGGTTCTCTATGAAGTTAGTGGGGTCGGAGCTTTCGGAACCCTCTGGCAAACCGAGAAGGCATATATTGTTCTGGCGAGCCCTTCCTTCTGCCTCCTCGGCTCTGTCCTCCAAGTTTTTGACCCTTTGCTGAAGCTCGTCGACGTCTTGAAGGTGAGTTTTGGATTCAGTGTTTTCCTGGACTTGTGTTTCAAGCGCCTCAGTCCTGCCGGCCAGGGAGCGGACATCTTGATGCAGGAGGCCCAGGTCTGTGGCAACGGCATCTATTTTGTTTTCCATTGTTGCCTGGAAAAGCTTGATGGCTTCGAGTATCTGGGTGTTGCTAGGCTCTGAAGCCGCGGCCGCCGTGGGGATAGATTGAGCGTCCGGGGCTGCTTTGTTTGTGCCCTCAGGATTCGGGGATTCACAGGCTGCGAAGGTGTCCATCATGGTCTGGCGCTGCTGCTTGGGCCCGCCGCTCCTGCCGGACATGTCGTCAACACAGGGCCTTCCCGCACCAAAAATGCCGGGGGCGCAATCGAGAGGCTGCTAGGTCTTGTTCCCGTCGCAGGGCCGACAGGGCGATGTTAAGAAGCAGCGAGGTAGCAGGCCGGTTTCGGGAAACAAAAGGTATCTCGGGTCAGGCAGGCGCGGCCGGCCCCCTCTGCCGTCGGCTGTGAATTGATGGAGGCCCTAGGAATGGGCCTCGCGGTCTGCCGGAGCGTCAGTCTGTAGGCAGGGGTCAGGTGTTTTCGCCCACGCCTCGCCCCGGTGAAGGATCAGCATGTGGGGGGCGAAGGAAGACAGCGGGGGTCACAACGCCTCGAGGAGGCCAGCCCAAGTTCTTGCGTTGCCACCAGCGGCAAAGTGAGGCACAGGGGGTAGAATAGGCCCCCCTCACCCTGCCTCCGATGTAGGTGTCCGGGGTGGTCCTCCGCCGCCCCCGCTTACCTCTGCGGTAACGGTCGGCCGCCGCTCACGCCGGGGGCCCTCTCGACTGTCCAGGGCACACCTAAGCCCGGTCGCGTGCTGCGGGCGGGGCGCGGTCCGGTCAGGATGTCCGGATCAGTCCTCTCGATCGATGTGTAGCTGTTGGGTCCCCTCCTGCGGGTCCAGCGCAAGTCGGCAGCTCAGGATCCTCTCCTCCTGCCGGCGGGCAGCTTCGCCAGCGATGGTAGTGCGCACCGGCCTTTCAAGGGATCAGGGCGCGGGAGCCGCCATTTTGAATCCGCTCGGTGACCTTCTTCGCTCGCCGGATAGAGGTGTTAGCCATCTCTGCTTCGCTTGGGAGACGGTGAAAAAGTTGCCGAGGAGGTTCTGCGGCGGATGGTGCAACTTATAAAGTCACTTAAAGACAGCTTATCATGGCACATCAGCGCGGAGCTCTCGGGAGACCCGTTCTCTCTACATGGCGGTTAGCCACGCCCCCCCAGCACCCTTCTTTGCCCATTTTCCTTTCCCTGTTTAACTCTGTGTTCACTGGTCACTTGCCTCGTTACCCAGGCGCCCCGGCTCCATACTTTCTCTTGTGCTACTGACAGGGGGTGGAGGGTTCTGAGCAGGACTGGCCCTAACTAGGATAAGGGCTCTCCTACACTCACCCCCCGTCCCGATTTACTTGCAGGCTTTAGCCTGTCCACAGCCCGTTGCTCTAACCCATGCCCGTGCATTGTACCGGACTTGGACCCCAGCCTTGATATTGTGCTAGTCTCATCTCTGGATAAAAGAGACAGGACTACAAGAATCTTAGTTATATCCCAGGCATAAATTACTACCAACTCTATATACCTAGCCCAAAATCTCCATCCCATCTAAGCATATTCCCTAAACACATCACCTACCGCGATGTCCATGCCCTTTCCCTGTGAAGCTTCGCATGCACTCTCACTGGCCCCAATCTCCTCCTGAAGGCAGCTGTGGAGATTTTCAAGTAGATCTACTATCTTTTCATTTCGAGTGCTGGTGGGGGTGTCCGGCTGGAGGTTCTTGTGGGTCTGGCGGTTTGCAGCGTTAAGTGACGCGTCCTAGTTGCGGGTACAATAAACTATGGTAGGTCAGAAGGAGGAGACGGACTAATAGGTGCCATTTTCAAAAGGTTACCGTAGCCTAATGGTTCCCCCACCTAACGTAACTAAACTAGGGTGCTCATTGTGAATGGTGAATTCCACAATCAAAGGTCTATCCTGCCTCCTAAACTATCTTAGGCTGACCCTACCATTATTACTAAACAACCAAAAGACCAGGAGAATGGCTCCCTCCCCCTGGATTGCTTTTCAGAAACGTACTCCTCCATATCAGATCTTCAGCTATCTCTCATAAGCCCTTCAGTTCCTTTTTAAGAGGCTTTTCCAGGCCCTTTTTATATTCTTTCTCTTGACTCCTCTCTGGGCTTTCTTTGATTCTTGACTGAGTCTTTGAAAATGTGTTCTGCCTCACAATCCAAATTCCTTCTTTATCATGAATTATCATGAACAGGTATATGCTCACAACAACTCGTTCCTTTGGTTGTTTAGCTTCTTACTGAAACGAGTAGGTGAAGTCCTTATTTGTTTCTTGTTCCTATGATTTTGCCACTCACTGGGATGAGTAGGCTCGCTCCAATCATTTTGTATTTTCTCTGTACTTGTACATATGCTTCACACATGACCTGCACCCCGGGTCTCCCACTCTTCCTGTTGCCTTTCTTGAACTGACGCTGTTTCACTGGGTCTGCATGTGACTCTTTTCGGTTTTAGGTCAGGTTCGATCTGCACACTCGACTTTGTGGTATCATGGTATCGGCAAGTAGAGGATATGGGTTTCTCCGTCCTCTCATGCCACCATGCAATTATTTAATTTGCATCTATTTCCTCTGTCTGTAAACAGACCTTCCTATGTCTGTCATCGGTGTGCTTTAGGTTAAGCACCTTCAGATTTGAGCTCCTCCTCAGCCTTTCGTGGAAGTCCCTCCTAGGACTAACAACCGTGAAACTGACTTCCTCTAGTTTCTTCTCTGGCTCTGCCAATAGCCAGGTAAAGCAGCATTCTCCCCAAGTAACCAGTTTCACTTCTCCAGTTGGTTTGTAATTCCTGGGTCTCGTTCTGACATCCTCTTTTTCTCCCACTTTTATTACTAACACTGGGGCTTCCCCACCTTCAGAGGATAGTCCTTCCTTTGTGTGGAGTTATACTCTGCATAGTTCCTTACGTTTCTTCATCTCAGTGCTTGACACAGGCATTCTTTATCTCTCCTTTGTTGCCTTGCTCTTCATGGTACCAGGCATATACTTTTCTTCTGTCATTATAGTGCAATACTGTATGGAAGAGGAGTCTGGTTGTCTGTAAACTGATGGGGCTCGACTGGGTGTTTGAGGATAATGAAAAGGGAGTCTTTATTCCTAAGAGGGGAGGCTCTCCCCATGAGGTTGCGCTTATCCCACCCCTACAGGGAATGTTGCCTAGCGGGCTCAACTTCCTGAATCACAGGAAGGTGCCCCCACCACCTACCCCCCCCCTTGGGAGAAGTGACTGCATCCCATGATTTGTCACAAAATGTAAAATCTGACAAAAGGAGTTGTATTGGAAATGGACAAAGCAAGACCACGTTTATTGCTGGTTTGCAATCCAACCAAACAAAAAGCACCTTAGCAGCCCACTGCTAAACTAATCCAACCTGCCTCCTTGTCGCCGTCACCTTCTATTCCCTCCCGGTCTGGACCCTCATAATAAATGCCATATTCATTTGGCCTCTCCCGAATCAGTTGTTCTAGTTTGACGATATCTGGTATAGTGCCCCCTCAGGTGAGGGGTGTAGGTTCAATGCCCCCTGATGCACTTCCGGTCGAGAATAAGGTCCCATTGTCCAAGCTGGTTTAAGTCTGCGTAATCCAAGATGGAAGTCCAGGTGCTCTTCACCTGGTGAACCAAAGTGCCTTTCAAAGCGCTGTTTCAGTAGTCTTTCCGCGCGTGTCAGTTTTAGAGAGCTCTCGCGACAAGTATTGCCTAAAGCCAAATAGTGATTTTGCTGTTCATTGCCACTGTAATCAAACTCTCTGGCACGTATACTGTATAAAATAACACTACCTGTCTCTTATGATTAAGGCTTCCAGTTCAGTTTTGACTGATTTTTACACATAAATACAAACAAAATCAATCTGCTTTCTGTCTGTATTTATAAAAAGAGAAGAAAATAAAAATGGAAAAACTGGTCTTTCTGCCTGGTTCTCTATGATGCCATTCGTACATCGCAGGCCGATCGCATTTTGCATATTGGCAGAAGGTGAGTGTAAAAGTTGTATAAAAATAAACACTAACGTTCTTAAAATTGCTGACAGGCAGCCTCAGTCAGAGGAGCAACCGTTTGTTATAGAAATAATTGAGCTATGATTTTGTTTCCTATAAGGCTGCATGTGTGAGTTAATAAATGCAGTTTTTATTAGAATAAATGCAGAAAAATACTGGTTGCAAATTATCTTTTTATATGACAAGAAAAATAAATGTGGATAAAGAAAAAAAGGCCCAAAAATAAATATGGACAAATACAGGCGGAAATGGCAGAGAAAATACCAAAAAACCAAAAGCCTTAAATGATCGTAGTCCTCTTGTTGCCGTTTGGATGTCATTCCAGCAAGATCATATTCCCGCTCCCCCAGGTTCATCTGCATTCAAAACACTACCTGAAGCAAGGAAGTTTGTAGGAAACAGGATTTCTGTGATAGCTGTTTGTAATCTTATGCCATGGTGCCAATGACATTTGGAGGGGAGCCTTATTTTCTACCTGGTCTACTTATCTTTGAACTGACGTTGGTAGCGGGAATATCTGTGGCGTAGAGGTAGCAATCTATTAGAAAACAATTTGTTTTTCTGCACTCAAGATGCAAATCGCACAATGGTGCCTTTTTTAGACCACTCTGCGTGCCAAATAAGTAAAACCTCAGAGCCTCGAAAAACCGCAATCCATGCAGCCACAGAATTCCAAGAGGATTGCAACTCCTCCCCCCAAAAGTGACACCCCCACCCTCCAGTCACTCCTAATGATTTAAGGTCAAAATATTAAATCCAGCTGATTAATTGAAAAATCATTGATAAGCTTATTCAATTTGTTATAAAATAATCAATGATATCACTTATCAAAGTATGAAATTGATCTGTTTTTGTAACACTGTATCTTGAGACTACTTAACCATATGTTTTGAAAATTGGCCCAAGTTCCAGCATTTTTATATAAGGTTGAACATCTGTATAGCATTGTATTCTGATAGTTAGAACAAAAGTTCCAGAGTTTGGGTGGTAAATGCAACATTTTGGACCCTTTGTATAACTTTGGCCCCACGGGACAAAACATTTCAATGCATCCAGTTTGTGTGTGTGTGTGTAGTTTTGTCAAATGGTGGTGAAGTTTATTTCAGATAACCACAGAGTCTATATTGTCCGTTTTTTTATATTTTAGTTTCTTATTTGTATTGTTGTAATTCGCCAGCTTACAGCTATGTTTGTTTCAAAGCACCAGAGGTCCAGGAAAAATGCAATCACACGTGGTACACTACCGGATAACCTACAATCCTATTTTACAAACAAAGCATCGCAAGCAACAAGGTGAAAGGGAGGTAGACAGCTGGTTGGTGCATAGCGGTATTCAAAAAACAAATTCCTGTAAGTATAACGATGCTCAATGAAGCGATACCTATTGCACGAGGTGTAGAGAGAGTCCAAAAAGGTGGCCTATTCCAAGTGGTCATTCATGGCTCAGAATTCTGGCAAAACTGATTTGAACAGATCTTTGTTTTGTTAAACGTATTGGTGTCTCTGTACTCGTCGTGGTCGGAACATCTTTCTGCATTTTTGAACATTGCATTCTAGTCGTTTCTCAGATTTTCCTAACTATTGTGTCGATAGTAATGTGACCTTTTAAAGACATTCAGTGAGCATTAAGCTTCTCCACCTTTTTTCTCACTGCGAGGAGCAAACAAACTGAACCTATGATCTTTCATAGTGTCTTTGGGGATCATTGTAGTTCTGATGAAGTCACAATTTGAGAAATGACAATCTGAGAACAAGTGTCATATAAAATTCTATCGGTTCTCTGAGAAGACTTTTTTTTTTTCTTTGTAGTGAAGTGCATCATAATCCTGAAATAAATGAACTTTGCACAAACAACTTGTATACATTCCTAGAAAGACTTTTTTAAAGAACCGCTGCATTCTTCAATTAGACCTTGACTCTGGTCCTGAAAGACATAAGCAAGAGTCAAGAGATTTGGGCAAGAGTAAAGCCTTCAGCTCAACAGCTGTATCTTGGCTGCTTGAACACAAAAGAGCCCAGAGCAACAACTGTAGAAAAACAGCTATGCTCGCTATTTGGCACATTATGAAGGGTGGGATAATGCTCTTCTGTGTCAGAAATGGGTTTTTCTGACTCGATGGCTGTAAATCTGATTTTTATGACCAATCCAGAAGCTCCACTTATGCTCTCCTAAAACCTACTTAACTGCTGCTCTCATGATACCTTACAGCTGTCCTCCAAGAGAAAATGCATTGCAAGCATGGTGTTATCACCCACCGGGCATGGGTGGCTGTCGACACAAACTTATGTGGCTTTCTTAAAGCTATATAGATTGATGGGGTAACCGGCCGCCAATAGATAAGCTGTTGCATCCTTGCACGTTTTGAGGCGCATGATTACTTGTGACCTAGAATGATCTTGGAAGGCCGAATATAAAACCAGACGGAGTCCAATCTTTGTCCTTGGTTTGTGTGAATGGTTACTCCTTCCGAAGAATACATTGTGATTGATATCAAAATTTCTTAGATCATTTGGTGAGCAATCCTTCCAGCAAGCTGACCTTGCTGCTCTGTGAGAGCCTTCAAGGATAGGGCCTCATCTGGCATCTAGCACTCTGTTAACAGCCCATAAGGTGAAGTACTTGGCTGAGGGAGCTTTAGTACATGAATGGATTTAGTTAATCAGTGGTCCATCGTGGGCTCCTCTACTGGTGCAATGACCATGATGGCTGGACATGCCGAAATCGCTGGCGCTATTGGACCTGAATCGGTACAAAACGTTTATTTCCGTAACCTCTGCTGGAGCGTGGTTGCAGACAGCAAGTGCACCCAAGCTGCCTCTGCCGCGCTTGAACACCTTGCTTGTACCAGGCACCGCAAGATCCTTTTCCATTGAAGCGCACCCTCAATGATGACTGTTGGCCCGCCTCCTCCTAAACTCCCTGCAGTAGTTGCCTTTGTTGTGGTGTATGCTGATCCAGCCTGCAAAATATAAAGCTCGAACAAAACTGTGATGAAATAAATTGGAAAAGAATAAGTAATTGGAGAAATGATTGATCGCGGCGGGTAACAGGTTCCAGAGTCATCGAGTCCCACCTGGGCTTCCGAAAAGCAATAAAAACCATGTTTGTGTAAAACCCAAGCATTTCTCACTTGTCAGGGCTCACCTTGCCAATTGCATAACCTATGTAATCGACACACTCTCTCTGTAACATTTACTGTCCATTGCATCTTGCACTGTAACTAAGTCATTTTCTTGAAAAAGCGCCACAATGCCTCCGGGCTGCGTGGCGCTTTACAAATGCAAAAATAAATAAATAATAAATAAAACTAAAAAGCAAATAAATGGGGTTTGGGTGTAGGGGGCGGCATCGCACACTGAAGCTGGTTCCCACTAAGATAGCAGATGAGGTGACAGGGTAATGACAAAATGCTTCTAGCCTAAGTAGATGCGTGATATGCACATACATTTCACTCAAGACTGTTCCTTAACAAGGGGACGAATAGACGTGTTCTTTTCTCGTGCTTTGAGCAGCAAAGAAAGAACTGCTGAGACAGGATTTCATTTAATATGGGACTTGAGCTGTTTTTATTTTCAAATTACTTTATTTAGTCTACCAATCTCACAAAAGGTAGCTGGAAGAGGGAGACTCTGTTCAATGTCTTTGATGTCCTAAGGAAGAATCAAACCACATAATGGAAGACTTCCATCTTGTCACAGAATGAACACATCGCTCACACCAGAGCATAACTTCACAAAACCTGCTGCAGCGTAGCATAAATGTAAGCAAGCTAATATTTAAAAAGGCAGTGTTTAGAAGCAGTGGTGTAATGGGAGTTAAGGTTATGCTTGTAATGGGAAGGACGCTGGGTTAGAGATAGATTGGCTGCAGACTCTTAAAGTGAGACAAACCACAGAACAGGTTATCCTGCCATGTCCTTTCTAGAGCGGAGCGCCTGCTACCTTTTTTGTAGAGATAGATTTGTTAAGAGTTTTTATCTTAACATAAAAAGTCCACCGATTTAACGTTTGTGCGTGTGTCACTATCTGTTTGTGTGCATTTATCAATGATTTTCTATAGTGTGTATTTGGTATGTGTCGTTGTCTACACATAGAGACAATGCATATGGTCTGGATCCAGGTCCTTGTGCGTGTGTTCGCTCTGAGTGTTCTGATTGCATGTTGACAACTATCCAGATGCTCTGGTGAGTGTTCCGTGATCTTGTCCTGGGATTCTCTGGTGTGTAATAGACGTGTGTTCAGTTACTCTGTGTATGGTTGTTCGGCCTTGCATTTTCATGTCCATGTCGGATTTATCAAGTTTTTTTTCTTCTGATCTTTATCCACTCTGAGGCGCGCTCGTGTTATATTTTGTTTGATTTACATGGCTCGAAATTACGATTTGTATAAGCCGGAGTTAAGTATCTCCAGCATTAGCCACTGACAAGGAGCTACAACTGGAGAACAAGGAGCTAAACATGACAACAATCGGGGCACCTGATTTATAGAAAAAAGGATTGCCTTAAGTATATTATCTGTTATCACACAAAAATACTTTAGAGGGTAAAAAACAAACAATTTTGGTACTAATTGTCTTTTCAGTAAATGTTTATGCTGCCAATGTCCGTCGGCGGAAGAACACCCTATCCCTGTAGGGGGGGTCCCTGTCCCTGGATTGGAGGTGGTGCTCTCCCTATCTAATAGGAAAGAAAAAGAGGTAGCTGTCCCTGATTCTACAATGTTAATAATGACAGCATTTTTCAACAGTTGAGAGGTTGAACCGAATCTGCCTTCTTCCTCCATGAAATGCCCAGGGCAATATTTCCTTTAGAGCATAAGGCCATCTAATTGTTTTATTCACCTTCCAATGAGTTTGTGCATGTTGAGCAGATCAGATGGTAATGTGTGGTTCGATACAACGATAATAAATATACGGTGCAAAGATAGTGATTCCAACCTAAAGAAATTTAGAAGTTACTTGAGTTGAAGTGGTGGGGTGTTAGACTGCCAATAAAACTTGGCAAAAGAGGCCAATAACAAGATGGAGATACTGTATACTCCGCTGCAAGGTGGTCAATTTGATCCTGTATCCCGTATTTCTTCAGGGATATCTTATTTCCAGATGGTTGACCGGTTTCAATGACATGCTGGTTCTAGTCCTCTTCTTCGGGACCTGTTGATTGAGTGCTTTTGGTGAGATTGCCTTGTTCATCATATGTGGCGCTGCAACCACATCAAGCCTTATACCCAGATGAATCCATCTGGACAAGATTTTCTGATGTGTGCTGGTTCTTTTCTTGTGACGCTTTCCGAATGTAGGGGTTCACTGCCGGATCCCCGTTCTCTTGTCACCAGGAGATCCAAAAAAGCCAACACACCCCCACTCGGAAGACTTTTCTTTCCTATTAGATAGGCGGCGCACCACCTCCAACTCAGGGGCAGGGACCCCCTACAGGGAAAGGGTGTTTTTCTGCCTAGGGACATTGGCAGCATACACATTTAATGTCAAGATAATTGGTAACAACAATGTTTTTGTTTTTTGCCCTCTAAAGTATTCTTGTGCGATAGAACAAGGAGCTAATACATAGCGCTCCACATATCTAACTCCCAAATAAGATGCACATCAAACATTCATTCATTATTTATGACCCCTTATGCTTTGAATGTTGTATAGATGTGTCCTAATGTTTATTTAGATTGCCCAAAATGCATAGAGTTAAATTCATATTGAGTGTTTGTTCGACATTGGTTGTCCCAAGGAGCCAAAAGTAGCTTCTGGTAGCTGTTGGTATCAAGCTAACCAGGCTCTACTAGGCAACAAGCAGGAGCTAAATAGCTCCCAGCTCACTTCCATGTTGAACCCTGATTTATACCATGCACCGCTACCATCAAGAGGCAGTTTCCAGGTGTTTGCTTGTGTGTGTTTTGCTGGTATTAGTCGTCCTGTCTCAGAAGTGATCAGTTTTGTATCTGTGTTTCCAAATATTTTCCGGCTGTTCTGTGTGTGCATATCTGGAAATACACACATTTTGATGTTATCTGGACACTACTGGCATTTACATTTGTTTTTTGCATTGTGGAAACAGAAATTCTCAAGTTCACTGATTTGATTTTTGAACTGTTTGTGGCATGAAACATTTCCACGTAAGACATGGGTAGATGTGTGCCTAGAATCTCCAGCAGCTTCCAATAAAGGCTCTGTGTTTTTTTTCCTGAACTTCATTGAAATTCACCAAAATTGGCATGTGCGCTTGGATGTTGCTAGAAAAAGCCTTTTACCAAATAGTGGTCAATTTACCTGTATAAGGTCAAAAGTTGAAGTGACCAATAGAAGTTTATTTTGGAGGACGTGGGTTCCTTCTGTTGGGCATTGTCAGAGTAAAGGATGTTTGCTGTGGATCCACATTTCTCGTTTGCATGAACTCCCTGTCAGGTACTCACTGAATCCTAGTGTCTAGTGAGGCCCAGGCTGGGCGATATGCACCAAAAGTCATATCTCGATATTTTTGAGGTAAATGGCGTCCTAAGATCTATATCTCAATGTTGTTGATGTGGGTTAAAGTGCATACAGGGTTCATTTTCTGTTTTTTCTATTTCTTAGTTTTTTTTTTTTTTTTGGTACAGTTTGTAATAAACTTTTAAAAAAGAAAACGAAACAAAAAATTAAAAAGAGAACGATCCTACATCGTCATCATTTGTGGGTTTTTTTTTTCACCCACCCCCCAAAAAAAGGTTTCCATCTGTTTCCTTTCCTCCCATTATTTAAGTTAAATGTTCCCCTATAACAGCCATAGTATCAAGAACATGAGCCGATGTTGCCAAGTCCACAGTTAGCACTGGTGAGTCTGTTAGCTATGTTAGGGCTGTTGTTAGGGGTCAGAATCACCACCGCCAGCCTGTAATATTTCCAACAATTTTCTTAGTAAATGAATCGGGGCGAATGTTAGTTTATTATTGGACCCCTTGAAGATGACAGCCCAACAATCTTCACCACACCAAGTGGGTTTTTTTCTCTGTCTCAGAGCCCAGTGAAGTTGTCCGCAGATCTCGTAAGGTAGGGCAAAATAACACCAGTTGCTTTAGATTCTCTTCAGAGTTTTTACAGAGTCTGCATGTGGTGTCATTCCCAGCAGCTTTATTAGTTTTATTATTTCCTTAGTTTCATGTTAATTTAATTTAAATCTCAAGAAAACGTCATGCAGACTCTTATTCGGAAATTTGACCAAATATTTTGGAAGATTATTGTACGCTTTCACTTCAGAAGGTACCAGCTGCATACATTTGTGGCGGCTTCTTTGCTGTATCATTTCCTACCAATCCCATTGCCAGAGTTTTTTCTTTACCTCATTCGGGTTGGCCCATAACGTTTCTTTAATTGTGTTCAGCGTCCGGATTAAGTCCAGAAAGTTTTTCTCCTACATGCCTTGTATTGTTCTCTCATTATCGTGGGTTATTTTCAGTATCTGGAAATGCAATGTATTGTCCATGCCATATCCCTTTCTGTATAGGGAGAGCAAGTTCCACATGATTTTAGGTGTTATTGATGTCAAACTCAGCTCAAACCTAATACCAAACGGAACACCAATGGTGTGTAAGTGTAGAATCTTTTTCCAGAACACGTATTCACACGCTTCCCACGCTTTATGTGAACATCCAAACAAGACCTCGGCTCTATGAATTAACGCAGGAACAACTTTAGCCTTATAAAAGTCGAGGACTGGCTTTAACCTGAATGTGCTGTACTTGTTGTTTAACGTTATGCCCTGAGAAGTAAGTTGCTTACTTTTTTGATTTGTTGGCTTTTACCATAGGTTCATCATTAATACTTGAGCTTATCCTGGTTCCAAAATATCTTGTCTGACTCACTCTCCTCAGTTTCTTGCTGCCAATTTTCCATTGAAATTTTTATTTCAATTATCTTTTTTGGCCCTGCAAATTCTTCAGTTCCAGGATCGCAGTCTTTTGGGTGTTTATTTCAAGACCATTTCTATCGATGTAGTCTTGTAGAGCAATCAGTTTTCGTTGATGGCCTATCCGAGTCAAATCTAAGATGACTATATTGTCAGCATATAGCATCCAATCAATCAGGTGTCCATTGATTTTCAGAGGAAATTAAATCACCTCTTTCAACGCAATGCCCATGTCTGATGTTTCCCAAGGGGCATACCTTGGGGCATCCCTGTTTGATGCCTCGTACTTTGGTTATTGATTCAGACAGGGTGCCATTCCGATCAAGGTGGATTTTGATGTTGGTATTAGAATATCGTTCTCTTATTGCCTGAATCAGGCCCTCGGGACAATTACGCTCCTTGAGCTGCTTCCACAGCAAATTCCGATCGATTGCATCGAAGGCGCGGGCTAAGTCGACGAATGCTAAGCAGATGGTTTTTCTTTTTTTAATGCCCTCCATTTTGAGTATGTTAATCATCAATAAATTCAAACGACATCCAACCCCCTTTATGAACCATGTTTGTCTGGTGTCAAAGGTGCCTGACTCATTAATCCACGTGCCTGACTCATTAATCCACGCTGTCAGTTGTATTGCAGCTGGGCAGCAAATATCTTACCGACTACATCCAGTAGCGCAATTGGTGTGTAGTTCTAGGTTCGGAGCGTATTCCTTTTTTAAAGATGGGAACTATTACTGCACTTTTCCAGGATGTTGGTATTCACAATGCCTCACAAAATCCTGCCCACTCATCTGGGTTCTGTTTTAGTATACAGTTCGTCAGACCATCAGTGCCCGGGTCCGTAGACCAGTTTAATCTTTTGATGTTCTCTACGATATCTTATCTAGTTATGGTGATGTTCCATGGGAGTTGATCATTAAAATTTACTTCATCATGTATACCTTGTTTTTTAAACCAGTTGGTATAGTGCTGAATCCATTGTGTTTCCCTGACCATAACACTGGTTAAGGCCTGTTGTTGTGCCTCAGTGTTATTTATTATGGCCCAGAATTCTTTTGCGGTTTTGTTCGCCATGCTTTGTTGCATGATCTCAGCGTCTTTGTGGTACATGATCGCTTTATGCGCTCTTATCCAGTTGTTATATTTTACTTTCAATTTCTTTATCTCATCTTTGATGGATGAGCTATTGTAAGATTTCAGGAAGCAAATGTTTCGGCGTAGATCATGCTTTTTGCTTACAATTTCAGGGTCAAAACTATGCAAAGGTTTGAAGTATCTTTTTCCATTATTGGCCAAGCTTTGTTTGTATTGCTCTAGCATAGGAACATAATTCATGCCATGATTTTCTTCATCACTCTTTGTAATGTCAGCTATTTTTTTGCCATTTAACCTCAATCTGTTCTGACCAGGTTCTACTTCAACGCCATATCTAAACACATCTTTGGTGTTTGAGTTAGTAAAGTTTTTCATCATAATGCTTATCAAATTATAATCACTCTGTTTCATTTCTATTACTTTTAATGATGTTGTGTTATCCGCAATCCAACTTGAGGCAAAAAAGTCTTCCAGCATGGAATGTTGTTTATCATGTTTCCATGTTGGCGTAGAAGGGATGTCACCAGGAACATTCCCATTCAGCATTCTTGGTTTTCTCAGGCTCATTCTTTGACAGTAAATCGACATTGTCTCTGAATGTTCTTGATGGATTCCTTGCTTTTTTATTACCTTTGGTTCTGAAGGTCATGTTCACAAAATCCAAGTTCCAGATGCCACATAATGATATTAGGTCTCTCGACAGTTGCCATTATTTCATTGATGAGCTCACATAATGCATCGCTGAAAACCCAGGTCCCAGTTGCTTCATGCTGCCAGTATATGTTTATTATGTGTAGTCTTTGATAATTACCTGCTTGGATCGTATCCAGGGCTATGATTAATGTTTGGATAAATGTAGATTTATTGCATGAGTCAATGATTTGGAAACCACTTCTTTTTTTAACTAAGGTGGGCTGGATTCATTGCTATTTTGTAAACCACCTCATTAGGTGGTGTTGACAGCCATGTTTCCTGCAGACACAGGATATCCATTTCATTTAGCTCCTTAGGTTGATCTTGAAAAAAGATGGTAGTGTCCCCTTGTGCTCCATGAACCAATTTTTATGTCTTCAGAAGAGGCATTCCTTAAGCATTAACTTGTTTTGTTTAGATTCAATACTCCCACTAACCAGTTCCAATTTTCAGATATCTGCTTACTTCCATACTTTGTTGTTTCGTTAGAATTGACATTCTCCTGGTTGCCTAAAGGAATTGTTTTTTTTTTTTTTTTTTTAATTTGTCTTTTCTGTACTGCCATGGGTTCGTCTTCCAAATCGTTTTCCTCCATTTGCCCATGAATCCCATTGGAGTGGGTTACCAGGTATGTTAAGAGTTAATCTTTTTGCGATGATTTTCTTGACTGGGGTGTTTTTCTTCAAGATCAATACCAACAGTGTTTGATGTACCTGTACTTTATCCGTTCAACCACTTTAAATCCAATCTGTTTCAAAACTTTTCCACCCTCTAGGATCTGGTCCTTGATGGCACCAGAGTGGATATGCAGTAGGACTCGATCTTTTTGAGCCTCATTTATAAATTCCAGTGTTTATCTTTTGATGCAACTGACCTCAGTTGAGTGATCTGGTGAAATAGACCAATCACGTTATTCCTGTTTAAAATTAAGCCGTCATCAAAGTGATGGCTTCCCTCTAACATAAAACAGTAGTTAGAGCTATTTTTTTTTACGCTGTTTATCTTGTTTTTTTCTGTAAGTTTAGCGTTCGCGCGTCAACTCTGCCACATAGGTCATATGAGTTCTACGTAATCCTGGAGTTATTGGACTGGTTAGATAAAAGATGTTTAAGAATTCTATCCAACTCTGGTTCAGCTCCATTGTCTTGAGTCTCTTTTTCTCCATCCATGTTCTAACCATTGTGGCTTTTTGTTGTAGTGCTTTTCTCTTACCTTCCATGGTCAAGAATTTTGGGGAGGCTTCTCGAATAATGTCCTTGTCACATATTTGGGTGGCCTTTTTAGGCTCCGGCGAGGCCTCTATTTCAAACGTTCTTTGTGGTTTCTTTTGATTAGAACTCATCGCTGATTTCTCACGATTTAAACCTTTAGGCTGCACCTGGAGTTCTTCTTGAGAATCCGTCCTTTCATCCGGTTCAGTTTGTTCATCATCGCTTATCTTGTAGGTTGATAGATTCAACAATTTGTCGGATATTTCATCCTCTTTGACCGCATTAGGACTCGTCTCTTTTTCACTTCTAGTTTGGACACTTTTCAGTATCTCTGTACTGGCTGAGATGATAGAGCAACTTGCAGGTCTAGCTGTATGTACAGTAAGATTTAGGGATTTTAAATTCCTTAAGAATGATTGTGATCCATTCCCATTTTGGCATTTAAGGCCGATCAGATTTTTAGTTTTCTTCTTACACTTCCTTTGTTTTGGTTGCGGAACAAGCATCAGCAGAGATGGAGGATGTATTTTTTTTTTTCTCACAGATATTGGGTAGGAGGAGGCACTCTTTACAGTCAAAGCATTTCCAATACTGATTTCCAGTGTCATTAAGGGTTGAGCGGAAGTTGACGGCTGTTCCTCACTGCATTTTCTCCATATCATTGCTAATTGCCGCAGTGGTGTTACATGGAGTACCTTTTAGGTCAGTGCCATTTGAAGGAGCAACACTCTTCAGTAGAGGTCCAGGCGTACAAACGTAATCGCTGCCAATGCATGTATTTTCATCTCTGGACTTCGAGGAGCCAGTTCCATGGCTCCTCTGGGGTGGCAATCCTGCAGTCAATTGATCCTGATGAACGTGTTGATTCCTCATTTCTCTGGGCCATTATATGGCTCTCGCCTTCCTTGACACTACGATGTTATCGTACATCATCTATTTCTTTAGAGCATGAACATACACATTCTCTTCCAACACTATATTGGGATGCCGTTATTTACAAATTCTCATGGTGTTTTTAATTTTTTTTTTAAATGTTTTTTTAAATAATGGGCAGAGCTTCTCGCGCAACCTCTGCGAGTAATTTTGTCTTCTGCAGTGCACCTCAGTTGTTGTTCCTTTTAATAGATCAATTGCTTTTTCCATTACTAGTAAATCATTGTGAGTCTGAAGCTTAATTTCTCACATTTCCAATTCGATGTTTACCATTTTGATGTTTTAATGAAGCTATTAGTGTGTTTATCTCGGTAATTGTCATTAATGTGTTGATACATTATTGCAAATGGTGCGGGTGCAATAGTTATGGCAGATGATATTTTGGGTAACATGTCAGAGCAAACAGTTTCAGCTAAAGAGCTTGTAGGAAAGGTAGCACACTTTGGTGGGAGCGATTTCCCAAATGTTAATCTTCTAAACTTCGGGAAAGCTCTTTCAACAATTGAAGACTGTGACGAATTGTCATTGGACGATGAGTCTTTTTCCATTTCTCCATTAAAGTTACTGTTATTCGAGCGTGGGTTCAAGTTGTCTTCCCTCTCTCGATCATTGTAGAAAGTCCAACTCACTCCAAAGGCCGCTTTCTAGATTGTATTGCGGACCATAATTGCCTCGCTACTATCACCTCTAACACCACACTGCCCTGGACCGACCACAACTGTATCGAATTCTCTGTTCCCATCACTAAAAACCACAAAACTCTGACCCCTGCTATCGCTGCACAAGTCAGAAGCTCTAAAAAGCTTAGAGGATAACCTGCGCACTTACCCCAACACCCCAAAAGTAGCACCCCCTTTCGCTAATGACCCCAATATCCTAGCAGACATCTACAAAGATGTCATCACTAAAGCTATTAATGAAATAGCACCACTCGAATGGGAAAAAATAAAAGAAATCACTACACACCAACTCTTGGTTCACTGAAGAACTGCACTCAATGCGCTCCCGCAAAAGAGAAGCACTAAACAATTGGCAAACCAACCCCTGCAGCAGTGCCAAAAACAAATTCAACTAATCTCCCACCAATACAAAACAGCCATCACCGCTGCCAAAGGCAGCGCCTTCAACACACATCTCTAATGCCAAATTGAACTCTAAAGAAATCTTCACCATTTTTAAAGAGCTCATCTTAAAACCACCCCACCCCTCTCAAAATACACCTGATGAAATAATCAAAGATGAAGCTTGGTGTGCTAGTATCCAAGCTGCCATGCTACACAAAATTGACCTTCTCCAAAAGAAAATCAAAGACCATTGCAAAGCATTACCTCAACAGACAGGAACCAAGCCTACCAACTCCACACCTGCCTCGTCTAAGCCCACCATACCTAACTTCTGCTTCAGGGATGTCACTGAACCAGAAGTTATCAACTTAATAAAAATATCAAACGCTCCCCTTGTAAAGGCCAAATATGCCCGCCCAAGCTCATCAAAGACTAAGCATACTGCTTTGAGCCGCTCTTTACGGCCTCCACCAATGCGTCCTTTAAATCGGGCATTATCCCAGCTAGCCTCAAAGAGGCCTCAGTCCGCCCCCTCCAAAAAAAAAAAAACCTACCCTCGACCCCCTTCAACCCAACAACTACAGACCGATAACTACAGTGCCATTCCTCCTGAAATTATTGGACAAAGCCGCACACTGCCAAATCCAACACTTTCTGTAAACCCACTCCATCCTAGGGACCAGGCAATCGGGCTTCTGGAAAGGACACAGCACCGAAACAGCCTTGGTGGATCTAAAGAGTCAGATCACCCAAATCATGGATAAGGGCAAGCAAGCCCTATTGCTCCGCCTAGATCGCTCAGCCGCATTCGACCTGGTTGATCACAAAACCCTCACCTCACACCTCACACACTCAGCAAATTTCTCTAAAGAATCAGTTCTCTGGATCACCTCCTTCCTTGAGGGAAGAGCCATGAAAGTCTTCTTGGACACTGCTAACGCCACACCCACTACAATCCATTGCGGGGCCCCTCAAGGATCCTGCACTGTACCCACACTTTACAACTTGTTCACTAAGCCTCTCTTTGACAAACTCGACTCACATGGTATCGCTTACACGAACTACGCGGACGACACACAAGTACTTCTACCTCTCTCAGGATCATACCACGAAGACGCCAAGGCACTCCACACGATCTACTCCATCATCCAGGCTTGGATGGCAGTTAATGGCCTCTGCCTTAATGGGGACAAGACTGGGATTATGATACTAGGTCAACAGAGCACCCTAGACAAACTGTACAAACTGTACGCCAACTTCTCCATCATCCCTATATCCACAGCTGTCAAGACACTAGGAGTATACCTAGACTCCTCACTATCAAATGACCAGACAAGTCAGCGCAATCACTTCCTCATCTGCGCATACTACCAAACTTATAAATGCCATCAAGCCATACCTCTCAAAACCTAACTGCCTTTCAATAGCCAGAGCAACCATTGGAGCCAAACTCGACTATTGCAATGCCATCCTAGCAGGCACATCGGCAAAAAACCTTAACAGACTACAAGTCACACAGAACAATGCTCTCCGGGCCGCTCTTAGCATCCCAAGAAGAGAGCATATCTCCCAGGCCAGACACTCGGCCCAATTGCTCCCGGTCACACTCAAAATCCTCACCCTCACACACAAATGCCTCTTTCCACCCCATCCTACCTATCAGAGACCATCTCCAAACCCTCCTCCTCACGTCCCACTAGGATGCAATACACCAACTTGCTCCATATCTCATGCTTCAAAAAAGCCAAGGCTGGTGGCCTAAGCTTCCCCTACATTGCTGCCAAGTCCTGGAATGCTCTACCTGCAGACATTAGAGCATCACTCCCGATTTTTTCATAGGAAACTTAAGACCTCCTTCCTTGCACAATAATATGTGACACTTGCTAACCTATGTAAATATACTGCACTGTAAATTTGTACAAATGTCATACCTGCTCCTGTAAATTATGTATTACTTGTGTATATGCAACTAAGATATGTCTGTAACAAGCACCACAATGCCCCAGGGCTGACGTGCGCTCTACAAATCCAAATAAATAAATTATGATGATCATGATGCAATCTTTTTTGAGAGCTCAGTATGTCTGTGTATGCTCAGATCCAAACGCCTCCTTTTGCATGCTCTCCTCGGAAACCTTATCTGATCAGTCAAGAGCAGATCCGGGTTCACAGTATCCTGACTGTACTTTTGGAGGCTAGGATTGTTAGTCTTTGTACTGTTGGCACTTGTCTCAGTTAATTGAGTATCAATAGCTCCAGCTTTCAAAATCTTCTCTTTAAGGATCGTCAGGTCTCGCAGAAGTTGATTTGCAACGGCCAGCAAGCTTTTCGATTTGTGGAGTTTCTCGAATCCTCCATAAGAAATGGATCTATATTGTCAGATGGAGGTTTATGACAGTTTGACATTGTTATATCAAAGTTTACTTCAACTTCTTTTGGAGATAAATGTGGACAATTATACGTGGGGACAACATCTTGGTTACCAATTAGTGCCCGTCCAGTAATACTTATATCCATAGACTCGTAGATCGACGCCACATCAGCTCCACCCTCAGAACCCCTGTAGTGGGCTCCAAGAAAGGGCAGGTGGAGCCCCGAGCCAGCGAGGGGCACTCGGCTCCGGAGCACAACCTCGCTCCAAATACTGTGCTTGCGTCACACTCGAGCATCAGAGCACCCACTTCATTGCTCCGATCACTACGACACTCCTAGGAAGCTCCACCTGTGAGCGTGCAGGGAAGGCGTCATCCCGCGAAACCGAATGAACAGCGTAAACGCAGCCCGAATCAAATTGGAGTCCAGCAGCCACATCCACGGCAGCGTTCAAGGCAGGAACCCCAATCAAATCGAGAGTCACCGGCGCCATCGGGTGAGTGTCCAAAATATTTGGTAATGAACCGTGGCTGAGAGTAACATGAGATGATCTCCCACTTTGTTTAAGCGAGTGAGCGTGTCTCGTTTCACACGGGTCGTAAGCATTCCCTTGCTCATTAGCCGAATTACATTGTCTATGGTGAAAACGAGTCTGCGGATAGGAGAATGCTACCAATGACACAGGAACTTTCTTCGGCAGGCTAGCACAAGGGGAAGGTGTCGTCAACTCTCCCTGAAAGCAGAGGGGGAGGCATTAAAGGGCTGGGGGTGGTCGCAAAAGGATTCATTGTTCTTACCTTAAGTTGCACTCACCTCACGAACACCACAAACACTCTGCTGCATTCTTCCTGTTTCAGAATGCACACAGCTGTGTAAATATCAAAATTTGAATACAAAACTCTAGTGTGTGTGTGTATATATAATAAATAAAATCTCACTCTCTCTCGATGGTAACAATATTGTCTCATCCTACATCTATTTTGAAAATGTATCGATATATCTCAAACTCGATGCATCACCCAGCCCCAAGTGACACTACTAATGGATTTGCTCGATGATTGACTGACTGTGTACACTGTGCATGCAATCCTGTGCCTTGAGAATGGGTCTGCTTCTTAGGCTATCTGGCTTGGAAGCACAATATTCTCCCATTCATCTATTAGGGAGCAGATGTTCTTGCAAAGATTAAGTAGGCATGAGAGAATGACCAACGGGTTAACCTGTTGGATGATCGGTGGGTAGTGTGGGGTGCTAGAAGGACACAGACTACCTGTGAACATTTTGTACAATCTTATATTAAAGTAAAGGTTATAAGGCCTAACTTTCTCTATCGCTCTTGGTGGTCCCTGCCTATGTTACTAAGGTGCTCGTCAGTCATATGTGAATGTCCAAAGGTATAAGTCCACTCTCCAAAGCTAACATAACTTGCCCTACTGCCAATAAAACTAACTTGAGTCGGGAGAATTACTCCCTTCTCCTGGAAATACTTCAAGTATCGGTCTTTAGGATTCTTGATTAATAAACGATCCTCAAATGGTCTCTTGTGATTTCTTGGATCAGTCTGTTTAACTCTTCAAAAAGATTAAGGCCCTTTCCCTCCTAGTTGGAAATCCCTTTTGGGGATCCTTGTTTCCAGCATATTCTTGGGAAACACTATTCTTTGGATAGGCTTTCCCTCCTGGGATTTTATAGTTCCACTTGTTCTGATCTACTTGCTTTGGTATTTGATTCAGTTAATAGTTTCTTTGAACTCTGTCTCATAATGTTCTCTCTTTTCTATGTGTTACTTGAACAGGATGTCAAGTTTCCTTCCCCTTTTCCCAGGGTATTGTTATCCACTGTTCCTTTCTCTCAATATTCAACTCTCGAGTAATCCTCTTTTACCACAACATTTTATGTTCATCAGTTGGATTTAATTTTGCCTCATGATTCCGCTGAGAAGTGGTTTGCATGGTATAATGAGTCCATCTTGGCCTCCGGTTATTCCTTTTCTCCCCAATACCTTTGCTTGTGGAGGAGAACGTTTCTGTAAGCCCTGTACCTCAGGACCTTCCCTCAGGTTTCACAATGTCATGGGCTGCTTGCCCACCGCCCGCATACCCCAGTTTTTTTTTCTCCCTCTGATTTCCCTTTCTCCTCGCAGTGCCTGTGTTCCTAGTTCGACTGGACACCTTGCTGCAATGTACCCATAGTGGCATCGATGGTGGTTTGTGGACTGGCTGTCCACAACAGATCCTTTGTAGTCGAGTCCTTCCGCCTTGTCTTCCTGGCGACTCACCGTAGCTCTGGCATCCAGCTCTTCAGTATCGGGTGGGTTTGAAACTTGCAGGCTTTCTGGCTTATACCGCCTTCTCCAGGTGTTATGGCTCTCCCTCTCCCTGCATTCCTCTTACCCCATAGGTGTTATGCAGCGCAGGTCCTTCCCTTGCTTGTGAATGCACTCCCCTCTCCACAGGTTTTACGCTGCTTGAGGTCTTCCCTTGCCTAGGCATGCTCTCTTCTATCTCTACAGGTCTTGTTGAGTACAAGCTACTTAATATACTCGTCCCAGTGGATTGGATATTTGCATTTAAAAGGACATATTCTTTTTCCATCTGATAATGACGTCTATCAAGTGTTTCTTCATCCCAATCTTGGTGTTGAACAGTCTCCGATATTGTAGAGCATCTCATGTAGGCTATGGTGTGCACAGCTGTAGGGAGTTCCTCGCGGGAGTCCTTGCCCCGTAAGGGGAGTCTCTCCCGTTTTGGTCCCACTTGCCTTGACCTCGTAGGGAGGGTGATGCGGAGTGGGCTCTCCTCCCTGGCCTCACCAGGGGGCGGGGGAGGCTGGCTCCCCCCTTGGGAAGAAGGGATGAATTCCCTCGATTCATCACAGTAGATGTTTTAGTGCTGGGACACACAGAGGTGGAGCTTTCCTTGAGAGACCTATTTTCAGGAGATTTTCTTCATAGATTGTATTGAACACCAGTTAAGATGCGGGACCTTGTTTTGCAATATTTGGAGAAGTGTTCTGCTTTCAAGTGGGATTTTAGGGGGATAGTTTTGACAGAATAGAGAGGAACACAGTAAATGTTCCATAGAGAAGTCGGTACTATTAAAAACTGCCCTGGTAAAGGCAGTGGTTCAAGGAAGAAGCTATACAACGCATTGCTGGTAGTCAATAAACTGAGTTCAAAGTGTGGGAGACGCAGATAAAGCCCAGCTGGGAAATATAACTAGATGCCCTCCATGCATTTTTTGACTTCTCTGGTAGACTGTAATTTTTGGAAAGAATGGTGTGGCTGAAAAATGTCCATTTGTGCTGATGGCCAATTAGTACAAAATGAAATGTCAAAAATGTCTCTTAAGAATCACTGTACTGTAGTGTGTATCAGAAAACAAATTGTCATGTCAAATATTTCTTCACTCTCATAAGAGTGCAAACGTGAGGCTAAATCTTTTGTACTGTAACGGGAGAATCTGGGGACGGGTGGTCTTCATAAGAGAGCTTCTCAGAGAGGACAAAGGTGTGACCTTTATTACATCAGAACTACGTGGAATGTCCATATAGTTTTTGGGATGCACATCACTCCAAGAACTCCCCATGGAGGTGTTCATTAGTGGCGATTGTGAATGCTAGTCTCATCCTCATAATTCATAGTTACCGCTTTGAAACTGTTGAGTGCAATGCTATGATGAACCTTAAAGGCTGTGAATGTCCGAAGATGTCCTCCATCCTATTTGAAACCAATGACCTGTTTGGAATGGAGCTGTTTTTCTTTCTTCTTCTCATGAGGCAGAGCTTGATGTCCCACATCTTTATCATGTTTTTAGTTCCATGATGTGAAAGGGGACCTCTTCTCCTGCCCAGCCACAGACTCCCTGGCACACTGCATCAGTGAAGATGTCCGAATGGGAGCTGGCATTGCTGTCCTTTTCAAGAGGAAGTTTGGTGGTATTAAGGAATTGAAGAATCAGAGTGAGTAGTGGCCGGTTATTAAAATGTTACAGAAATTCATGCAGTATTACTGTACGGACAATACATCCTAAAAGCAGTTCAGAAACGCACTTGTTTGCAAAGCTTAAATATTTATCCTTCTCCGTGTTTAGATAAGAAGACTGGGGAGGTAGCGTTCTTGAAGGATGGCGACAGGTATATCTATTATCTGGTAAGGGCTGGTAAACTTTTATTTTTTTGTGTTCTTTCGTAATTTATTGAAAATGTATCCCTTGTTTCTAATACTTTGATCAATTGCCTTCCACGTCCACAATACATCCTGCTCCTTTAGCAGAGTTTCCATAAGGTCCTCCTCTGTTAGGCACTTCTGCCCTGCTTATCCAGAAATGATCACCTCCACTGTCTTCCTTTTCATCTTGTGCTACATGTCAGTGTGAAGCACATGTTATACATAATGCCTTAGTCTCCTTGGGGATATCTATTGCATTCCAACCATGTAATCCTGGCATGCCCAGTTTTCAGTGATCTTATAGGTGAATTATCAACAGTGATGGTTGTGTGAATCTGTACACAAAATAAATAGATTATTTTCCCTCAGAACCTCTTTATCATGATGTATAGATTCCCAAATACTTTCAAAATGTTGTTTAAGACCCCATCCCAGAAGTCCCATTGACTTTGGAACCCCTTTTCTTTCTCTAGATTACCAAGAAAAAGGCATCTGACAAACCAACTTATGAGAGTCTACACAAGAGCTTGGAAGCAATGCGATCTCACTGTCTGGCAAATGGAGTCAAATGTCTCTCCATGCCCAGGTATGTTGACGGTTTTGGATTTTCTGTCCTTTTTGAACACATGTTGCAGAGGTCCATCATTTCTCCATGCTTTCATGCTTGGATAGAATGGGCTGTGGGCTGTTACTGGCCATGTCTGCCTCCCCCCCACCGGGGTGTGAAAGCCAGTCGCACTGTAGGGGTTCGTCCGGGTTGCAAATGGCTTTCTATTTTTTCCTCTGTAGATTGAGTGCCGTAAGCGACTCTAATCTCTGAAGGGAAAACAAAAAAAGTCTCCAAGATGGCCGCCACTATTGGGAAAAGGGACTAAGACCCTTTTCCATTACTTTGGCTACCACCAGAGTGGCAGGTGCAGCGTACCAGAGCATAAAGCTCCAGTCCTGCAGGTAAGTGGGAAGGGGTTGGGATTGTTTTGGGGGGGATGGGGAGGATCCCATTTATTAATGGCGCCACCTGAGTAAGGGCTTCCTTGGGTGTCGACGAATGTATGTTCTCAGGTACTGTTCCAACCACCTGATTAGCCAATTTTCCTTCTGTGGGTGTGCAGCTCTATAGTACGCGGCAGGATCTTGTTACCACTGCTGTGGAACATTGTGTGTTATAACCTAGTACAGGAGAAAAGAGGCTGAGGTTGGGGAATTTGCCTTTCCGATCTAGGATTTTGTAGGTGAAGGTCCCTTCATACAGTGAAGTTGACAGGTTTGGTATGGTTTCTTTAAATATCGACTTGCTGGTAATATGGAAAGCCATGCTCCATTATAAATCTTGCCTACATGCAGGAATTTCTGATATTGTGGTGAAACCCGAGCAAGTTACGGGTGAGGAGTTGCTAACCTGAGTTTCTGGCTGTTTGCTGCTTTGTTGCGCCTTTCTCTGCAAGATGTGAACACTTACCCCACAGTTCTAGAGCTTCGTTGATACTGCGTGACTGCTGGATTCATCCATCTATCATAAGCACATTGTGGGAAGAAGAAAAGGAAAACAAGCAAACACCATGCTTCATGTCTGTGAGCGAAGCAAAACATCCCAACCAAAGACCTGTGCACAAATACGACGGAACCTCATGGGAGTGAGATCTGAAGCAGAACCCGAATCTGGTGATAAGCTGATGGAAAATGGGTCTATGGTGTTTCCGGAACTCATATCAACAAGTTCACAATTAAGTGGCCGCCCGACGACCATGAGCTGCTCAAGTGTTTTTGATTCTCACCAGGGGAGGTAACACCAACACCAAACCTAGATATTTCTAATAATGGCTGCACTAGTAAAGAAAGATGTGGGCTGTATGAACGACTGAAACTGGGTGACCAAATTCCTAATTTAAATTCACTCGGGTTTGCACACAGAGGGTGATTGTAGTGGTGCTTTTTCAAGCTTACAAAATGTGCAAAACATCGTTATGGTTGGCCTTAGTGATGGCACGGGCAAAATAAGTAAACCATATGATCAGTGTCAGCATATAACCATATGTCTTGATGATGCCCAGCCTGGGGGTTTGACTCAGGAGTTATCGGCCTCTCAGGTTCCAACTCTTCGCGTACTGGCGTGGTGTGCCACACAACGTTTAGGGCAGCCTCTCTCCATTTGGCAGTTTGTGCAAACAAACTTATCTGGTAATAGTGAAAACCATGTATCCACTAGTACTCAAAACTCATGTTGCACACAGCCCATTCAGTGCACTCAGTGGTCCTTTAGAGCCCCCGACAAGGTCACAATACCTTCTGTAACCTTAGATTTACACAGCGACTTGTTGGTCAATCTTGACTCATGTAGTGATACGGAAACCTCACTGCCAGGCCCATCAAAAGAATGGATAGCTGTGTCACATGATCAGAAGATGCATGAATCACAAGTTGTTGGCCCACAAGAAGGAGACATGCCAAAAGAGGTATTTTGTGCACTTTTACCTCACCTACATCTGGAATCTTTTAAGAGTGTTGGAGCTACAGGATGCGAAAATAGAACAGGAAGAAAGGTGTGAAAGACGCAATTCATTGGAAATTATAAATAAATTGCTATTTGACATTTCACATCTAAATAAAACACGGAAAGATAAAAACCTAAACAAAGTCACTGAATACATTAAAGACTCTGAGCCAAATGTCCATCTCGATAAGATTCTTAAACCCACCACGCCGAAAAATATATGGCAAAGTGGTCAGTACAAACGAAGAAGGCTTGATTTGAGATAATCACCTACCTTAAACTGTTATCAATTAAGAGCTCCAAAAAAACAACCACTGACAGTGGTGCAGAATGACATCATCACACCTAAACATAATCAAACCAAATCAAATAAGGAATCTACTGTGACAACCGATTCCTCATAAACGGATTCATCAATGATGCAACGTGCATATCCGAAAATTAGAAAAACTAAGTTTCAGAATCTGACCAATCTAGACGATTCCAAAGCTCTTAGTGAACAAATTGTAAAGGACTTGAAACCCATCTTGATATCCTCAATGGCTATTACCATCTCTCCTTTCATCAAACTTTATGAACAACTTAACGAGAACATCAAAGATTTAACGACTTTGATTGCCCTAATAAACTCGAAAGTCTTGAATTTATCTGTTTAAGTACACTTACCATGATATGAACAAAAGGATTGAGGTGTCGTGGAGAAATTCTCCCGGGGTCGGCTGGGCCGTCCGCGGACCTCCGGGCAGGGAGGCCCCAACTCCTCCCGTATATCCCAAAAAATGAGTATGAGACACACGCAAGAAGCAAGATGATTCTGCTGTTTATTAAACAAAACGGCAGGGATGGGTCAAGGATCGTACGCGTCCGTCCTTACTCTCTCTCCCTCGAAGGGCTCGCAGGCCCTTTTTACCTTAGTATGACGCGCTACTTGCGTCCCTTGGGAAAGTTTAGCAAAAAACCTATCGCCACTCTGGATTGGCTCCTCGAGTGGTAGGGTTAGTATAGCATACGTATAGAGAGCGTTGTTAGTGGTTGAGGGTTAGTCAGGTGGTATATTTGGGTTGTCCCTTCAAATTGATACATGAAAATTGTTACATGAGGATCCCTGAGGATTGGTCAATGTTAATGGCGTCAGTGATAAGAGCCCCATGTTCTGATTGGTTCACACACGAGCCCCCCAGTCTGGGACCATCGTCGTTCCCAGCGCGTGGTGCACCTGTCATTTGCAACAATGTTTCACTATGGGTATGTGCAGACAATGTGAAGATTTTTTCATATGCTGGATGGCCGACTACTCCCACCTCCGCAGATGTCCATTGAATCATTTAATTCTATCTGCCTGTGTCTTGAAGCGGGGGATCCAGGCGCCTCCATCCTCCTGGGCCTGGCACCCTGTCAGGTTCGGCTCGGTCACGTGAGGTGGGACCGTGGTCGAGGCAGAATTCTGCACAATTAATATTGTTTTTTCCACTGTGTGTCTGGTTTAATTTGCAGGTGTGACCTTGGCGTCGGCTTGCGGCATACGAGTTTGCAACATTGTGCCCTTGACTGTCTGCTATCGCCAGGCTCATTCTGCAGGGTCAGCAACTGTACTCTTGCTCATTCAATGTTCATGGAAGCTCTCGCTTGCGGCCTACTTGGGCCTGGTGTAGAGGTGGAGCCGTTTGGTACACAGGCGCTTTAGGTTATGGTATCATGTTGCTTTTATCCCCAGTATCGTGTTTACGTTATATTTCTCATTATGGCGCATGGGTTTAGGAGAAGCGTGAGCAAGCTTTTTAGATAAGTTCATTGTGCGTCTTGCGTTTCTGCGTTTTTTTAAAAAAGCCTATGTGACAAATAATAAAGATGCGCGTCAGTGGGTGTGTCCGTCAACTACGTCATAGCACTGAATATGTTCTTCGTGTGGATTGGTGTGGGAGTGTCCAGTGTGTATGTTGCACGGATGTGCTGACCGTTGGCTAGGTCGTCATGGCATCTCTAACGACGTGTTGATTTTAGCGTTGGGTGGTTCAGTCGAGTCCATCCATGTCGCAGGTGTCGGCATGGGCAGGGCAGGCTGGTGGGCAGATCCGTATGTTCCTGTACCAGGGTATTTGGTCGTCTGGTAGATGGGCAAACTCCTCTCGTGGCGGGTGCCTGGGCCGTGATCCTCTAGGCCAGGGGTGTGAGGGGATTGGTGGGAGCCTTGTGTTCCATTCTCCCACTTCAGTCCCCCCTCTGGTCGACTTGTCGACCACAAACATATCCTTTTCCTTATCTCCTCTCACTCTCCATATTTTAGTTACTCCTCCCAAATGTCCATAGTGGTTGACATGGTCCTCAAATGACCAATACATGTATACACAGGTTCCTCCAGGTGTGCAGTATACCCATTTCCCTATGTAGCTCCTTGGGTTTCTTGGGTTTTCGAGTTTCACAGATGGTGGGTCCAGGTGGTTGGCGATGATCTGGTTGCGCAATTTCTCTCTCTTTTATTATTGTGCCTGTGTGTTGGCCGTCGTCTGCTGGCATCAAGGGGTGCATACCAACCATTTCAATCATTTCGTCTGTGGTGCGTGCCTTCCGGGCCTTCCAAAATCTTATTATGATCAGTGCAGCTCCAGCCAAAATAGTACATCCCACTATAATCTTCAGTCCGTCTGACAGCCACAATGGCATCCATGACCATAATAGCGAAAACCAGCTGTCATCTTTTTTCACACCTTTACTTTCATCCATCATTTTTGAGTGCATCTGGTCCAATTGTGATACTGCTTCTGTCAGTGTACCATTGTCAGCATCGTTAGCAGGAATGAACGTGCAGCATGATTGTCCTATCTTTGCGCAAACTCCTCCTTCCATTGCTATGAGGAGGTCCAGTACATATCTGTTCTGTAGTGCTACCATCCTCACTGCTTTTATTGCGTTAAATCCATTTACTGTGGAATTAATTGTCATCATTAATTCCCATCGAGTTATCTGGAGCCATTTTGCGTTTGCGTAAGCCTGTAGTCCCGGATGTATTATTGAGGAGAAAAACATTGCTGCTCTGCTGAATAGTCTGTGTTCTGGTGGGATTGAAGTGAGTGCTGTTTCCGACCTTCCCCATAGGTAATTTCCTGTCAGAGGTTCTCCTTGTCTTTTCTTTCTATTCAGGACAGTGTCGTCGCCGTTGTTTTGGTTCTCTGGCCCCTTCTGGGGTTGTACGGATCTCTTCCTCTTGTTTCCTTCATCCATTTTAGGGAGGCTCGCCACGTTAACATGTTTCTGGGGCACCACTAGTGATGGTACATTAACATGTACCATCGTGCATATACCATTCCACAGAGGGGGCAGTGTGTGGTATGCCTTGTCTCCGCAGGCCCAGTAATAGTCCATTAATACTGCTGTTCCCGCTCCCCCCTCAGGTAACTCCGTCACGCTTGCACAGTTGGTGTTGTATCCCACGTCCACTTCTCCTCTATGTTGGTAGCATACCTTAGGTGCAGGCAGCGGCAGTATTGTTATTGGGTCTTCATCCTTCTCTATCCATGTTAGCATGGGTACGTACTTGATCCAAGTCGTCCAACATCTGTATTTGTGTTCAGCAATAGTAGTAGTATCCTCTCTCGTTACCATGTTGCTGCCAACCACTCCTATGTCCCATTTTGTTATCCAGATACACCTTCCCTGTTATTGTTATCAGCGGTCTTTCCCAACATCCTTGTTTACCAGGAACTTCAGTGGCGTACCAATCACATGGTAGGTATTGTAGTGTTACTTCCTTTGTTTCTCCTTTTTCAGGGCCACTTGTTATGTATCTGAACGCTTCGGCATGCAAACTGGTCTTGTGGTAACTCAAATAACTCTTGAGGAAGTTGTTTTCGTATGGATATGTGTCTCGCGTTTTCCATACCAGGTGCACCGTGTTCCCTTGAAATCTCCCTTTCGTTTGGAACAGTGCCAAGTATATTATACATTGTGCTGTCTTTATCTATTTCTGTGGCAACCAAAGTTCCAGAAGCGCTCATGGCGTATGGGATCAACGAGCAGACGTAGCAGCTGTCTTCCGTTGTCTGCTTACCTATTTTAGTCATGTGTTTGTACCACATGTTGTTCGAGACGTGTGCTGAATCTTGTATGTAGTTGTCAATACATTTATTATCTGAGTATGTGCTGCGTTTAACTCTATTTCCATTGTGTGGAATTTTACTAGTACCACCTGACGTAACACCTGTTGCAGCCGGGGGTGGGGGTATATTAGGTTTGGGTACAGCCAAAATATTGATAGCATAACTGTTCTGCCATACTGAGGCAGCCAAGAACCCGGTGATCATAAAAATTCCTATCATCTTTATTACAGAGGCTAATCTCACCGGCATTTTGCTCTTTCCTTGCTGCAGTCCGGCAGCTAATTCTTGCGACGTTAAAGTTGCCCGCCTGAAAATACTCAATATGCTTGTTATTAGTGTTAGTTGTTGGTTTCAAGCTCTCCCTATCAAGTAGTCGTTCAGTGCCCAGGCGAAGAGCTGTTCCCACGCTAATCTAAGCGATCTATCTCTTAGGACAGGCAAGTATGGGTGGAGGTGGGGCATTGATTGTTCTATGGCCAGGAGAAATGCTGTGTAGTAGACACGTACCCTCCTTCTTTTCAGGTACTTTGGCCTTTTTATGTGATAGACAAATTGGTGTGATCAGGGAAGTTATCGTCTGAGGGTAGCATCTACTCCTGGGCAGTGAACTTCGTTAGTTATCTTTCTTCTTAGCAGTACAATAATATGCGATACCTGCATGTGCGAAAAAGAAAAAAGGAGAACATTCAAGTGTTTACATGTGTAGATGTGCAAGATAGTGTCCTTCAGTCCAGTGGTTACTGCGGTAGGTAGGACGTCGATAGGCAGAGGGTTTAGAGCTCAACTGGTGGAGGTCTCTTTACTCTTTGATCGTGTGACCATCGGGTGGGCGGTATGGGAATTGCCCTTCTCTATTTCAGTAGTTGTCTCTTGGGAGTGGTATGGTAGGGGGACACTTGGGTCATTGGCTGTGGTAAAAGTCTCTTCTTCCGTTGGAAATGCCGTTGCAGTTCTCCCAATGGCCCTGCTGGTGACGCTAGGGCGGGTCTGGAGTTTGCAGATCTTTACGTCGTGTAGGTGGTTCCAAGCGCGTTTGTCCTGTAGCTTTACTGCTCTCGTTGATACTTCCTCTACCAGGTGGGGGCCAGTGAAACGGGGGCTGTTCCACTTTCTGTTGAAATTGCGCAGTAGTACGTGGTCCCCTTTAGCAATTTTGCACAGTTTTTCTTTTTCCAATTCTTGTCTGCGTCTTCTTGTTGCTCACTCTTAGACCCGCCCCGCGTGCGCTCGAGCTGTTGAGACACAAACACTACACTAGTAATCAAAGAAGACACATATTGGTACATTTCCTCACCGAGAACAGTTGCAGTGCTTTGATGATCAGTGAATGCTCTCGATGTTGGCGTTGGAGGAAGGCGCATTTGACGTCCGGTCACCACCTCGTGAGGGGTGAGGTGGTGGTCGGAGCCTGGCCTATTCCTCAACTCAAATAGGGCTAGTGGAAGGCAATACAACCAACTCTTCTTTGTTGATTGCTGTATTTTTGCAATTGCCTCTTTTAGTAGGCCATTCAGGCGTTCGCATAAACCGTTGGCCTGCGGGTGATATGCACATGCAAATTTATGTTTGATGTTCAGTAAGGATGTGATGTGCTGGAACATTTCATTGACGAAATGCGGGCCATTTTCTGACCGCAGTACCTCGCAGACTCCCCACCTGGGGAAGACCTCCCTCACTAGAAATTTAGCTGCTCTGAATGCATCTGGCTGTGAACAGTGTCCTGCTTCAATCCACCTGGAGAATGGGCATACTACTACAATCATATATCTATTTCCTTGACATACGTTGATCATATCAACATAGTCAATATGGATGTGTAGGAAGGGTCCCTCTGGCAGGGGTATAGCACCTCTTATCACCTTATACATGTGACCAGCCGTAAACTGTTGACATGTGAGGCAATTGCCGATAAAATTTGTCACATGGGAATTTAACTCGGGGCAGAACCAATCTTCCCTAATGCGTGCTGCAATGACCTCCTTGCCTGTATGGGCTGGGTGGTGTAATTGGCTCAGGGCGGTGTTCAATAGTGCCAATGGCATTACCATCTTTCCAGTGTTACCCTGGCGCCATAGTGCGTCAGTTGGTGACATTGTACATCCTCTTTTTACCCATATTTCTTTTTCTGCCATTGGTGCAGCTGCTTATAACTCCATTATCTGTGTGGCCGGGAGATGGGTGTACCCTTCTCTTATCAACATCTCTTTAGCTATCCCCCTCCCTCTCTCCGACTCTGGGGGGTTCCATATCTCACCAAAATATGCAGCATACTTTGCATGTGCGTCTGCTGCTGCATTTCCTTTTGAGATATGATCTTCTCCATTAGTGTGTGCGGTGCATTTGACCAAGGCTAATTCTTGGGGGTCATTTATTACTTCAATTAGTTCAGCCAACAAGAGAGCATGTTGCACTGGAGTGCCGTCAGCTCTCCTAAACCCTCTTCTCCTCCATTTGGACAACCCTGAGTGGACAGTAGACGTGACATATGCGCTGTCAGAATATATGGTCACTCGTTTGTCAAAGCTTTCCTTCAACGCCAAGATCAGTGCAACTAATTCAGCTGCTTGAGCGGAGTAATGCTGTGGTAATTGTACACATTTCATCGCCACACACACCGGTACCTCCGTCATTTTCACCACTGCTGCCCCCTTTCTCCTTATCCTATCACTTTGGTCAATTGTTGATGACCCACCAATGAACAAGAGCTCGCCTCCCTCTAGTGCGTTCTCTTCAACCTTTCTAGTGCATGCGTACATTTCGGTAGTCTGCGTACAATCGTGTGCATAGTCTCCTTCCTCAATTACTTCTGCTATGAACCTTGCAGGGTTAACCGTGCTGCATCTAACAATTGATAGTTCTGGCCTAGATAAGATGATCTCATAACCTGACGCCCTCTGTGTGGTTAGTGTGGACTTAGGTTTGTTCAATATTTCAAATAGTGCATGTTCCACAAATAGTGTGGTTGGGCACCCCATAGTTATTGCTGATGCTTTCTCTACCGCAAAGGCAGCTGCGGCGAGACCTTGTTCGCAAGGGAAATGTCCTAACATCACAGGGTCCAAGTGGCCGCTGTAGAACGCTACTGGTTTGTAGCCCATGCTTGTTTTTTGAGCCAACACTGCTTTCATTACTGCTGAGTCGCAATGTGAAAATATAAAAAATTGTTGTTCATAATCTGGGGTGGCCAGTACCGGAGCAGTTGATATTGCATCTTTCAGTTCATCAAAAGCCTCTTTCATTTCCATTGTCCACCCCAACTTTTTGTCCCCTTTGTTAGCTTCTTTTAACGCCTCAAGTAGGGGTCCTATGTATGAGCTGTAATCAAACACCCAAGCTCTACAGTAGTTGCACAGACCCAGGAACTGTTGTAGTTCCCGCACTGTTTGGGGCAGTGGCGTTTTTGAAATGGCCTGTGCTCTTTGTGGTGCAATCTTTCTTCCGTATTGGGATATGAGCTGACCAATGTAAAGTACCTGTGCCTGACAGTACTGTAACTTTTCCTTGTCTACCTTGTAACCCTTTTCAGCCAATATTGTCATCATCTTCAATGAGTCCTCTCTGCATCTTTTTTCGTTTGTGCTGCAAATTATTATGTCATCAACATACTGCAACACTGTGTTTTCTACTTCAATGTTGCCCAAGTCCATCTGTATTACTCTGTTGAAGATTGAGGGTGACTCGCAGTACCCTTGTGGCAATCTGGTGTGTTTCCACTTTGTGTTTCTGTACGTGAAGCTTGTCAAATCTTGTGAGTCTGGGTGCAGGGGTATTGAGAAAAAGGCATTTTTGAGGTCTATCACTGTAAATCGTGATGCCTCTGCTGGAATGCCGCACAATATTGTTGCCGGGTTTGCTGCTATGGGATATTCTGCTTCCACTATATTGTTCAAGGGCCTGAGGTCCTGTATGAAGCGCCAAGACCCCCCTCTAGCCTTGCGCACTGGGTATACGGCTGTGTTACATGGTGATTCTGATGGTACCAGTATGCCATTATTTATAAGGGCCGTTATTGTTTCATATATGCCCTCGTCTGCCTCTTTTGATAGTGGGTACTGCTTCACTCCGGGGAGTATTGCACCTTTTTTCAACTTTATTCTTACTCCCCCTATGCTTTTTATGCACCCCACGTCATAGGGACTAGTAGTCCATAATGATGTTGGTACCTTTGCCATATCCTCCTCAAAAAGGGAACTGGGGTGGATGTGAGTGCTTCAAGTGCCATTGCAATTTTCTATGCCACTTGTTTGTATGACACTCTTAGCCATATTTCTACACTCATCATAAACACCATTTCACCTTCTTCCTTTCCTTCGGAGAAGAGCTCCTCATCTGACACCTGGGTGAGTCTACATCCCTCTGTTAGTGCTACCACTGCCCTCCATGCTCTTCCTTCTCTGTCTTGGGCATGTACTGCAATGTAATCAGCAGTTGCTATAATGCTCTCTATGTTCACTGAAATCACCTTTCCTTCTGGTTCATTGGATGGTGTTTCTGGTCTAAAAAAATAGGCTGCTGGCCTTCTCCAGATCTTTCCTTCTATTCCAGGCATCCATGCAAATGCCATGCCTGTCCCGTACTAGAACAGTTCACCATCTACTGGCTCAGCCCTAATCACTGTCTGTCCACAGTATGCTTGCATAATTTGTCGTGCAGTGAGCATGTTAATTCCTGTAGTGGAGCAAATTATGCCGTCCTCCGTAAAGGAGATCGTCATATTCAACCTGCTCATTATGTCTCTCCCCAGTATATTTACTGGTGAGGCCCTGTAGTACAAAAGTGGCACCGACATGTCATAATCCCCTATTGATAAGGGAATGTTATCAGTAAAGGGAACCAACCCTCTAGCCCCAGAGAATCCTTGGGTGTTCATGCCTTCACCTGACATTTTAAATTTACCTTCCCTTATGCAAGACCAGGTCGCCCCGGTGTCAACAAGGAATGATAATTCTTTGTCACCTATCGTTACCTCTATGCGTGGTTCCTCCGCACTATTAGGTGTTACCGACAGGATGGGACACACCAAGGCCGTCTGTGGGCTGTCCTATTGAGGGTACAATGATTGACCACTTCCTGTGTACGGGTTGTGTCCCAGGACCGTCGCCCTTCCCAGTTGTGTTTGCTGTAGTTGTGTATTGGTAGAGGTTATGTTATGGTCTTGGATTTGGGCCGGTTGCTGTACTGCCTGCACTTGGGGTTGTTGTGTTATCGCTACCTGTTGTTGTGGCAGTGAAAATGTCTGTGGCTGTTGTTGTGTTACTAGTTGTTGCTGCCCATTTCCCTGTTGCAATGTCTGCTGTTGCCGGATGCCCTGCTGGTCCTGTGCGGGCCCTTGTTGTCCCTGTTCACTCCATGATGATGTGCCTGGTCTTACTCTACACGTGCGTGACATGTGTCCTACCAATCCACAAATCCAACACACCGGTGCTTCCCTGTTCTGCCATGGAAAGCTTCCTGGGTTATCCTGGTATACTGGTTGCCCCGTGGGGTAGAAACCTCTGAGTCCTCCCCCTGCTGTTGTGTGTTATATCCGTATCCTCTCCCCCTCATCATTCCTCCCCTTCCCCTGTTGTAATTATAATACCCTGCTCCTGGCGTTGAGTATCCTCCTCCCATGTTGGTCGTGTATGGTTGGAGTGGCAGCAGCTGTTGTGTTAGTCTGTGATGGTTGTATTTGGGAGGGATCTTGCGCAGCCACTACTTGTGTGGGTCTTTGAGTCAATGTTGCAGGTGTAGTTATTAGTGCACCTTCCATCGTGTATTTAGTACGTTTTTTCTGTACTAATTTAGCCTCTTCCGTTTTTCTATCCTCTTCCTTCTGTTTCATTTTTTCTTGCCATGTCCTACAATGATGCACTATTGTCAGTTGTATCTCTGGCCAAGCTTTTGCTTCCATTCCCACCACTTTCTTCAGTTGTTTCTGAACTGCCTCTGGGAGCCCTTGTACTAGTATATGATAGAATATTGCTGGTGTCTTGTCCCATTGTTCTCTAGTTTCCATGCGCCACTTCTCTTGAATTTCCTGGATATACTCAACAGGGTCTTCGTTCTCACGCATCTTGCGTGAGGTAATTGCTCCTATGTCTGACGTGTCTGGGTACTGTACCCTCAGTGCCTGCTATAATGCATATCTGCAGTTTGCGAATGGTGCCCCATCGTGCGATGTGTTTGTTATTGTGACCCCGGGGAAGCCTGCTCTCTTCCAAATGTCATCTGCTGCATCCCCTAGTATTGATATTAAAAGGCCCTTTACATCCCCCACTGCCAATTTCTGTCCTGCAGTGTGCTTTTCCATTTCATATATCCATTTTCCCGCACCTCCACTTAATGATGGGAGCCTGCATTTTATATTTTGCTTGTCTGCATGCTTCCAGGGGACTTATTGTGGTCTAACCCCTCCCCTCTCCAGAAGTGGCATTAGGTTGTGTCCTGGGTGGCCCTTTGGGTCCCACACAATCGAATCCGTACACCCCTCCTCATCTTCCCTGTCTTCTACAACGTCAATGGGGTCCATATTTCTCCCGCTCATAACTGTTTCTCCTCCATCTCTCCCCTTTCTTTTCTCATTGAATGTGGGCGTGTGTATTCGTTCTCCCTGCCTGCATCCAGGGAGGTCTCTAAGCCTGCCTGCGAAGGGTGTCGGTTCGTGTGGGAAGGGCGCGAGTTTAGATGGGCATGTTGCACGTATTGAGCGTGAGGCAGTGGACCATGTGGGAAGGGATTGTGACGGTGTGGCTGCACGTGCCTGCCTTTCCGCTATTCCTTGCTCTTCCCCCTCACTTCCCTCCAGTTCTTCCTTTCTCCTGCAGATCCATGGTGATTCTCCATTTGTCCGGGTGATGTATAATTTATCTCGGCTTTCCCTTTCACTCTCTCTCCCTTACTTCTCTATTCCTTCTCTTTCTTCACTGCAAAAGTCCTCCACTAATTGTAGCCCCCAGTCTGCCTCTTTCCCCATAATCGTTACTGACTTTAAGTCTATTAGGTCCGTTCCTCCCTTGTCTTCCTTGCCAATTGCTCCCCTTTGTGCTGATGTTGTTGCTACTCCTGTGTCTCTGTATACATACCTCCTTACTTCAATCCCCCCCCTCCTTTCTTCTCTCTCCCCTTCATTTTTCTCCGCTATTTCCCTACCAATTTCTTCTCTTTTCTTTTTCAATTCCTCCATTACTTCAATACTCATTTTTTCCATTATCCTTTCTTCTTCCTTTTTCCTTTCCCATCTCGCTCTTTCCTGTTCTAATATACCCTCTATCACCCTCCCTTCTTCGTATTTCCTTTTGTTTTCTGATAATAATCTCCTTCTACATATTTCCATTTCCTTTTCTTTCTCTTCTTCCTCCCTTTTCTTGTCATGCAGTGCTGCTCTCGAGACCCTTTCTGCTACTGCCTTCACTCTTTCTGCTTCTCTCTTTTTCTCCTCAGTTCGTTCCCTCATTTTATCCAACTCATTCTTGCTTTCTTTCCTTTCCAGTGCTCTCTTTCCTCTCTCTCGAGTTGCTTGATCAGTGTATTCTGCTCATCCCTTAATTCTGCTAATCGTTCTTCCAAAATCTCTTCCTTCTGTCGTAACAACTCCTCCTTTCTTTTCCCCTCTTCCCCTTTCCTTTCACTCTTCCTGGTGTTGTCCTCGTCCATTTTCCTTACTACCTCCTCTTCTTCTTCTGTTAATGAACCTCGTAATTTTAATAATACCTTCGCAGCTACCCACTCATCCTGTCCTATTCCTGCGATCTGCTCTTCGCCAGATGGTTTAATAGTGGATGTTGGGTATATGGATCGAAACTGCCATTAGGCGGCCATGGTGTCGTCATTTTGTTGTCCGTCCCCGGTGTCCATTCTATGCTATACTTGATCAGTTTCTCCCTATGGGGTGACAGTGTTTTACATATGTGCTGTAGTGGGGTAGTGAGGGTGTTTCCCCACCCTCCCGATCCTGCCCCGTATGACATAGTAGCGCTTCACTTGTTATCCTTCCCTTATTTGGTAGCGGTTATCTTACTAACAGTTTACACTATACAGCCTTAGATCTTTACCTGGCCCCGTAAGTTTGGGGACTTGCGATAGTCCGCTAAGAAAAATTAGTAAAATATAGCATTGGCATTTTATATTCTTTTCTTTCTTTTCTTCCTTTACCGAACACCTTTATGGCCCCCTGCGGCCGAAGCGCACATAGCCCCCTGCGGCTTCGTGCCCCTTGTGACGTTCTTATGCAGCCGTCCCACTTTCTCTTACTCCTCCTCCCCTTTCTTCACTTGCCGTTGCCGGCGTTCTCCGTGCGCAGCCACGTCCCCCTTTTCACCTTCCCCTCGATCAACTCGTTACCATTTACCTCCGTTTCCACTCCCTTACCAAAATCCTCTTCCCCACCACTCTCATAAAGAAAGATGCCTTGTGTTCGAGATCATCCTATGAAAAAAGCCCTACTGGTGACGTCACCAATCTCTTCAAATTACCGGTAAGTTCTTCATATGTTTTTAAAAGTTCAAAATACGCTTGCAATCTAACCCCGTTAACCCCACAGCTGTCTTCCTGTCACGCCTGGAACAAGGTAATCAACAATATAATCGGACTGCGCACGCTGCGTCGCCTCGCGTGTGATACGCCCCTCGACAGGAGGGCTTAACCAGCCAATTATCTTCCGTATTAGGCAACCAGCTAGCTACCGCCTACATGGAAACGTCATCTATCTATCGAGTTTCCTGCTCGACCAATAGGGATCCTCATCTACTCATTGATCAAAAATTACCAAGTTGTAGGAAACCTCACATACACACGCACCCTTACATGTGGTCGCGACCTAGGCCAATCAGTGTCTACGAGCGGCCGCACGTGGTGTTTTTGTGCTCCGCCCCTTTCTCTTCCGTAACGTAGTGGACTGCTCTCGCACTTGTCCAGCTACCATTCATTGCACCGTCAACACTAAGTTATCGAGCCTTCGCCGCGCGCCTGTGTAACACCTCCCGCCTCCCGTATTCAATTCCTCCCCCCTCCCTCACAATTTCACATTGCTTGTTGTGCGTGGTATACTCACCAAGTTCTCTCGATGCGGGGCCGTTCGACTGCGTGCACCCCTCCAAGCGGCTCGCCACCTCCCCTCGTCTGGACCATGTCTGGACACTCGCCAACCGCGGGCGGGATACTTCTCAACCGGCTCCCGAAGGCCAATATCCGGATTGCGCTGTCCGGTCTTCTCGCAGTTCCGCGATGGTCCTGTAGTCCTCAAAAGGGGGAAGCGGCAGAGGGGGCCGCGCCGCCGGTCCTCCCCGCAGCGGGAGTACTTGGAAAAATAAAATAAAAGTGGACCTTAAACAGATCTCAGCAGTGCCTCCAACTTGTCGGGGAGAAATTCTCCCGGGGTCGGATGGGCCGTCCGCGGACCTCCAGGCAGGGAGGCCCCAACTCCTCCCGTATATCCCAAAAAATGAGTATGAGACACACGCAAGAAGCAAGGTGATTCTGCTGTTTATTAAACAAAACGGCAGGGATGGGTCAAGGATCGTACGCGTCCGTCCTCACTCTCTCTCCCTCGAAGGGCTCGCAGGCCCTTTTTACCTTAGTATGACGCGCTACTTACGTCCCCTGGGAAAGTTTAGCAAAAAACCTATCGCCACTCTGGATTGGCTCCTCGAGTGGTAGGGTTAGTATAGCATACGTATAGAGAGCGTTGTTAGTGGTTGAGGGTTAGTCAGGTGGTATATTTGGGTTGTCCCTTCAAATTGATACATGAAAATTGTTACAAGAGGATCCCTGAGGATTGGTCAATGTTAATGGCGTCAGTGATAAGAGCCCCATGTTCTGATTGGTTCACACACGAGCCCCCCAGTCTGGGACCATCGTCGTTCCCAGCTTGCGGTGCACCTGTCATTTGCAACAATGTTTCACTATGGGTATGTGCAGACAATGTGAAGATTTATTCATATGCTGGATGGCCGACTACTCCCACCTCCGCAGATGTCCATTGAATCATTTAATTGTATCTGCCTGTGTCTTGAAGCGGGGGATCCAGGCGCCTCCCTCCTCCTGGGCCTGGCACCCTGTCAGGTTCGGCTCGGTCACGTGAGGTGGGACCGTGGTCGAGGCAGAATTCTGCACAATTAATATTGTTTTTTCCACTGTGTGTCTGGTTTAATTTGCAGGTGTGACCTTGGCGTCGGCTTGCGGCATACGAGTTTGCAACATTGTGCCCTTGACTGTCTGCTATCGCCAGGCTCATTCTGCAGGGTCAGCAAGTGTACTCTTGCTCATTCAATGTTCATGGAAGCTCTCGCTTGCGGCCTACTTGGGCCTGGTGTAGAGGTGGAGCCGTTTGGTACACAGGCGCTTTAGGTTATGGTATCATGTTGCTTTTATCCCCAGTATCGTGTTTACATTATATTTCTCATTATGGCGCATGGGTTTAGGAGAAGCGTGAGCAAGCTTTTTAGATAAGTTCATTGTGCGTCTTGCGTTTCTGCGTTTTTTTAAAAAAGCCTATGTGACAAATAATAAAGATGCACGTCAGTGGGTGTGTCCGTCACCTACGTCATAGCACTGAATATGTTCTTCGTGTGGGAGTGTCCAGTGTGTATGTTGCACGGATGTGCTGACCGTTGGCTAGGTCGTCATGGCATCTCTAACGACGTGTTGATTTTAGCGTTGGGTGGTTCAGTCGAGTCCATCCATGTCGCAGGTGTCGGCATGGGCAGGGCAGGCTGGTGGGGAGGCGGGTGGGCACATCCGTATGTTCCTGTACCAGGGTATTTGGTCGTCTGGTAGATGGGCAAACTCCTCTCGTGGCGGGTGCCTGGGCCGTGATCCTCTAGGCCAGAGGTGTGAGGGGATTGGTGGGAGCCTTGTGTTCCATTCTCCCACTTCAGAGGGATCACTGAATCTCCTAACTGAACAAAAGAAATGTGGCACTATGGAGAAAAAACTCTTTGCTGAGGTGGCGAAGGAAGCTTTACTTCTATTGAAACTAAAAGATTAAACGGGATATAGCATGCACAAAAACGCTACTCCAATGGATGATTATCAGCAGAGAGCCTCAAATGAGTGTGTCAAAGATATAGTTTCTCACGATAGCCGCCTAACCTTTACTTCACAAGCACACGCGTGCGGAATAACCGGTTCCTTTGTTGACAGGTGAACTGGTATGAATCGCATGGAGCAACCAGTTGATGAGTTAAACACAGTAGTTTCTCAGCTAGCTGAAAATACCATGGTTAGTTCTACATTAAGCTGTGGAAAGTCTGTGGCAAGGGAATCTGCTGGTACATTCCCCTCTCACACAAATACCTCTGAAAGAACCTGAACTAAAATCGTGGGTACCCATGACTGAAAATATTGAAGATGCAGTCATCGCAATTAAGGACATACAAGCTTTAACCATGATGTCTTCATTTTCAAGCGTGCTAAAGAGCAGTCTGGGAAAAGCCAACCCAGCTAGTCGGGACTCCCAGTTGCCAGCCACCTCAAGGAGGGTGGGAAATGTTAACACAAACCTTGATGAAATCAATACTGAGTGCACTGAACTAAAAGAAGAGACCTCTGAGCCACCCATATCTGGTTTGATGGGAGGTGATACTATAGCACCTGTTGAAAGCAACATTGAATGCAATAAAAGAAAAGGAATGAACTTGGAATTATTTTCCATTTTTAACAAAGATACTGTGAAATCTAACATGAAGGTTGGCAAACATGTGGAAAGCAAAAAAACGGAAAATCAAAACTCAAAAAAACAACGTACAACATACTCATCGAGGAAATCTTTACGTAACATTAAGATGATTAACGTTACTGCTAACACTAACAGTAACGTTGTAAAGGACAATAAACCACCAAAGGAACACAAAAGCCCGAAAACTAAAATTGTAAAGGAAACAGTGTGCATCAACGAGGCTCTAACTGATCTGATGGATCTTTCCATATATGAAAATGACACATCAGACGTTTAAGCACCATTATCTCCTTCTAGGACCCTGTGCCTAGATCTGATGTTGGGAATTCCGTAGTGATCTTAAAAACAAGTTAATCTTCTGACACTCAAGCAGACTTGGGTCCGCCAATGGCTTTACCAATAAACACCAACATGTCACTCCAAAAGGACCAAAATAGCGATGAAAATGTTGAGACTAAATCGGCTCCCATTATGTATATTGACTCAACCAGCCGTCCAATGGAATCAAAACATTTATGGAATCCATGAGACTAAATTGGTGCCGTTAGGGAGAACATGCCCGTTGACTCAGAGGTCCAAGGGCCTCAAAAAATCGATGGAACTGTTGAGACCAAATCGGCTCCTTCATCGAGAACATGTACATTGCTTCAACCAGCGGTCCAAGTCGCACTGGCTCTTCTAGTCCATGCTACTCAGCCTTCTATTCCCCTAAGTAAGAGATGGGAATGATTAGCACTTGAATCCAGTACCATGATTATAAGGAAAGGAGTTGTTTCTTCAACAAAAAATTCTCCCAATAACTAATTGAAATAACGTTCTCCAACATGCAATCGACTCTCAAATTGCTAGGATAAAACATGTCGAAAAACCTCACCTGGAGACGAGGCTCAGGACAGGGGCGAAGGAACTGCAAATCAGCAACAGGAAAGTTTGACAAAAGATCACATGCCTTATTCAAGATTGGATTGGAACACATTGAAAGTAGTGCCAACTTTATTTTGAATCAAAATAATGTGTTGTGCTTACTTCATTATGTGCCCAGCGTGCAAACTTTCGAATCCAGTGACTTAAAAAAGAGTTTGCGGAAGAAAAGCAAAACGACAAGGTGATCTTGCATTTAAACTCAGACATTTTTGACATTCTGTTGGATGCTGCTCCCACACTTATGTCATTGGGTTTCGACATATTTAAAATTTCAGATGATCTTGATATTAAAGGGTTGGAAGAATCTCCTAAACTCAGAAAAACACCTAAACAAACCGTGGAATTTAATGTGAGAAAAGTTGTAAATTGCAGGGATGAAGCTCCTGGAGGTTTTGTACACTTAAAACAAGCAAAGAACAGCCTGGTGAAGATACCCACTGTGCAGACAACTCCCTAGCAAAATGGTGAAAGAAGCAACCAATTAAAATAACCTTTACATGCGAAAATCAGAGGAAAGTAGCCAAAACAGATTGTGAGGAACTGAAGCGCTCAAATGAATGGAATAACGACTGGCAGTGGGTGGCAGAAGCTCTTTCAATGAATACCCAGAAAAACAATAACAAATAATGCCAGATAGACCCGAATAAGAATACTATTGTGGCTCCAGCTTGGAACACCAGAGGATTTGTACATTTATTTCAGACTAATTGGTTAACTGGTATTGATTTAATGTGCATACAAGAATCATGGCTCCTGGAGTACCCCTTGTCTGTGGAATTTGAAGTTGCTTTTAATCCCGGCATAAAGAATCCAAATGGACAACCTATGGCTGGGTTGATAACTCTCATTAGATAAAAACTCTGGATTGCGGCCAATCCAAACCTGGAATACATCATCATACGTACAGGTATCAATGATTAGTACTCCAAAACAAGGTGTAATTCATGTCATCAATATATATTGGCACCATCTATTAGCAGGGACCTTGACATTTATTGATCAAATATCAGCACTAATTGATGACATACTTGAAGCCGACCCTATGTATTCTAATCTGTGGAGAGTTAAATATCAAATGCATTAATCTAAACCTAGGCAAAACTCTCAACACAGCATCTAGATGGTATCTTGAAATGAGCTTGCGAAAACTGCATATGTTGAATTGAAATATCAGAGGAGACATACCGGCCAATTACACTTGGAGCAACATGAGAACAAGCTAAGTTCTTGACTATTTCTTTGTTTCAGCCATCGTACATGAGCAAGTTACACACATGCAGGTCGTGGTCGGTCCTCTTAGCGACCACAACCTGTTGAAAATAACTCTCAACCTGGGCAAAAAACAAGAGGGTAGTTGGTGGAATTGCAGTGTAAATGTTGACTCCAGTAGAGGTAAGGCTTTGTCTCAACGATGATGATGTGAACTCAATTTCAAGAAAATTTTGCGAGGAACAGAAAGGAGTTGAATATGCTCATCTATTAACGCAATACATGGAAAAAAATCAAGGTCTTAAACACTGCAAATTCACACCAAGACACATCTTTGATCTGGAAGTCTTGAAGCGCAAAAGGGTAATGCTTGGCGAAATTAGGAACCAGCGCAGCACTAATAAAACCGAGTTGGCAGAGCTTAAAAGAGTTGCAAAGCAAAAATACAGGAATTGGGTAAAAGCCCATAAAACCCTAATGCTCCAGAAGGACTCTGAATTTATGATGCAAAAATTGAGACAAAAATTCCTGAGAATTCTGGAAGATAATCAACATGGAAAGTGCTTCTCAAACAGCTTTGCAGACCAACTCCGTAAATGAAGCAGACTGGATTAAATTTTACAGCGAATTATATAGCAAAAAAGGTGATGTTAAAGAGTTAGACCTACCCGCCCTAACCTCCTGGAATATAGAGTCTGAAATTAATGACATTTTTGAAATCATAAACAAATCAAGCTCTTCCAGAGCTCCGGGCCTGATGGGCTCACTAATCATACCTTGAAAGAGATCCCCGAAAAGTGGGCAGTGTTATGCCAAGAACTCTTCCAAAGAATCAACAGCACATGTACTATACCTTTGTCCTGGAAAAGTGCAGTTATTGTGCCTATATTCAAAAAAGGTAATTGGGCTAACCCAAAGGATTATAGGCCAATAGCATTGCTAGATGTTCTTGGAAAAGTCTACTCTACACTACTACAACAAAATCTTCTTAAGTGGACCACAGCTTCAAAACACATTGATCTTAAACAATCTGGATTTGTGGAAGGCGTGGGATGTAGTCTGAACTTGATGATACCAAATGTAATCAAAATTAAGGCAATAAGATCGGGAACCAAAATTTTCCTGGCCTTCATAGACTTCTCACATGGATTTGATAGTATTAACAGAGAACTGCTGTGGTAAAAAATGAAACGGTGGAATTGCCCGGTAGGTTTGTTGGCAGCAATAAAAGAACTACACACTGGCACCAACATAAGAATTCGACTAGATCTAGAAGGTAGGCTTTCAGCCGCAATTCACACCTTTTGCAGTGTGAAACAAGGTTGCCCGCTAGCATCAATCATCTTCAACTTGTTCATCTCTGACATTGACCATACAATTGAAGAGGCATCGTCATTTCCACCCAAGATCAACGGGAGTCATGTAAGTTGGCTCCTGTATGCTGACAATTTGATCTTACTCGACGTTGCTCCTTTTGGACTTCAGTGGAAATTGAATGCAGTAGAAACTTATGTGAAGAATAATGGCCTGCACTTTAACAAAAAGAAGTGTGAGGTATTAGTCTTGCATAATTTAAGTACCTTAAACAGGACAAATGGGGGGAAAAAACTCGTATGGCACCTTGGAACTGAAAGACTAAACATCGTGACTAATGCAAGATATTTAGGAATGACGATCAATTTGAATATCGATGATAGGCCTTGGGTTGAAATGGAGAAAATAAAGTGCCGTCAATTAGCATGTCGTGCATCTATTCTCAACAAGAAATATGGAAAATTCTCATTGAAACGTGTGATTAATTTCTATAACCAAAAAGCAGTTCCATCATTGATATTCGGCACAGAATGCGCCTTGGGATGTCCCCACGACGTCTGGGACACATTAGAAAATATGTTCTGGTTGAGGGTGCTTCAGCTCCCCAGAGGTACTCCAACTGTATGCATAAGATATAAGCTAGGGCTCATATCTATTTATGCTCGTGTTTGTTGGAATATGTTGGCTCTATATCGCAAAACAACTATGGAAGTGGTAGCTCCTCAATTTAAGATTGTACAGAATCTTGGAAATGATAAACCAGGAAACCTCACAAATTTATGAGCTCAACGTTGTGAGGCCTTGCTTATGGATCTAGAAATTGAAATTACAACATTACACTGCAATCCGACTGAAGGAAAGATCAAACTATGGAGAAGCGATTGGATTTCAAAACAAGATACAAGAGCCAAGAAAAGATTGATGAAGGATGTGCCATTTGAGGTGAGATCCTACAATGAATGCTCAAAGTTTGTGCAAATCTTTCCTGATCCAGGTCTAAGATCCCTGTTTCTGAACTTTCGATTAAACCTGTTAAAAACCAGGGAAAGACTAAGTGTGTGGGCACAAGATCTGAATAAGGACCTAACTTGCAGATTCTGCTTGAAAAAAGAGAAATCGCTAAAACACCTTGTGTTGTACTGCAGTGCTCTTTGAGGATTGAGAACTAAACATTTTGCCACAAATATTGAAATTCATTCATCCTTGAGCGGTGAAGAATGGTGGTCCCTGATGTTCAGTGGGCACTTAAGAAAACTCACCTATGCCTTGATCTCCTTCCTGGGCGATTTAAGGGACCTATCACTACACCATACTGAGGGTTGTGACTAAGCAAAGCAGCTGGTGATGAACAACTACATGGTGTGTATCAAAAAAGAATCTGATCACCAAACTTAACATACTCACAAGCATTTTCAATCTGACGTTAATGAGATTTGGCGAGCAGCTAAGAGATGGAACAAAATTGATTGTTGTCAGTTTTTTAAAGGTTTGAATAAACCGTATAAAAAAATATATATTGTGGTCTTCTGTTTCAGTACTTGAACAAGGCAGATGCGGGCACAGTCAAAGATGTAACTTGGAATCGATGGATATGAGCCTTCATTGAATAGCTTGGTCCTCAAGCTTACCTCCCATATACATGATTGTGCTAGTCAAATGACTTGAGCCACAGTGGCAAGCGAGTGGCCACATCTGCTGCAGTGCACAAAGATGCCACCCAGATCAAACACAACCTTGTACAAGTTCATTGTCAACAATTATTTATACAGTAAATAGTGGCGTCCAGAAATGGTTACAGAACCTCAACTATTGGTCAATAAAATCAAGACACTTGGTGTCATGCACCATTTAGTAATGGCAGATCTATGCGAGCATTAGAATGGCTACCCACATGCTGCAGCGTCACATTGCCCCTAAGGGCGCCATGTTCACTCCATAGGAATCTCTGGTGGCATTACAAAGCGAAGGTTCTACACGTTGGCATCAAAACCCTCCAGGGGCGCCAGACCTCATTTGACTTGGGCAATGCATTTGGGAAGCAATCCTGAGTCAGTCAGTTCTTTATGAATTGCTTCCTCTCGCTTACAGGAGCAATGCGAATACAATCTGTAGTGAACTGACATCGGAGAATCCTGGTATTGGGCCAAATATTCCTGTTTAATGGTAGAGTATCAGGTTTTGCGTGCAACCCGCTTCTGTCAGCGGAAAAGGAATTGCTCCAAAACCAGGCTTGGATTTTGAGGAAAAATGGCTGATTGAAGTCCAAGATCATTAACCAGGGTGGCTCTCACAGTATACTTTTTGGGGTCTAAGAAAGCCTCAGCAAGAGGTTCATTGCACCCCAATGGATTTGTCCTGTTCCTGGTCAGTTTAGGAAGAACCCTGATGAATAGACTTTCATTTGTAGCTGTTTAATCCTAGAACATACCTGAAATCTTCCGCCACAATGGGGGTTTTGTTTGCCCCTTACTATACAAGTCAATTTTTTGACATTTTATCACAAGTAGTGCAGAGTATATTGTCTGGGTACACTTGACTAACCCAAGCACCTTTTGTGAGTGTTACAACCCAGTCTATTTTCATGATTACTTCACCCAGTTAGGTACTGGCATATTCTTTGTGGAGGTCTAAGGGATGATCCATCGGGTGTCGCAGGATTGTGCGGACACCCTGAAGTTTGAAAGGTAGGGCCACAAAATCTAAAATGCCTTTGTACCGGCAAAGGTAGTGTTTTCTGTCTTCCCGGTGGATTGGCGCATGGCAGTTCTTTGGTGGTGACATATTTGAACTATCATACTCTCTATTATCAATTTTGAATTCGGTGTCAACTTAGAAAAGTGTTAACCCACCTCAAGTATATTCAAAATACTTTGGGCAGAATTCCATTTTTGTGGTACTTTTCCTTAACTTTTATAGTGCCCTGAGCATTTTGCTGGCTTTTTTTAAATTGCTGATTTTCCTTTTGTGCTGTATTCCGAATTTCTGGGATCTATTTCTATCTATCTATCTATCTATCTATCTATCTATCTATCTATCTATCTATCTATCTATCTATCTATCTATCTATCTATCTATCTATCTATCTATCTATCTATCTATCTATCTATCTATCTATCTATCTATCTATCTATCTATCTATCTATCTATCTATCTATCTATCTATTTATTTCTGGATCCGTTTCTATGCTAGGAGAGCCTGCTAGCTTGACTCTAACAGGAGCTACTTCTGGCTTGCCAGGAGAATTGGTTCCCTATAAGTATACCTATGTGACAATAACTTTGTTTGGGAATATGCATAAAGAAGCATTGGCACACATCTAAAATACCTTTAAAGCTAGCTGATGACAAATATCCAGGAGCTGGTTTTAGTTCCTGCTCTTGAAATCATAGATTTGAAACCAATGAGGGACTTCTACTGTAGCCCCCACCTCTGCATCTCATATTGGGATAGGATAGCTCAGCGGCAACGTGTTCGCCTTGGAAACAAGACGACTCAAAGCAACACAGGTTCGATCCCCGGGTCCGCGCTTAGAAACCTCTGGGTATTTAAGCGTGTTATAAATACGCAACTAAGAAACTAAGACAACAAAAAAAAACAATTCCAGTAACAGCGCCTCGATGCCGGCGGGCTGTGTGGGCGCTTTAAAAATACAAATTAAAAAAATAATAAATATTGTGCTGTTCTTTTGGCTATTGGGGCAGGGGTGCTTTCTAAGAACCTCATTTTGCTCCCAATATGTTTTCTGGAGTATGGTGGTGGCATCTGCATTGTTTTGGTTAAACCAGGTTTGTAGCCATCCTGCTGCATTTGTAGCCTAATGCACCTATACAGTAGCCGCTTGGATGTTAATGTATTTTGCTAGGTCCTACCCTAGCGATATGATTTTATGGCTCTATGTGGCTCATGAAGTGAGGCTGAAATAGGTTTTGCAATAAACTGTAGTAGTCCATTCCCAAATCCACGCAATCATCCTCAGTTTGTGTCCCATGTAAACTGTTTTTTACCGAGATGTCCCAATTGACATCTTTGGTGTTTATTTTTTTGGGCAACCATTATGGACTAGCCTCCAAATCTTTGTGCTGCCTTGGGGAAGATTTTTTGATTGGCTTAGTCAGCCCCTTTGTGAAAGCTTATGTGATGAATCCCATGATGTTGTCAGTGCTTCCGAAGGGGGAGCCCCTTCTCATGAGGCCAGGGTGGTGAGGCTGCTACCGGTAGTCCCCCCTGGGGGTGGTACTCAGCGGGCGGAACTCATGGAAGGGGAGCCCATTTGGGACCAGTGACGACTATCTGCAGAGAATGCAGTATCCCTATCCAACACATGACCCTAATGCCACTTTCCAAAGTTACCCCACCTTTCACTCCCTCCATTCCTCTTCACACTTAGTCGCAGCCCATCTACTTTGATACTTTGCTAAGGCAACTCCAATAATGAATATTGAAACAGGAAAGAGGACTAGTGAGTTGCCATCTAAATACTCTTACTACTGGGATGAGGAAGAAGACTAGGGAATCCACATGTGACTGAGATGAGGAGGGAATGCAAAGCATTAGCAAGTCTGTGTTGGCACTACTGTCAGCAGTCTAGTGGTTCATGCTTCAGGAATGGCCAAAGCAAGTGGAAAACTAACGAGGACTTGGCAAAGTGTCAAGCCCTCCCAGAAGGAACCGCAAGAAAGAAGGCGGACCCGACCAGTAGACAGCTGCTGACCGAGACACTGTGCAAGGGTAAAGAGGATCTGGGGATGGTCAAGGACAGAAGAACCTTGTGGGCAGGGAACCACAAAGGCGGACCAGTCCCGAACTGAAGAAACCTGCAGAGCCCCGTGGGGTGCGAAAAGCTCCCGAAAGGTACAGGAGTACCACAAGTGAGCCCGGCTGCCTCGAGGGAGTCGGCACTTGTGTATACCACGCAGCAGGGTATAGCGTAAACCAGAAGGTGTCTCGCCCACTAGTTCCTGGGGATTTATCATCCCGGTAGCCAGGGCACGGTCATCGCTTTGGGATCCAGTTCCTGGTGGTGGACCAGTGCGGGAGGATCCCCTGGGTGGGGGGGTTCTTCGAGGAGTGGAACACCAGATGTGAGACGTGGTATCCCCTTAATTGTAACACATTACTGCATCCTATCCAGTACGGTATTTAGGAACTCTGCCCACTTGCCACCCTCACCCCCTTTTTTTTTACAACACAAACACTTTTTCAGTGGCCGCCCGCTCTAAGGGAAAAATGGACCAACACCTGAGCTGTGAACCTGACATGTTCAAAACCATGGTCAGGTGAGGTTGGGCAATTATCAACAATCACTCACACCTGACTTCCCCACATGGATAAAAGGCGGAGTACAAGAGCACACTCTGTGCGACGCAAAACATGAGAATAAACAGCAGTTCCAAGATGGCAGTTTAATAAGAGAAGAAAGACGGCGAAACAGAAAGGGATCACAAGGAGGGAAAGTACCCTTGAACTTTTCGACAAGGATTCGTTGCTTTCATGAGTCCTCGAGATTGGAAAATATAAGACCAGGAAAACAGGCTGAAAAAATCCTGCATTGTGTGTCGGAGATCCCGCGTCAAGAATCAAGGCGGGGAGAATCACCAGCCACCGTGGTACTGTCCTTGGCTCCAAGAGCAAAGCAGCGTCAGTGAAATTAACACAGTTGGGGAGACAAATACAAGATCGGTCTGTGTTGAAGCCAAGGTTTCAAGCAGCAACGTGGTATTGCGAGCACTGGAATGAACATTGTGAAAACTCATGTAATAAGAGACGTGAGTGAAGTTAAACTGCTGATGAGTGATAGCACTTTAAAGCAAGCTCCAATACCTTTGACAGCGTGGGACGGCACCGCGTGGGTGCTCATTCAGAGGTCTCTGTAAGGTATCCAGCTGAGGAGTAACGAAAGTAGATCAATTTGATTCGAGCCTGGCGGAGGGAGGTGAACAAATGCATGTGAATCGAAGTGGTCCTGCGAGGTGTCAAGCAAAATCCTGCGCACAGAAGTCATCTATTTTTATGAATCATAATACGTTTGGAAAAATACATGATTCTGTTCTGAGCCCGGCAGAGGGAGACCAATAATTTTTTGTTTAAAGTGAGTCTGAGCCTGATGCAGGAGGGGGGACCCAGGATGAATTGAAAATCACCCACGAAGTTCTACATGAGAATCCTGAGCAGAAAGGAACTTTTTGTTTGTCGTATCAGGCCCTCTCAAGCAAGAGACTTTGAATGGCAGAGAGACTCGGAAGGACCTAATACTGAGATTTGAACTGCATCCTTGTGCTAGAGAAATTCCATGCCGCTCGCTACTTTCTGGACTGAGGAGTTGGCAACACTGGCTCCATAGCTAGCGCCTCCATACCACCCGCAGGGTCCGGACTCTGCGCCCGTCTGCCCCTGCTGGAGTTAAACTATTGAAGGACAAAACCTAAATAGCCCTTTAAAAACGTGTTTGAAGTTGCGATCAAGCGAGTGAAAAATACTTCGAGACATTGCACAGATTGTGTGACATTCTGTACGTATGAATATTGTGTCCTGAAGAAAGCCTTACATACACGACTAATTAACAAAAATCAAGGATAAGTCGGTTTGGGATCAAAACATTAAGGCTGGAAACGGATTTGTGCACGTCGACACGAAGATTTTGGGGACTGTTTAGCAAAATAAGACCTGGCTAATCTAAAGTCACCCATGTGTTACTAACACCACTACTGTTGATTATCAAGCATTGTGTGAACGCAACATAAGATTCAAATTATAGATCAATTGTCTCTTTTATTTGTGTTTTTTATGTATAATGAGTTTTGCAAATGTGACCAAACGGTTGGTTTTTAGTAGAAAATATAATAAATTGATGAGTTATTGTTAAAAGACTGATGGTCTGTGAATACATGAATTTGGTGCGAGACCAGGTGCGTGACCTCCGGTGAGGATATGATAAGGTAGTTTGTTGGAAACCCCCCCCTTTTTTGGCTCTTGTGCTAATGAAGCCAGACACTGTGCTAAACTCGAGTGCGGCGCCTTGTTTGTGCTGAAAACGTGGGGGAAGGGAAGCCAACAGCTTGAATATCCTGACAGATCATTTCTTGAACACCTTTTCTTTTGCATAACATTGTTTCCCACACTATTTGTTTTTAGAAGTAAGGATTGGCAATATGTGTATTAGTATAGAACATTTTATTTTGACAAGTTGTTGTCGTTATAAGCACATGGATCCGTACCAAAGCTTGGCAGATGAAAAAACTAATCCTGCAGAAAATGAGAATACAGGTGGAAAGGCAAGTCTGGGACTTGCACCCAAAATCAAACAGGAAATTGAAGGCTTGGCAGGGGAGTGATCCAGGTCTACAGCTTGGAGAGGACATCCAGGCAACACGAAGCGAGTGCATCACTCAGTGAGAGGAAACAAGGTATGGTCCCAAGGGTCGGGCACCCATCCAGGTTGGAGAGCGCATCCAGGAAAAGCTTGTCCGTACAGTAGCTGGCTAGGAGAAGCCAAAGCTACCAACCAGAAAGAACTGTCTGGGACCCAAAGAGCGAATTTGTAAGTCTACAAAAGACTAGGCAAGCGAAATTTCTCCGACAACCAAAGGGTGACTGGAACGTAGATGAACAGAATTTAACACAAACTGCCTTTTTTCCATGTGAAGAGAGACGCCCCTCTGGATACAGAAGACCCCCTCCTTTTCTTGTTTAGTTAGCTTCATGTGTAAGGGACAGAGTTAGGATTTTGACACTATTGGGGGACTATTACTTTAGGCATTCTGACACTAGTTATATTCCCTTGAGGCAGGGAAACCCTCTAGAGTTAGGGCTATTTGCGGTTTCTTTTCTTTTTTCAGGTGTTAATAAATGTTTATCGCCAACACCATGACCCCTCTGTGCCAGTCTTAATTCTGCAACCTTACACTTAACAGTATTTCAACCCCTGCTTTTTCGGAGATCAGTTTCCAGAGGCTGATGTGAAGAAGGGCTGCCCGCTGAAGCGGCGCTTCCATGCTCTCCTTGCTGAGCTCTTTCTTTGACTGGATTTTCTGCCTTACTTGCTAGCAACTTGTAGCCTACTACTGCAGAGCCTCGAGTAAAACTCCTTTGACGGGATTGGGTCCTCCGACGTATACCATATCTATGACAGTAATCACCACAGCTGTGCTGCTTCGGAAAATCTTCGGCGTCTGCATCCTGCGTCGATTACATCGATACGCCACGCCGCCCTCGAGGACCTCCTCCGACGGCCGACGTCTCTGGATGTTATAAGTAGGACGCACGACGCCCGTAGCCTCAGTTCCGTTTTTTTGGAGTTTCTGTTCATCTCGGTTCTTCGAACCTGTTCGTTTGCGAAGTTATTCTTCGTGAAGATGTCTACCTCATCTTCCACACCGCGTCCGGGCTTTAAGAAGTGCGGGGACTGTGGTCCAAGATGTCGGTCACGGACTCGCCCGATGCCTGCCTCTGGTGTCTCGGGAAGGCCCATGACATGGATGACTGTGTCGACTGCCAGTCGCTCACGTCGAAAGCCTTGCGGGAGCGCAAGAAGTTATCGGTAGGTAAGGTGTCCAAGCCCCGGAAGTCTAGGTCTGCAGGGCTTTCGACGGACGACTCGGAGGGGCGACTCTCTGCGTCGTCGTCAGAAGTCCAGTGGGTCTCGGTCCCGGAGTCGGTCTCGCCACTCCTCTGCCTCTTCGAGGCACTCCCCGAAGCACTGTCATCGGTCGCCTTCCCCGTCGACTCTGCCCGTCGGCAGGTCGCTTACCCCACCAAGCATGCGACACCGGAGGAATGGGCTTTCTTCGGGAAGAAAATGTTGGCGATTCTCGAATTGCAGGGCACTGGTCCGTCCGCGCCTCCAAGTGGAGTCGGTCGTGATCAGCCAAGAGACGGCGCTCGCACGCCTTCGGGCTCGTGTGGTTGTCACAATTCATGGGAAAGGTCCTGCTCGGACAAGGGGAATTGTTCTTGGCATGCCTGGTCCAGGTCCCGGTCCTCGACGCGCTCGAGACCGAGTGAGCCTGTGAAGTCTTCGTGGAAGACATGCCTGTGGGGCCGAGGTCGTCGACGGACTCTCTCGAGGTCCCGCCTCCGAGGAAGTAGTCATCGGCGCCCAGGATGTCGAAGGACACGCTCGGGGCTCCTCCCTCGAGGCCTGTGTCGACGCCGTCTATGCTGTCGGCGCCACATCTGTCATTGACGCCGCTTCTCTCGATGCCTTTCGGGGCTGTGTTGACGGGGGTACCCTATGGCTCGGGGGAACCACCTAGGAAGGCTCTGGCCAAGGTCAAGCATGGCTTTGGTTCCAGTTCTGTGCCTTCTTACCGCCATCTGGAATTCATTTCAGAGGTGGATGAGGGCTCTGATGATGGCATGGTTCCTGACACGGTGCCTGACGAGATTCTCTCGGGCCATAGCCAGTTTGAGGACATGAGGCAGTCCCTGCATGATGCTAGTGGGCTGGACACGTCTCCGGAGGTGGAGTTTTGTAGGCCTGAGCCTGGCACTCATGCCGATTCTTCGTACCGGCGACTTATGTCACAGGTCACCGAGTACTTAGGATGGTCTACTCCCCAGGGGAGTTTGTTCAGGATGACCTTATGGATATCCTCGACATTGGTCCGCCAACTGACCCGGTACTGCCATTCCATATGGCTCTGCAAAGAAGGGTGGCAGCGGCTTGGACTGCTCCGGAGAGTCTCCCGCCAGTGAGCAAGTCTTTGCTGCTAAAATACCGCCCAGCCAGTAGTGTGACCCCTGCTACTTGTCCAAGCACCCTACTCCGGAGAGTTTGGTGGTGCAGGCGGCAACAGCCCCGTCAAAGCAGGCATCGTACCCTACCATCCCTCCTGATAGGGACGACAAGCGTTTTGACGGCTGGGCGAAGAAAGTGTTTTCTGCAGGGGGTATGGCGCTTCAGGCGGCCAACTCCATTTGTGCCTTGTCTCGTTTCACACACACACTCTATGGAACTGTTTCCTTGGCGGCTGAACATATTCCCGAAGGGGATGAACGGGATGGTTTCCTTGCCATGCTTCAGGATGGCAAGAATGCTGTGTGAGGCCGTTCAGTCGGGTTTGGACATGGCAGATTGCGTCAGCCGGTCCATGGCGGCGAGCACTGTGATACGCAGGTTTGCGTGGTTGCGGAAGTCAGGGTTTGCTCCTGATGTGCAGGCCCGGCTCCTCAACATGCCCTTTGACGGGGAACATCTTTTTGGCAGCAAGGCTGACCAGAGCCTTGAGAGGTTGCAGACCTCCAAAGCTGGAGCGAAGTCGTTGGGCGCTGCAGTTCGACAACCTCTGCCTTTTTGTCCTAGGGGACAGCAATGGAGGGGAGGTCCCTTTCGTTATTATTCATCCTTTGGTAAAGCGAGAGGAGCTGCCAGTCAAAGGGGCCACCGTAGGAGTGCCAGAGGTGGAAAACAAGGTACTCGAGGTGCCAAGGCCGCTCGGGCTGTTGCCTCTTTGCCCTCAGGCAACGCCGCAGCTGCTTCAGCTCAGTCATGAGGCCATGTCCCATGGTTCGCTGGTTGGGGGAAGGCTGGCGCAGCATCTTGCAGATTGGTGTGCCATTCCTTCAGATGTGTGGGTTCTGGAGATCATAACCCACGGCTACTGTCTTCCTTTCCGGCAGAGGCCTCAAGACAATCCACCGGGAAATCTCTCTTTGAAGAGTCCGGATCCGCTCCTTCCGCAGGAAATTCAATCCCTGCTGGAGAAAGGCGCCATAGAACTGGTGCCTGTAGCGGAGAGGAACAAGGGATGGTATTCCCCTTATTTTTTGATTTCCAAGAAAGGCGGGGGATTGAGACCCATCATGGACTTGCGTGGTTTGAACAAACTCCTCAGGAAGGACAAGTTCAAGATGGTTACTCTTTCTGAAGTCCTCCTGGCCCCTCAACCTCAGGACTGGTTGGTGTCTCTCGACCTCAAGGACGCTTATTTTCATGTGCCGATCCATCCGAAGCACAAGTACCTGAGGTTTGCGGTTGGCCACTCGCACTTTCAGTTTCGGGTCCTGCCGTTCGGATTGACCTCCGCCCCGAGGGTCTTCACCAAGCTCATGGTAGTGATGGCAGCGCACCTCAGGAAAGGGATATTCACGTCTACCCCTAACTGGACGATTGGTTGATCAGGGCGCGCTCGCCCGAGCAAGTCCTGGATCATCTGTCAGTCACCTGCCACTCCCTCCACAAGCTGGGCTTCTTCCTCAACTTCAAGAAGTCCCATTTGACACCATCGCAGAGGCTCCAGTACATCGGAGCAGTGCTCGACACGTCCCTGGGGCAGTGTTTTCCTCCCCAGGTGAGGGTTCATCACATTCACCAGATGGTGCACAAGTTTCAACTTGCCGAGACTCCTAGCGTTCGAGTTCTTGAGACTGCTCGGCCTCATGGCATCCTGCATTCTTCTGGTGCCAGAGGCTAGGTTGCGGATGAGATCTTTGCAGTGGGCATTCAAGCTCCAGTGGTCTCAGTCCTCCGGCAGGATGTCAGACCCTGTTCAGGTGCCGCCTTTGGTTGTCCGAGACCTTCTGTGGTGGGCCGACGAAGGCAATCTGATGAGGGGGGCTCCATTTTGGCTGCCCTGGCCGGAGGTGACGATCGTGTTGGACGCATCCCTCACGGGATGGGGAGCTCATGCCATCGAGTTGACAGTCAGCGGTCGTTGGTCTCCGTCAGAGTCCAGACTCCATATCAATCTTTTGGAGCTGAGGGCCGTCAGGCTAGCCCTGAAGGATTTTCTGCTGACTGTGCGAGGAAAGAATGTCCTGATCCTGATGGACAACACGGTGGCCATGCACTACCTCAACAAAAAGGGGGCAGGGTCACTTCCTCTGTGCAGGGGGGGCGATGCAGCTCTGGTTCTGGGCAATCCAGCAGGAAGTTTCGATCTCTGCAGTTCATCTGGCAGGAGACGAAAATGAGACGGCGGACGCTCTGAGCAGGCAGAGCGCGATCTCTCACGAGTGGGAGTTGGCTCAGGAGATTCTCCTGGAGATCTTCGCCCTTTGGGGGACCCCTCAAGTGGATCCTCCTGCATTTTACCACCAAGAGGAGGACTATCAGTTAGCAGCCTCATCTCCTTCACCTCGTGGAAAAGGGATTCCCCACTGGGGAGAAGTGACATCATCTGGAGAATCGTCAAACAGTGGGAAACGTGTTTGGAAATACCTAAAACCGGTATTCCCCTGGACTTTTTTTTTTTTCCCCTTGGGCTGCAGAGTTTCCTAAACAGTTTGTGTAATTTTGAAAGATATTAGTAATGTATTTTTTGGGATGGTAGGTTAATTCTATAATTCGCTATAGTGCCTTGGGGTTGCTATTCAGTATCCAACTATTTTTTGTTTTTTGGGGCAAGGACTGGGACCTCCATCGGCCCAATACCAAATTGTTACCTCTTTTTACCTGTTTCATCAGCATTTTTCTCTCAACTTTCTAAGCCAAATAACGTTTTTCTGTGTTTAAAGAAAACAAAATCCTTACTGTAATATGTCTTGCCATAGTTGTTCTCTGTGAGTTTGGACTTACTTGATGGACAGACCGCTATTCGTCGCCTTACACAACATCGGCAGAGCCATGGAAAAACCTCCATAGAAGACTTTCATGACCTGCAATATTTTGGTACAAAGATGGTAGGAATCGTTATATTGGTCCCATCTTCACCACTTCAGGAAACCCATATGGTCTTCATCACTCTACTTTCCAAGGAGGAGGTCTCCTCCTGTGACTGATGTTTTTAACTCTACCTTATTTTTCTGAAAAGTCTTAAAAATTCCCATGGGAACTCTCCTAATTGTTTATCGTACGTACCCATCAATCCTTCAAGACTACGGGTGTTCCTTGTCTGTGAGGAGCCCAGAGACAATCCAAATGCTCCTCTTTATTGGAGTTGTAGTGACTGTTCCTTCCATGCATTAGCCACTTTACGTGATCCATTTGGTCTTCCTTTCGGAGGCCAAACTGATGTACTGGACAGTGAAGTCTACACATCCCTTCAGTCACCTTGCGAGGTCTGTGTCACTGGAATAGAAACGTATTCTCGCTGGTGGGTAACTGAACCAGTCTTGTCCGAGGTAGTAACCTTCATGGTGTTTTGGTAGCGTTTTAGAACGTTTGCTTTTATCCTATACCTTTTGTAGGCAAGCTGGGTTTAGGCTAGGCTTGGGTCATTTCTTTCTATATATGTTGGCAAGTTTTATACATTTCTGTTCCGGATGGTGATGTCATCTGACTTTTACGTTTTGCACCTTGGCAAGAATGGTGGTGTCTGCAGACCCCTTGTTTGCCTAGTACACTGGCAGGTTTGGATTGGTTTTTAGCCTTCACCTTGGCAGTGTTGGTTCATTCATGGTGTTTTAACATATTTGGTTTTTGTATTCCATTCTTTGGTCTCGTTGCCTTCGTAGTGGATATGCTGAGCATCTGTAGCCTTCCCCCGTTGCCAACATGATGGGGCTAGCCATAGTCTTAGTACGTTGGCTGCATTTTGGTAGTGGAGGCCATGATACAATTGTTTATCAGGGATTTTGGAGTGTAAGCTTCCTTTTTTGTACAGTGCAGGATTCTTAGTGACCAAGGGCTCTATCTTTTGTGTGTGGGCAGGGTTGGTTAAGGTTGCTTCAGTGGGGTAATCGTGTACGTTGACAGAATGTGCTCTACTTTGTCAGAGTCCATGTCTCTTTTCTGCATTGCAGGGTTTGGTGAACACCTTTCACCTTGTTGGGCTGGTGCCTTGATTTGCATTTCTGCTGCCTATGCTTTGTAACTATGCGAAGTCTAGAAAGCTTCAGCTTCTCACAATGTACCTGTTTCTGTAAAGGCTTACCTTGTCTGTGTGTGGTTTGTACTTGACTTAAGAACACTGTCTAAGTGGATTGCAATTGCTTTGGTAAAACATTCATGCATGATACATGTGTTGCACATCTGCTTTTAAATGATGCACAGTCCATGAGCAAATCTCTTTCTGTGTTTCCTTATAGAATCGGATGTGGTCTTGACCGGCTGCAGTGGGAGCAAGTTGCTGAGATACTGGAGAAGGTTTTCGCTGTTACAGACATCACGATTACTGTGTACAGCCTCTAAGAGGCGTTTCTGTAAGGGAAATCTTTGCTGTCCTCAACCACTAAGGACTAGCAAATGTTTGGATGGATGCAAATCTCACTGACCTCTGGCTCTGCAACATAAGCTGGATGTATAGGAGGCATTGGCAGTGAGCACTTATAGCGGGATTGTGCTATCTCAGGAAGGAGGGGTAGGCAAGGTCGTGCTGCAGCCCCCAACACAGAGCCCAGAAAACCGACTGATGTCGGTCTTTATGAAGCAGAAAAGCTGGAAAAGTACAATGTATTGTTACAAGGTCTTTGGCATTTGGAAAAAGCACTTTGGGGAATATGACCAAGTACAGATTCTTTGCTATATATATTTCTTTTGTAAATGTTGCTTTAACAAACAAGTTTGAGAAAAGGAGAAACTGGGCAATATGTTGCGGGAAGGTGTTAGTTTGGGAACCCTTCTACTGGGCAAAAGGTTACATAATGAACATTTCTTCAACCTGCATGCCAGACCAGTGGGTATTCTCGTCTTTATCCCTTTCATTGAACTGTGATGATCAGTAAAGCGATAATGTGAATGAAATTTGCTTAAGTTGTGTGCTGTGGAACCAGGAACTCGGCGGTGAACCCCAGCATCGTAACTGAACTGCGCAGTGTGGTCGTAGGCGAACAATTGTATCCCATGTGCCTCTATTCTATAACCTGTAGATGCATTTAAAAACTGTCAATGGCCACAGTCTTGAGCTATAGTTCCACACAGTGTTGGCTTATGTGCCCGAGGAACTGTGTTCCTCATCTGAACGGATGTCTGTCTTCTAAACTAAAGAGCCAGTAAGATCAGCAAATGCTTGAAATCCCAGAGGGAAGCCCCCGAAAGGCATGCGATTCATTGAGCTCTTTAGATTCCCGTTCACATGTTAAGGATTGAGTGGGCTTTGGAAAAGTAACCTATATGCCATTTAGAATGAGCGTATTGGATACGGATATGGAGCCTAAGCGTTCTCTTGAGCTATAGAATTGACTGTTCATACATGGGCCAAGGATTTATTTTTACCCTTAGGTGTGCTACCTTGCTTCTAATCTTCATCAATGATCCTTTGGTTGGGTGCCCATGATCTTATTGGTCTTGGCGATTTGGCTACCTTTTCATTCCATGAGCTGCTTCCGCAATAACCTGATGCGTTTAGCGTATAGTGGAGTGGAATAGTGGGGTCCACCTTTTGTCAATATTCGACAAAGCTTATTCACAAACTCCTTATTCTTCTATTGCTCTATTTTATCGCTCTCAATTCCTCAGCACAATGGTAATAAGCCCTTGGTACAAGGTTATAAAGTACAATCGTGAAATCCTGGGTTGCCCTTGGACAAAAAACATGCGCTCTCGCTTTGCCCTTAAACAAGCTACAAACACTCGATATTAAGTTAACAACCCTTTCCAAATTTCCTATAACTCAATTCATTTCACATAACATTGCATTCGTTACTCAACATAATTAATTTGAATTCTGAGCTTAGGCAGTGTTTATACATGGGTTCAAGCTTGACAATGCAATTTGGACCTTGTCCGTCATCTGGGCCAAACCCTAATCTTAAGCATTTTGGAGTTGGGTTCAAATTCTGGGTCTTGTATTTGGAAGGCGATTTCAGCACAGAGCCCAGTGCGCTGTGGGGCCCGGCAAGTGCAAGACATTTTCATTTTGGCAGCCTCAACATCGATGGAGTGAATAGAACCTTCATCCCCCGCTCCTTGTCCTGTATCGCGCTCATGCAGCTCTTCCTTCCCACGTGAGTGCATCATCGGGACTCTGGTTTGTCTGCCATATAGACAAACTAGACTTCCTTCGTAGTCTTGAAAGACTACTTTCGTACAGTGACAAGCTCACCATAGTTTAGTATCCATTAGACCTAGAAACTGCATATCATCGGGTTGGGCTTCCTTATAGATGACATTAATTGTCAGTTCAGGCACTCTGCTCCTCGCCCGTGGAGAGAAATGGAAAACCCTGAACAAATAGCACACCAGTTGGTGTTTTTGCAGTGAACTACCATGTTAAGAATATGGAAAGATTAAACCTAAACCTATAACTAACTTGTGTAGGGCTAAGACCCCCATAATTCCTCCAGTGAAAGCGGAAGGATGGAATGGTTTGTCCCTTTTAGCAGTAGAAGGACAGTAGACCTCGGGATAGAAAGCCGATGGACCACTTTGGTATAAATGGATTGTTCTTGTCACTTGAGGCATGCAGGTATATTAACAGAGCCTTGTTTGTGCAGTCCTTGCGCTGCCTACGGCAACAGTTTGCAAGCTGTGGCGGTAGCTGGGGACCCAGGGGCACCGGTTTTTCCTTTTTTTAGTTTGTCATATTGCATTTAAATTCGTTTTGTAAATGACGTACAAGGAGGGGATTTTGTAAACGTTATTGGTTGAGGTATGACAGCCCACCGACTAACCCTCCCAACTAGTTACTGGTTTGAAAAGAAATTTCAACAATTGGTAGAACATTTAAAATGATTGGGGGAGGAGGTCATCAAAATAAGGTCATCTGGATGAACAGTCTGTGTAGTGCTGCTCTCCGATCAGAAGTGACTTCCGCCCAACGTTATGCAATGTATTTTGGGAATTGTGGGCCTTGGTTCAGCTGTCTGATTTGGCTCTGATGTCTGAAGAATGTGGTTATACCAATCCAAAAAATAGTAGAGCAATGTGGCCTAGATACTTGTGGTCTTGCGCGCTTGTGGTCAGACCCCAGTTCTAGACTTAATTCGGAACGCTTGTGCAGCCGCACAGTTTGGGGTCTTCTACTGAACGGGTATGCATTTGGTGAAACTATTATTGTGTTGAAGATGTGAACTTTATGTGCCGTCTGCCCGACAAGCTTTTTAAGGAATCGTAGGCCAAGATCTGTTTGTCAATGGAGGGGAGGGTTAGGGCTGAAGTACTAGGAATGACATTTTTTGCGAATCTGATTTAATTTTCTGCATGCTGACACCTTAGTTTTGAAGCATACATTTCCACAAAGTTGACAATAAATCATGCCAGTAAAAAAAACAAAAAAAACAATCTTGCATCCTCAAATTTGTGGTTCTGCCCCCGTTTCTAGACACTGCATACCACAAACACATCTCTATATCCAGCTGCCGAGCCTGTGATTGGTAGCACAGTCATGTATTGCAACAAAGTAGCACACCGTGTTAAAGATCAAATCCATGTTTATTTTAGCTGTGATCTGGGCACGTGACTTACTGATTTGGTTTTGTTGATTGATGTACAAGGCTAGCGCTGCTGCTGGGAGGAAGGAAGCTTCATGGATGGTTTGTGTTTGTTCCGGCAGTCACCCAGACCTGAGAAGCAGCATACGACAGTACACATGGGCACAGTGGTCTGGGACTTCTATTCAGGGCAGTGCTTGGTTGCTAATGAACACCCTTCCATGCTGATTACATGGCGTGTGACCATGTAGGAGAAACTATAGTTGGTGCGACTGTGAATCCCCGATTATCCTAAAAATAAAACCCTGGGACTGGTGAGCTCTGTGGTACAAGGGTGGAACTCTTGACTGGGCAGGAGCACTGAATTAGTATTGAGGGGAGCTTTTTTCTTTTTCTTTCAGGGACCATACACTTCTTTTCGTATGTACAGAACTTATTCCCCCTCCAACTTGAATTGTAAACTTATTCTACTAAGAGTCTAACTTCCTATTCATCCATTATTTGGAAGGTTCTCCAGCATCGGGTCTGGCATGGATTCACATGCTCATGAATATTCCCTGTCAGGCTGGGAATCCCAGTTTGTTTCATTTCTAAACTGTCGTTCTCCTATAAACCAATCGCTATGCTCTGGGTCATACTGCCCCCAGCCAATGACTGCCCTCTACCTAAGCCCCTCCTCTGGCAGCCATCTTCAGATTTTTACCGCACGTTCAAGTGTTGGGAGTCCTTGTGCTTCGCTCTTGAGTTATTGACTTGGTTTTTTCCTTTCTGAGAGTGAAACTATATTTTTCAGTCAATCAAGCCTGTGTGCTCAATCGATCATCCTTCCGACTAACAGGGACCAGTTTTTCACATTTTTTCAGCACCCCTCAAGGGCTGTTTTTGTCAAGTGTTCTTTTTGTAGGCTTCCAGAAGATTCTTCAGGCCTACACCGCGTGGATCATGTCGGACGATAAGGACGGCGCTTCCCTCTTCAAGCTTTGCTCCGACTGCGGTTTGCGGAATGTGTACATGGATGACAAACAGTCCCAGTGTCTGTACTACCTGCACCCGCCACATAAGGAGGTAGATTGTGTGTTTTGCTGTGGCTTCCCGAAGTGCGTGTTGAGGGATCGACATCAATGGTTGGAAACGTGGCTGCAGGCCAAGGCCTCTGCACTGGGTGGTACCCAGGGGCATGCCTCTCCTGGATCTGGGAAACCTGAGCAGGCTTCCAATTCCTTTGAGGGTGCCCCATCCATGGGGGCCCAACACAAGGACAAGCACTGCAAGTACGCTTCCGTCAGAGTCGCCGCTGCTGCGGGTCCTGTGGCGTTCAGGGCACGATCGCCGTCCCCATCGGCATCTATCTCCAGCCCGCACTCTGGATCGTCGTCCAAGAGGAAGTCGGCTACCCTGGGGAAGCTAAGAGAGAATCCTGAGAAGGCCAGGCAGGGTGCGGCGCCCCACCCATGACGGAGAGGGCCAAGGTAGACAAAGGACCTGACAAGGCCCTGAAGGAGTACGCCAAGCAGGAAAAAAGGTGTCCGACACAGCCAGGAAGGAAAAGGCCAAACCGGGCAAGGGACCCAGCCTTTCCGTAATGAGGATGAGATCATTTCCGTCCAGACCATCCAGGAGGGCGATGACTAAAAGGGAAACGGGGGTGATGACTATGGCAACGACAGGGTTACTGTCTGATGACGAGGGGCCTCAGGACAATGAAGCCCCGGACCCTAGCGCCCCTATGCTCCAGACAACGCCTAGATACCTTTCACTGGACATCCTCTCGACCCTCCACACGCTGGTGTCTGAGATACAGAGGAGGATCCCAGCATCCCCCGCTTGCTCCTCCCATGGCACCAGTACCGGCTGCCCTGTTGACACCGGGGGAGCCGCTGGCAAGGAGGAGGAGGAGGAGGAGGTGGCACCCTACGCCTCAATGCCTCCCATCGCTCCGCTCTCCACTGCCCCTCTCTCACCCCCAACCCAAGTGAGACTGAGTCAGACACAGCGACAACGGATGATGATGACGATGGCTGGATGGGGTACCTCCCGTCACCTCCTCCCAGAGCCTCTCCTCCGGTCGAGGTAGGATCTTTCCCTGCAATCATTGCCTGAGCATCAGAACTGAAGGCTTCTTATATCCGCGCTGGGAGATGAAGAGGAAGACAATCCTTTCAGTCCCGCTCCTGGATGATGTTTGGGATGAAGGGCTGGCACCGATTAAGAACCCCTCTACATCCCCAGCGAAGAGGGACCAGCTGGAAAAGAAGTAAAGGGTGCTGCACTCTGCACCCAAGTGCTTGTGGTCTCAACCGTCACTGGTCTCGGCGGCTGCCAGGAAGAAATTGTCAAATTAGGCGTCTTCGTCGTCCACCCCTCCAGACAACGAGGGGAAGAATTGGATTCAATGGGTTGAAAGGTTATCTACTCTTCGGCGACGACGGTCAAGGCTGCCAACGCCCTCGCTATCATGCCCAGATACAACCGTGAGCTCTGGTTAAGCTGGCTCCGCTCCTGGACTTCCTCCTTGACGACAAGCGGGTTCAGGCTTTGGAGATTCTTCAAGAAGGCGAGGTGGAGTCTGATCACACCATCACGGTGGCCACGGACATTGCGGACACGGGGTTCCACCAGATGGGAAACATCTGCCTTCGCCCTTGAGGCTGGCTCAAGGCCACCAACTTTAGGCAGGAGGTCCAGCCAAGAGTTTTGGACATGCTCTTTGACGGGGACAACCTGTTCTGGAAGGCTGTGGATGAATCCCTCCAGGCCATCAAGATGGACACAGAGACAGCACATGCCGTAGGCACGCTACAACTATTACGGACAATCTTTTGTTCCTCAGGAGAGACGTCTAGCCGATCTTAGAGGGGTTTTGGTGGGGGCTCCTCCTGTTACTGCCACCCCTCCCGCTTCTTGACCCAGGAAGCCAACCGGGATCGCTCCAAGGCCTTTGGGGTCGGACACCATCGGCGTCGGGGAATGCAAGGTGGCCCGTTGCTCTCCAAGCAAGATTGAACCGTCCAGGACATGGGACCCCCTCCCCAAATCTGTGCAACCCGGTGGGACGCAGGCTGGCGAACTTCATCGGTGTGAGGAAGACCATCTCCACTGACCGTTCGCTGCTGGACGCTCTCGCCCATGGACACACACACTGGAGTTCCAACAAAGTGTCCTCAAGTAAAGCCGATGGCTTGGCAGGAAAACCACATCCCTCAGCTGCTACTGGAGGTTCGGGCCATGTTAAAGAAGGGGGCGACGGAGCGGATTCTAAGGTGGCTCTGGAGTTTACTCAGGGTACTTTCTCCTACGAAAGAAGACTGGGGGATGGAGGCCCATGACGACTGAACAAATATAAAGTCCTAGAAGTTCAGGATGGTCACGCTGCAGCACGTGCTGGGCCTTCTGGAGGAGGGAGACTTTTTGTCATTGTTGGACCTAGAGGACGCTTACTGCCACGTCCCCATCCACAAAGGACAACGCAAGTTTTATCGTTCAAGGGAGGCATTACCAGTTCAAGGCTCTTCCCTTCGGACTGAAGTCGGCGCCCGAGTCTTCACCAACTGCCTGGCGCCGGTGGCGGTCCCTCTGCGACTGCAAGGGATCCACATGTACCCTTACTTGGACGACTGGCTCATCCGAGCAAGATCAAGGGATGTCGCCATCCACCACATAGCGAAGACCGTCCGCCTGCTGACGGAACTGGGGTTCTCGGTAAATTATGCAAAGTCCTGTTTGACTCCATCGCAGGACGTGCTGTTTCTGGGATCCAGACTGAAAACGGTGGCCTGCCTGGCGTCACTGTTGAAGGAGAGTATATCGGCCATCCTAGGCAAAGTGCAATGGCTGTTAGCGCTGAGGGTCGCCACAGTGAAGACCCTCAAGTCTCTACTGTGGATGATTAATGAATATATACCTAATTCGGCTCTGCAGGTTGTGGATGCGCCCTCTACAGGAGTTCCTCAGGGCCAGTTGGGTCCTGATGTCTGGAGGCTTCCAGGACAGGATCGCACTCAACGAGGAGTTATGTCGGGTGATAAGGTGGTGTGGTGGATTTCTAGAGCCCCGTACCAGGATACGGTCACGATGGATGCGCCAGAGGTCTGTGGCTGCCAGAGGAAGGACATTGCACATCAACGTCCTGGAACTACGGGCAGTGTTTTGGGCCCTCGTTTCTTCTCTCCCTCAAGGGCAAAGTGGTGAGAGTCTTCACAGACCATACACCACAATGTTTATCATCTGGAAACAGGGTGGGGGGGGGCACCAGATCCCCAGTGCTCTCCAAAGAGGCGCAGGACTTATGGCCTGGGGCGTCGCTCAGGGGATGTTCCTCACTCAGTTTCACCTGGCAGGAGCAAAGAACACCATCGCCGACTCTCAGCAGGGAGCTGTGCTCTTGCCACGAGTGGGAGCTTCGGCAAGACCAAGTGGACAACCTTTTCCTCAAAGGGGCAGACCCCAGTTCGATCTGTTTGTGACGGCGACAAACACCAAGTACCGGAGGTTCACCAGCAGATTCCCCCATCCTGGGAGCATGGGGTACTCATTCTCATTACTCTGGGAAGGCCTGTTTCTTTGTGTTCCCTCTGTTGCTGTTACTTCTTTGAGTCATCAATCAACTCAGACGGTACTGATGCAGGATGATCCTTGTTGCACCAGCATGGCTGTGGCAGATCTGGTACCCAGACCTTCTCAGCATGCCGGCGTCCCCTCCAGTCAAGCTGCCAGTGGTTGCAGATCATCTCGCCAGGGAAGGTCACTGAACTTGAAGGCCTGGCTCCTGCAGCATTAGAATTCGGTGGCTACGATCTTCCGGCAGACTGCAAAGAGATTCTCGCCAAGGCCAGGGCGTAATCTACCTTAAAATGCTACAGACACAAATTGAAGCGCTTTACTGTTTGGTGCTGCTCACAGAAGGGGCACGGCCCCTCAAGTATTGCTGTATCTACTGTCTTTGGCTAAATCAGGGCTGGCTCGAACCTCCATCAAGATTCATATGGCGGCTATTTACCACTACACCAGATCTCCGGGACGGTCTTCTCTGTGGTCGCACTGTCTGGTCAAGGAGTTCATCAACGGACTGTTCTGCTTGTTCCTGCCGGTAAAGGCCCTGGCGTGGGAGCTTCATGTGGTGCCGACTAGGCTCATAGGGGCTCAATTTGTATCTAAGCATTGAGCCCCGCTTAAGTTTCTGTCCTGGAAGGTGGCTTTCCTCGTGGCCATCACCTCTGCAAGACGAGTAGGTGAGATCCAGGCCCTGTCATGCAAGTGGACTTAATTTTTACGAGACGAGGGTGGTGCTGTGGACGCACCCCTCCTTCATGCCCAGGGTGCCGTCGGAATTTCACCTTTCTAATGCCTTTGTTGCTGGCTGAAAGGCCTTTGCACTCACTGGGTGTTGCTAGAGCGCTGAAGTTTTATGTGGCCCGCACAAAGAGTTTCCGGATGACTTCTCAGCTTTTTGTGAACTTTGGTCTTGTGAACCAAGGGAAGGCGTGTCCAAGGCTTCCGTTTCCAGGTGGCTGTCCGGCCGTATCGCCTACTGTCACCGGTTGGCCAACCGACCGCTGCCTGGTCGTTCGAGAGCCCATTCTACCAGAGCGATCGCTTCTACAAAGGCGTTCCAGTCTGAGGTGCCCCTGCTGGACATCTGCAGGGCTTCTTAGTGCAGGTCGACGCACACATTCATGAAATTCTACTGCATCGATGGGGATTCCAGGGAGGAGTCCAGAGTCGGCCAAGCAGTGCTGCGCAACCTGTTTGGTTGAAGGAGAACCTGGTGAGGAGGTAAGAGATTTCTGTTGAGCCTTGGCACCTCCCGTGGTTGTGTATGCATGTACTGCTATGTATTCTTTATTCATGAGCATGTGAATCCATGCCAGACCCCATGCTGGAGAACGAACAAGTTACTTACCTGTAACTGTTGTTCTCCATCATGGATCTACCATGAATTTGCATGCGAACCCTCCCGCCTGCCCCTCTGCGGTTCTTCTCTTGGTCTTACTGCCACTTTACATGCTACCAAATCTGAAGATGGCTGCCAGAGGAGGGGCTTGGGTAGAGGGCAGTCATTGGCTGGGGGCAGTATGACCGAGAGCTCAGTGATTGGTTTATAGGAGAAAAGCAGTTTAAAAACTGAACTGAAAATGTTTTTCTTTTACTGACGATTCCCAGCCGAACGACTGGGAATATTCATGAGCATGTGAATCCATTCCTGCAGAGTAAGCTCTGTGTCATTATAGACACAGTTAGCTTCTGCAGACCGTCATGGGTAACCTTACGAACACGAATATACAACCATAGACCTATTATTCAGAAGGTAAGCACAATGTGCAATTTACAATGTTTCCCGGGAAACTAATCCCAAAGCTCTCCTGTTGCCTCCCTTTGGTCGTTTCTGTGGATTCCATACGTATTTTTCCATAACTGGTTTCTGCCAAATCGTGCCTCTGAAGAGTGAGTTTTATATAGTGTCCTGAATATTAAACCACACGAATGTTGCTACCACCAAAAAAGCAAGTGTGAAACAGATGTCTAAACACTGGGGTCTGCAGCCTTGGGCTCTCCAGATGTTTTTAAATGTATCTCGCAACAGCCCCAGCCCGATTAGCCAATAGTGAGGGGTTCATGTGAGTTGTAGTCCAAAATATCCGGACAGATGCACGTTGCAGACCCCTGTCTTAACATAGCATGTTGTGATTGGTCACTGGTGGGCATAATGTGTAGGAGAACATTGTTTTAGCAATGAGGGACTTTAACCCCCGGCAGAAGCCTAAATGAGAAATGTAGCTTGTCGCATAACCCAGATTGACTGCTCTATATCAGAAAGGCTTAGTAGTAGTAGTAGTAGTGGTTGTTGGATGTACTTAGTGTCTTGGGTGTACCATGCCCTGGTACATGGCTTCTTTTTACCATCAATTGTGTTCGGGGAGCTCTAGTGTTTTGTTCTTTGTATTCACCTGAAAAGCAAGTGACCAAAGTAAATTCCAGTACTGGAAAGGGGTGTTCTGTAATGTTATTATTTGCAGTGAGCATTTATGCTTGGCAGCTTGTATAGTGCCTAATGCGTCAACGTTTTGTAGCGTGAAGGGGTAAGAGAGCCGTATAGAAGGGCCAAAGAGCAGGGTTTGGTTAGAAGAGAAAGCAGGTAAACGGTGAAAAGAAATTGTATGAATAAGTAAGCTCCCTTTGCAACACAGTGAGAAGGGGACTAGCACAAAAGGAACCCAGCCCTATTCTCCCAATAGGGACCGGGCTGCAGCCTCTTGCCCACTGAGTTCATTGACTCTCTGCCTGGTCATTTACCAGAGTCAGTCGTAAGAGAAGCAGTGCCTGGTCTAGATCGGGGGGTTCGAACAGAGGGTCAATGTCCGGCAAATGCTGTAAAACTTTTCAGGCTTCCTCCCCCCCAACCCCCGCCTGCTCTCTCAAACTACCCACATTGATGGTATAAATTGCCTTCTCCATACATGAAATGGATATGGACTCCTCCCCTAGACATAGTCTACAGTCTTCATGGGGAGAACATCCTCTCCACTCTACCCCAAACACAGCTGGTACATTCTCTGCCCTCCCGCACCCAAGCCCCACCCTCTGCAATGTTTGCTTGTGTAGCTGCACTGGTCGAAAGCCTTTGAATTCCTTGTCATGGTGCAGGATGGGCTGCAACCTCTTCGAGTCAACCCTATTTTTGGAATCTGTTCTGGCGGCTTAACCTTACAGTATTGGACTTTTGGAAGGTGTACGTTCCCCTGTTTATTTGAGCACATTCAAATTCTTTTGTTTGGCTTCTGTGTCTCTATTGCAGTCAATTTGAACCTTTTGGTAAACACTGACTGTGAGTTTCAAATGGCTGTGGTTGAGTTTCAGGAGACCGAGAATGGCGTAAGGATGAAAATCAAGATCTATAATGAGGGTGTGCTTAGCTCTAGCGTTTTAATAAAGACCTGTCAAACTGGGAAGTGCCCTGAACACTCTTTTCTAGTGTGCAATGTGAGTTGGAATGTCAGTTTAGCGGTGCATGTGATACTAGAGTTTTTTTCTTTTTGTTTTGTGCTTAAACACAGGGCGTTGATGCCAAGATGATTTCTGATCGAGGCTGAGCGGTGAGTAGATGATACGCTGCCATGCTCGCTCTCTGCACTGGACTTGGTCGCAAGTCCAGGTCTCCTCCAGTTGTTACATTGGACACACATTCGTTTATCTCAATGGTTTTCACGCTTGTCTTGAGTGCATGTAGGAAGCTGGAGATGACATTTTGAAGGCACGCATATAAACCAATAAACTGTACTAATTTGCTTTACATACAATACTGATATTCCCAAAAAAAAGACATTGGGAGGAATCCAATAATAGTCAGTGCATTTCTTTTTCTCTGTAAAAATACTGCAGGCTTTTTTTCTATAATTAATGCGGCGTTATGATCTACAAGGCTTTGGCAGTGCCACCAGTAGGATGGGCCCATGTTCTCGCTGAGTCAGTAAGTGTTTTCCTTCTCTGCGGTGTTGCATTTAGCACTGCAAGGGTGGTTTCACGCCCCCATTCTTGGGCAGATGGCAGAATCTGCATGAACCTACAGGTGCATAAAGGTATTTGTAGGCCGGTGGGCTTGCTGTTTTTCTGGTGTCTGCCTTAGACTATGCTCCTGTCTAGATATCGGTGCATGCCATGTCTTCCCTTCTTCGGGCAATTTGCGTGTTGTCCACGTGTCAGACCTAGGAGAAAATAGACAAGATGTATTGACATGCAAAGTGGAGATTAACATAACAGATGCTACACAATTATTAAAGGCAACATGTGTCCCTGCTTTGGTGCTGACTTGGTTAATGGAGTCTTCAAAAAGAAAAATGTAATTATCGGACTGACTTCGGAGGGAATTTATTTTTAAAAATCCATTGACAATGTAGTAGGCATGTTCTGGCTTTACAGGGATTGTTTCTAGACCCTGCACCCCCCCCCCCCCCAACAGCAACATTTCGTCTTTAATTGCATGTCAATATTCTATATGGAAATGTCATTGGTTTACATAGCGTGGAGATTATAGCCCACACTTGGAGATGAAGGCTGCCTTCCATGGGAACAGGTCAATGGGTACAAAAAGCAAACTTTCACCTGTTCTCTGATTGGGGGGGAAGGGTTCAAACCCCCCCCCCACCCCTTGTTGTCATGCTGGGGAACTTTAATCTCCCAATACCTTTTCAGCCACCTGCCTTACTCTTTTATCTTCTATCTGGCCTACCTCCTCCTCCTTCCACAACTAGCCTACCCACTCTGATGTGTTACTCTATTGACCCTGTCTTTCTCTCTAATTAACTCTCCTCCTCTGACCTCTGCTTTAACAACCCTCTTAGTCCCCTTCGATGACCAAGAGGAAATTTTGATACGAGGACCACTCTCATGTCTAGGTCATCCTTTCATGACTCATCCATTGACCGTGTCTTCCACTTTTCACTTATGACTCCATTTGACCAACGCTATCCTGCTTGCACAGTCACACCTTCCTGTTCCCATCGTTCACTTTGGTTCACCACTGAAATTGAGACTCTCAAATCAAACTTATGCTTTGACTGGTGCAAATTGTGGACACCAAAAATTCTCCTGCGGCACTGGACTCTGTGAAATCCTCCGACTTCACAAACCTGATTTCCTCCCTTTGTTATCACCCAAACAACCCTTCCTCTACCCTACAGTCTCTGCTAATTCCTCCCAAGCCAATATCCATCCACTCCCCCTTTTTGCTAATTACTTTTCTGTCTAAAATCTCTAAAATGTGTGACACTTTCTCTGCCCTCCTATATCCCTCTTCAACCCTCCTTCTGTACACTACCTCTCCCCACCACTTCTATTCTCGACTGTCTCGTCTACGTCTTAGCACCCTTCCTTCACAGCGCCAACACATCTTGTGCTCCTATTGACCCTTTTGCTGGCCAGATGGTCCAAGTCTTAATCACTTCCCATGATCTCTCTGAGCTGTTTAACCGCTCTCTCCCCTGTACTCGAACATGCCTTCTTCAAATCTGTAACTGTCTTGCCCTTTGGAAGAAACCCCATGCTGACTCAATGGTCCCAGCAAGCTATTCCCCAGTTCCTCTCCTTTCTCATTATTCCAAAGTTCTTCACAGGTGATCTTCAACCGTATCACTAAGTACTGTGAGAATAGTGGCCTTGAAGATCCACTTTGATCTGTCTTCTGTAGTAAACCCTCCACCCATGCATGTCTCAAACATTCTCTCTAATGCTCACCACTTGCAAATCTTCTCTTGCCTGGATCAATCACCTCCTACCTAGAAGATTGCAAGTTCCAATAGATTTCAAAGGATCAATCTTCCACCTAGAAAAGAATTGTATCCTAATACCCACCAAATGGACAGACAAATTGATAACTTGGAAAAGGTTTATTGATGATGTTTTTGTAATATGGAGAGGAGAACGCACAGAACTGGATGAATTCCTAAAATACATCAATTCAGCCCATGCAAGGATAACATTTACAATTGAAGTAGGAACACCCAAATTACATTTCTTGGATGTGGAGATAGAGATCAAACCAGAAGGAATTGCAGTATATACCACAAACCTACAGATGTAAATAATACTTAACATTTTCGAAGTCACCACCCAGAACACTTGAGAAACAATTTACCGCATAGTCAATTTCTTCGACTTAAAAGGATTATTTCATCCACGGAAACCCTGAAAGAGGAAAATGCTTTGATGACAAAAAAATATAAAGAAAGAGGCTATCCAGAATCCACCATCAAGAAAGCAGAGGAAAAGACACAGAAGCTGGAAAGAAAACATTTACTGGTTGCTAAAAATAAATCTAAGGAAATTCCATTTCTGTACGCATTAAGATACTCAGCCCAAAGTCATCACATAACACGGATGATTAAGAAAAATTGGAGGATCATTGAACTAGACCCACAACTAAAAAGATTATTTCCTGAAGAACCCATAATTGCTTATAAGAGGGGGCGGAACTTTAGGGACCAACTTGTGAAAGCAGAAAGACCCAGACTGGACAGTCAACAGACTTTGACGAAGAAAAAAGCAGGCACCTTTGCATGCCTCAGTGGGGCGCACTTGCAACAACATAATGAAGGGAAATTATGTGAGACACCCAAACAATGGAAACAAAATTCCATTACATGACTTTGCAACATGCAATACTAAATCTGTCACCTACGGTCTAAGTTGCCCCTGTGGGATCTATTACGTGGGACAAACCCAAAGAAAGGCGAAAGAACGCTGGAAAGAACACAAGAGCAACATTAGGACCAATTAACGTACACTCACCAGTTGCTAGACATTTTGCAATGGAAAAAAAAGCATAGCACAACTAACTAAAAGTTATAATACTCGAAATTGTGAAGAAATCACAGAGAGGAGGCAATCATGGGAAACTGATGAATCAGAGGGAAATCTTTTGGATCGACAAACTGAACAGTCACGTACCAAATGGAATGAATGAGGAGTATAGTCTGTCCTTCTTTCTTTAAAACAGACACAAAACAGAATTGCAACAAACTAATTAGACATAAATGGGATGTCAATTAAGCATGAGGATTAGATCTTCAGTAAGAGATCATCAATACAAGTCAATCCTCTTACCCTTGACTAAACTTTAGATACTGTTCCTCTTTAAATACTGTTACTCTTTCTGAGAAAAAATTTAGATACTGTTCGTCTTTCTGAACATCATGAATTGATAAGATGTGCCAAGATTCTGTGTACTTTTTTGGATATTGTTCCTCTATTTTTACCACCACAAATGAGAATTAAAGTGACTTAAAAGACTTAGGATTGTATAGCCACATCAAGCCGACAATGTGAGCATGTTACCATCATCAAAATATATTGAAATGCTTCCATTATGAATTCTCTTAGACTACCTGACTGTTCAAATTAGATGAGCACTACGATTTTGCACACCACTATTTTTCGCGTAACAACGCTATTAGAATTGAGTCCTAAACAGTAATTTTTAAAAAGAGCACTTGATATTTTACCTATTCTTCTCATAGTTGGCTTAATGAGTAACCTGGGACATACAACATAGGCTTCCCAATAATGGAACGTAGGCGTCACGCGCGGTTGTCATTACGACACACGCGAACGCTATGAGACCATGACGTCATCACGCCATGACGTGATGACGTAACAATATAAACAACAGCCATTTTGCCGTCGGAATACCAGCATCGTGAGGTGCAGAGCGGCTTCCCCTGAGGATACACAAAGATCAAGTGGGAGAGGTGAGTTAGGAAGGACCTACTTAGGCCCACTTGCTGCACCATAGCTAAGAAGTTTATTAAAAACTTTAAGAACTCTACCTAAATGGATTTTTAATCCCCATTAGATACACACCTAGGAGTGACTCTTTTTGAACTAAGAACATCAGCAGCCGCTGATCATACCCATTTGGAAGTGGGTAAGTGTTAACATCTAATACTTTAACTCCCAACTTACTAACTTAATGGGTACAGCCACAACTTAAAAATGTAAATATACGTCATAGGGGCAGCTCCTGAGCATTTGGGGATCGTCTGTGATTGCAGTCCTTACCCACCCGACCTGGAACTAGACTATAACATCTACTTAAATAGGACTGGCAAGCCTTTGTAGACTCCAAGGTAATTGAATTTTTCTTTAATACCATCAGACTATGCATGAATAGAACCTATCCTCTTGTCTCTTGCTATAAGAGACATACTCATTTCCTTATTTTAAACAGTTAGCTTATTTTTTAGATGACTTACCAATTAAAGATAATTGACATGCTTTGTTAATAAACATTAAACTTTTGATATAAGTGAATATCCATATGATCACTAGTGTGAGGTTGATTATGGTAACATGACAGAGTAGTATCTATACAGAATCTATAATCTAATTATAGCATTATATGTTATAGGTGATTGCTGAAGAAAAATCAAATGAAAGAATCAGCGAAAGTGGGTGTGGGTGAACATCTCCTGAAGAGGGGGATCAATCTAAACCCCGAAACGCGTCGAGAAAAAGTTTTCATGTTACTGACTTTTGTTTACCCACAAGGACCAATAGGGCCATAAGATAGCTGCATTTGTTCTAGTATGCTTAAAACACATAAGTGAATGTTTTGTTACACTGAAGTCAAATGAAAAAATGTGAGTTATAGTAACAATTTGTTTGAATACAGAATCTTTTTACTAAAAACTGGTTTTCCAAGTTATTATTTTCAATTACTACTGTAGAAATAACTAATATTGATTGTGTATGCAATAGAAAGGGTGTGCAGGGGACGGGATAGTTCCATAAGTTTATGGACATCTGTTGGTTTCGCAATCTTCTGACAATGCCTCTCCCTGTTGTCCCCTAAGGATCAGTGTTTGGACCTCTGCTCTTCACCTTCTATACCTCTGTACAATGAAGACTTATCACATCCTTTTGCTTTACTATCACTGTTTTGCTTAGGCACAAATGGTTTTTGCCTTAATACCATCCTTCTCAGAACATATTACGAACTGTTTCATTGCAATTAGTTACTGGATGGCTCTCTGCTGCCTCATGCAGAACTCTTCAAAAACAAAGGCCTCTTCCCCCAGCTTCCAATGCCATCCTTGTGCTCGCTTCCTCCTATTTCCATCTTGTCTGACTTTCCTGCTCCCTCACCCAAGGTTTGCAAGCTTGGGGTCCACTTTTATAGCAACCATGTATCTACCTCTGCTGCTTGTATTAATCTCCTCATCATGCCCTTTTCTTACAAAACACCCCACACAAACCTCTAATCTCCACTCTTGTGCTCAGCAAACTGGGCTACTGCTCAAGCATACTCCTTGGTCTTCCTCTCTTTACGCAAGGTTCTCAACTTTGCTACCCGCACTCTCTACAGCCTCCCCAGATCCTCGCCAGTTCTACCTACTGGCGACATGCTGGTTGGCTCCCCATGCACAACTGTTTCCTTCTCCTAGTCTACAAAGCTATCAGTGGATTTGTCAGTACTTGTCTAATTATACCTCATTTTACTCAACCTATCATTCCTGCCAGTCCTCCTCTGCCCTCAAGCTCGCCATCCCATACCCTTCCTGTGCCTCCTCTCCCTCTTTCTACCTACTGACCCCACTCTACTGGACTTCCTGCCCATAACCACCCAAGCCAGCCCATCTGTGCATCTCTTTAAAGCTCTGCTTAAACGTCACTTACTTGCTAAAGAGGGAGCTCCCCCTGCCCTCTACCCTATCCTCCTTACTTGGCCACACCGCTACCCCCAGTGACGCTTAATAATGTCACTCTGGATATTTAATTCATACTCCTCTTTCATTTGAAGCACTCGCCCTTTAGGCTGTTGTACCCTGCTGTTGTAAGTTACCCCGTTTCCTATATATACACACCTTTTTGTTTTGTCTGTGGGCGATTTCCTAATTTTTTGACACCCTCAAACTGGCACACTACTTGTTCTCAGCATTATGTTGTTGTACAGGCACCCTGGCTGCGCATTCTTCACCATCTTTAAATGTGTTATTGTAAGTCATTTGTGATCGAAATTATCTTGCATTGATGGCATGGTAAGGTATTGGTTTAGATCTCAGTGGGCATGGAGCTTGAACACCTCACACCCTCCAGAAATGTTTCCTGGAGAAGAAAATAGTGTGTTTCTTTGCAGATATGGTTTAACCTTGATGAAAATGAAGCGTTTGTTTTTTTTAATTTATCAATGTGTGTTACCATACTGGGTTTTATTTGGGTAACTGCTGCCCTTTTAGTGGCCTTTTGGCGCTTGGGAGTGCAAGAGAAGTGGTTGACTTTGGTTAGAAGAAGTGAAGGGGGCAGTGCAAGATTACTTCGCTATTGTGGTGTTACATGAAGATAGTAAGAAATGGGCTCTCTTTGCCGGCGATCGCCAAGGCGTTTTGATATGTAGACCATTGAGGTGTGGCATTTTGTTGCCTGAGGAGGACGTTCTTCTACGTATTTGGTTGTTGTGTATTAAAATGTTTGTGCATGATGGTTATGTGGTGATCTATAGGCTAGTGGTTTTTCATTTTGGGCACGTATGTGTTCGGTGAGCTGTCTGTGATGTCACAACTATCCTTAGTGGTGGGTCTGGTTGTTGTTTGGTGTTGAATCGTAGGTGGGAGTGGTGATGTCCCTTGTATCCTATTGAAGTGATAAGGGTAGACACAATTTCCTCTGTCACATCTCAAAAGTCTGCTGTTAAACCTTCTTTAACCGTCTCAGAGGAGTACACATTTTCCTTTAATGTAGGTACTTTGAAAGCCTGTAATGAACAGCTACCATAAGGCATAATCTCACTTCCCCTTGATTGTAAGCATATGCAGGCAGCAAGGACAATTCTCTGTGCCTATCGATGTAGCCCTTTCAGCTACCACAAGAGTAACTAATTGTGTGACGACTTTAATGACCGCAATGGATCACTAGTTATTGCCTTTATGGACAGTTTGCTGTTTAAATGGCCAGAGGTATGCAGATGAAATGGAAGGCTCTGAAAGCTCAAGGAGGTGGTCGCAAGGCTGGTAAAGGTGAGTTTGGGACTCTAACACAGTGGGAAGAAAGCAAGAACATACATGGAATTGTACTAATGGTTGGAAGGATAGTATACTCTGTCTACAGAAGGGAAAGCTAAAGCCAGAATTGCGGTTCTGCAAACAAAGAGCATTGGAAGGTAGTAGCAAGTCCACACAGTAAGTTACTGAACCAAGTCTGTATGACTCGCTACGTCTTGGAATGCCCATCCAACCAGCTCTTTGTTGCAGTTGTTGGTGCGAAGGAACAGGTCTGCACCCCAGGGTCATGGACCCATTATAGCTCTGAAAAGAACATCCAGGTTGTTCTTATTCAACGCAGTACTTGGCTAGAGGAAGCCCTCGTTGCCAACTATGGTCTGGGACCACAAGGAACTAATCCCATGTCTTACCAAGATGAGAACTGTCTTTTGTCCATGGGAAGGATGTCATTCCTCAAGACCAAGGACACATATCCTTTTTATTTAGTTAGCTTAGTGTGGAAGGGACAGAGTTAGTTTTTTTACACAACATTTGCATAGGACATTCTCACACTAGGTATTTCAGTTCTGTCAGGGAACCCCATCTCATAGTTTGAGCAAGATAGGGATTTCTTTTCGTTTTTGCTCTTGAATAAAAGGTTGGAGCAAAGTCTATGACCCTCTCCGTGTCAGTGTTTTACTTCTTCACCCTTATCGGTGTTTTAGTCATGCTGAATCTGATGGGGCATTCTTACTCGAAATGTGAGCCACCCATACTTTTGTGGGTTCTGTGATGATGTCCCCTGCCTATCCATTGAGGTGATGGTCGGGGTGGCCACTTGTGAGGTTGGCACCAAGGACAGGCTGGGGTGGATCCCTGGGCCATCCTGCCATACTCTAGCCAGGAGACGAGGGCTTGTCTTATTAAGGCACAAAATATTGATATCCTTGACTTTGGAAACTCTGGAATCCAGGGTTGTCCAAACTACACAAAAACAAATTATGAAGGGGAAAGCCCCAGCCTTGGTAGTCCAGAGAAGCTAGATAACGACAATGGTGTCCTTGAATGTTAAAATGTAGTGAAATATGTACAAAAATCAGAACCGGTGCATGATGGGACTCGCTCTTTCTCCATAGGAGACACGTGAGTGGGCAGATGAGTGGAGAGTGTTCTTATGCCGAAGTGTCCGTCTAGACCTGCATAGTAGCCTGATCCAATGTGGCAACCTCCAGTTAACTTGCCCTGAGATACCAGGTTGGGTGGAGCCAAAGCCTCTGAAGTAGCCAGAGCCGAGAGATCCGGAGGGGGGGGGGGTGGGAGAGGTGGAATCCTGGAACCTATACAAGGGGGAAATAATTTAGAAGCTGTTGCATGTTTATAGGATGGTTTTGGCCAGCGGAGAGGGGAGATGGCAAAGGGAGGGGCGAGGGAGTGGAAATGATGAGGGTGGAAGGAGAGAAAAGGAGATGGGGTGGACATTCAGACAGAGAATTGAGGAGGTAGAACATCATGAGGGGAATTGACAAGAGAAGACGGAAGAGGACCGAAGAGGGGAGTATTGGTACAAGAGTGAGAGGGAGGAAAGGAATAGTGGAAAAATGTATTTAGGGAGTTTTGAATGCTTGGAGTAGGGTGATACCTGGATTTCTAGTGTGCCTGGGTGGGTGCAGGAACGAGCATGTGGTGAAATGTTGAGGCACTGCACATGGGAGTTACCTTTGGGTAGGATCACTTGATGGCATGTTGTGGATGAGAATGGGATGATGGGTATTCGTGCCAGGGCTCTCAGAAAGCAAAGGCCCCTGAGGCTTGCCAGTGGAAACTATAAAATGACCTGCTTTCTTGAGAATGTGGGGCTTTGTGACCCTACAGCTCCAGTCCAGCACCTTTCCGCTGGTGAGCATCTTTCTGTAGCTGAGAGAATGGGAGAGGGGGCCACGCATGTACTGAGCGCACACTCTGCCAAGTTGGAAGACCAAGACAACCATTCTATGTAGAGGGTGTACGTGATGAGCCAGTCCTGGCTGTATACATTGCTTACTAGAAGATGTACACCCGTACATTTAATGGGGGAGAGGGAATGGAACTAAAAGTTCCAGGATTCAATGTGCAACACAGAACTGCCTGAAGGCATTACACGTGATGCAGGACCACCTGCTAGCTATCTGCAAAGACCTTACGATTTCTATGGTATCTAACGGAAATAATAATAATAATTGCAGCAAATAGACCAGCGGGAAAAGTAAACTTGCGTCATTCCAGATCTTGCCGAGTGTCATGTAAAGCATTTCTGGAAAAGATTTGCTGGCAAACCAACACTAGTCTTGTATTTTGTCGAATACAGGAATGGTCCTCCTGAAGCAGTCTCTTATGGAATTTATATTCATCGCATCCAGTGCACTTTAACGATAGAAATCCTCACCCAGTTAAGAATAATAGACCCAGGTAGGGTTCATTGCTGTGGGGAACCCCCCCCCCCGCCCCCCGCACTACCCCCATATTAATGTGTGGATCCCAAAGCACTAAGTTTGATATAGTCATTAACCCTACAGCGTATGCTGATCAGAGGCCCTAGTTTATTTGCTTGTATAGCGTGCTGAACCCGGAGGTATCTGGGCACTTTTACTTGCATGCGCAACAATTGTTGCAAGGAAACTGGTAATGTTGTTGTTATTACCAGGACAGGTGAAGTCAAATGGTGGCGGAGAAAGTGCAGTGCCAAACGTATAGGTACTTGACTTGTCTTGCAGATCAAGTCGCATATTTACAATAAACGTATGATTTAGCCAGCAGATATATATACATTGTTTTTATCTGTTGCCAATGACTTCTGAGGATATACCTTCGGGACGGTCGCCTAGTGTTACATATCTAGACTATAGTCCTTGTGGTCTCATGGTTTAGGTAATAGTCAAAAATGCGATGTGTCATTAATTGGACTGGGGAAAGAGCCAAAATGTTACTTTATTCCGGAAGGACGTTCCTACTTTAACAGTCTTAGGACAGGGTGGTGTGACCTAGCAGACGCCGCACCTGAACATCCAGACAAAGGATGCATTTGTGGTAACTTGCCACCCAGACCCAGTGAACTTCTCCTACGCTTTCAAGCATTTGTAAATTGTTCTGTTCCATAAACTAGCATGCCACCACCTATAGATTGTTTTGCTTCAATAGATTGACTGCCAAAGGTCGTACATTGGCTGCACTCGTGGATTTTTTTCCTGTGCCGTCTGAGATAACCCAGTGCCATGCATAATTTCGGTTCATCAAATGATTTTTACTTCACCCGGAGGTTCCCTAGGTTCGACTGCACCCTATGCAACAGGATTAATTAGATTTACCTCCATATACTTTTGGTTACCTACCGAGTATACCAACAGCAACCACAGGCTGGCATGGACCAGTACAGATGGCAGAAAAGAACAGCAGGAAAAGCTTGAGTAGTAAATCTTCCCGACTGTAGAATCAAAAGTAACCGAGCCTTGTGGAAGAAGCCGCCCAACCCATTTACAAGAAACATCTACACTTGAGAGCCAGGACATGCTGACAGAGCACATACCATGCACATCTCTAAATACCTCTAGGACGCCAGCAACATTCGGAGAAGTTGTACATCAGTCATGCCTTACCCACTCCAAAGAATGGGGAACAGAGCGAAAAGACATTCTGACCGTTAACACTAATTAAACACAGGCCGTCAAGTCAGAAACACAGCAACCAAAACTCAGCAAATTGGAAACCCACTACCCAAGACAATTCTCACACTATTATGGATATGGGAGTGCAAGACCTCTCGCAGCCATAGAATATATACTTGTCAAATTCTGGTAGTTCTCTGGCAAGCACCCTTTTCATCGAAAACAGGAGTTGTCATCATCCCTTCTCTCCCAGCACCCATGGACACAGGGCTTCAAGAGCTTCTCAAGAGTAGTCACCAGGTGGTGGGAAGGAAACGGAAACATACGGAAACTATCCATGACCAAGAAATACGCCAGTCCAGGACTCCTTCCATACCACCCTACTAAAGTACTCTCCTCTTCCCACATTTTACGACGTACACCAATCCCAATGCGCACTGTAGCCTAATGCCCGCTATCAACCACACCACCACAGTAGAGCCCAATGAGTGCACTATCTATGACTACAAAACATCTACTTCTTAACACATAACCTACCTTTCTTCTAGACCAACGTCTCTCCTTGTAGCTATTCAAACTGAGTTTCCCCTTCTGAATATACATATACCCAAGTGTTGCTACTGTAAACCTCCTACATAACTTACCAGCGCTTACACATCTTGTAATTCCGCCCTATCAAGAAGAAACAGGAAGATAGCCGGGGAGGCTGGGTTTCTCGGAATGTAACCAAAGGAAGAGGTTTAGGCAACAGAAGTTAACAAACAAAAATGACGTCCTTTAAATGATTGACTGAAGGAAGACTATATAACTTTTCTTAACCATGGAGGTCTTCACTTCTAAAGCACCAGGCTTAAGGTTCAGTACAACCACTTGCTCACCCCCGTTGCTCATAGTAGTTGAACGCAAAAGTGCAGAAGAGTGCAAAAATGTGTATCCCTTCTCCACAGGATTGCCTCTAAGAGTAGGATGGGGGGGGCATATACTGGGCCCAATGGGTATATTCCCAACATCAGAATGGAGAGATTCCATATTAAACATCAGGGCGAGGGGATAATTAAAGTGCACATCTATTTTAAATGCTCAAAAATACCAGGGTCCATTTCTAATCTAAATCCAAAGTACCTGGGCTTCAGGACCCAGGAGAATCTCGTTCCAGTCAGTCTCGCAGTGGTTTATAGTGCTCCAGCTTGCTTCTTTGTCTAGGCCCTTGCCTTTCTCGGCACCTCTCTTGAGGTCTTGGTCGTCATCTGTTTCTTTGGGTTGGACTTGCCTCACTCCCTGGATAATGGGATGTCCTTGAATATGCTACCTGGTTCAAGACCATGATTTTCCCTCTTGCCTTGGCCTTGTCTCTTCTGTTCCTTGGCCAATACCTGTATAGTACCCCTTCTGCCCTAGGAATTTCCCTTGACTGCTGCAAATAGGCACACTACCCCCATGGTAATTATGGGCAGGATGTTCTTGTCCCCCCGCCCCCCAGGTTTGTAAAGATTTGCATGATTCTTCAACTTTGGATGGTGACCTTGCAGCTGCCTTTACAGTCTGGACTAGAGTCCCACCTGGCTTCATCTGATGTGCCCCTGCCAGCCTTGGCCCAGGTTCTCAATACTTCTCCAAATCTAGCTGGGCCTTGCATGGATTTTGGGTCATCTTTCCAGCCACATCATTGTGTCTCTCATGGTCGCGTGTGCGTTTTCTGCACACTGCCAACACAGCGTCTTGCTTACTAATATTTGAACTGAAAGGAGGTTTTGTCAAGTGCTCTAATACTTGTAGGTCTCACATTGCTGGAGACTGAGGAATGGACTGTCGGGGGAGCTAATTAACAGCAGAACAGCCATGTTCCAGGGTCTTGTAAAACTGCAGATGGCACTCGATACTTCTAATGGCAAACTGGAGAGAATTCCACATGGAAAGAGATGCCAAAGAAATTGGCCTTCCACACATTCTCTTCCGGGCATATCAGGACTCTGGAGCATACGGGCTGAGCTAAACTAGAGCATGTGGAGGGAACACCTGCTTTAGCCTCTCCAAGGAGATCAAGGGACTGTCTCAAAGATCCCTGTGGTTAACAAAATATCTTACTCACTGGAAGCTAAAAGAGGTGTCTAAGGACTGGCCATATGTGATCCCTTCTCTCGTGCCAGTCATCAGTCTTGCTGCAACATTATTCAGTGTCTGGATGCGACCGATCAGTTAAGCCGGCAGGCCTATAGAGAGTCAATTACTCCAGTCCAGGGTGCGGACGACTCTTGGGGCATGACAGTTTGACCGGACAAGCTGTGCCCTTGGCTGTCCCAATTTCACATTGGTAAGTAAGTCCCTAACCCTGAACTACAAGTTAAAGCAATAGTTAGAAACTGCTTCTTTCATAAGATCATCCTGTACCTCACAGAACTATGTGCAATGTGGCGCTAACCGAAGGATGTGTCTCCTTTCCTCATCTTCTCTGCCAAACAACCTCTCGAGCTATGGAGTTGGTACATAGATGGTATTCCCTGTTCATCTGCTGTTTGGCTCCGATTCCCACTGTCTAGCCCAGGGAGATGCCCTGCGTGCAGGAGCAGGTAATGGACGGACTAGGAAAAACAGCATTTAGCATGCTCCGAGCAGCTGTCCCATGCAGAGGAGCTACGATTTGGAGACCAGAAAGAACAAGACTGCAGCGCCTCCTGCTACTACTCGGCTGCTGGGGAGAGGAAAATGATTAGCCTACTGAGAGCTATACCATAGACCTCGGGCAACGTAAGGCAGTAGGATCTCTTTGCCACAGCTATGCTGGGAGTGTTCCGGGCAATGGCCGGGAACCTTCTAATGCTCCAGGACAGGCGGAGGACCCTTGGATGGTGAGTGATCACTTCATCCAGACAATGGTCCGGGCAAGCGGGATAACAATATTGCTGGCAGAATGTATTGTGCTCAGGCTGGGGGGGGAGGGGGGTGTAGGGGGGCGGTAGGTGATTGCGTTACTGGCAAGGAAGGTGACCTGTGTCCAGGGGAGTTGCTAGGTCTGGAAAAGACCCGGGGCTAAGCTGATGTCTGAACTGTTGGGACTGGGGGCTAGCTAGTCTTTTGGCTGTAGGTCCTGAGATTCTATCCGGGGCTACAACCAAAAGATCAGGGGCTATAGCCCCCTTAGCCCCCCCCTAGCAACGCCCCTGCCTGTGTCCCAGGTAGGGATGATTTCTGGAGCAAGTGGAAGCAATGGAGCAGCCGAGTGCTCTCTGTGATCTATCCCTGGGATGATCAATGTGTTCAAGAGAGCTGCATGTTAGAACCCCGACACTGTAACTACACTAAGGAGCATGCTCCTTGCTTATCCCCCTATCTTTCTGGGTCTGAACCTGCAAAAAAAGGAGCAAGCTAGGTGGTATATACCTGGGCTGTTGGCAGTGAAGATATGTATCCTAGCATGGAGTTGCGCCATGTGAAATATAGTACTGGACACTTTTTTCATGCAATCCATTTTGTCCTGGCTGCATTCCCTAGGCCGTGAGGCATTAGTTGTGTGTTTCAGAAGAGGTTGGGGGTGGAGAGGAGGTGCACAAGGCTGAGTTAAGTCTTATTAGCACATGAGATTATTATTGACCTCTTAGCCAATCAGAATGCTTACAGTGCAGTCAATAACTACTGGCATTGACCGCATTGTGAGCATGCTGTCCTGAGAAGCTGACGGGGACACAACAATGCAATTTCCAGGCACAATTCTTTTCAACAAGACACTGGCAGAACCTTTTTTTTTTTAGGGTGGGTGTGGGGAAGGGTGGCTGCAGAATGTCGTTTAACACACAAAAGAGAAAGCCAACACATTTGAAAATGCTTTCCCATTCTTATAGAGAAAACATTTACTTTTACATGACATCTAATGCAGGCTCATATTAAACCTGTTACAGTTCAATGAAGTAGCAACTAGAATGCTTAACTTACGAAGACAACCAACTTATGAAAACAAAGTATTTAAATAATAATATATAAAACCACATTTAATTTACTAACTGAATTTGTCAATTTACTTTACTTACTCTTAAATGTACGTTTTACTTTACAACCAAACTTAAACGTGTATTGTTACTACCACCATGTGCTAATACGCTTATAGACCTTGTGAGGTGTAATTGTTGCTTGGGATAATGACCCTTCCCCAACGTTTGACCCTTGGCTTGGCCTCAGCTGTAGTTTGGTGGTGGGTTATTATCCCACAATAATGAACTCTCCCTCAGTCTATAAGGCTTCATTAACGACTGAGAAACGTGTAACTGACCCTTTATTTTGGTACTGCCCCTACACTGCTATGTTAGCAAGTCAGGCAAGTCTCCATTTATATTGAGCAAACACCCTCTGCATTATCCCTTCCCCAAACTGTATCTACAGACGTCTAGAAAGGTGTTGAACCTTATTATATGTCTCCAGTGTTCTCTTGGTCAGACCTGGCAGTCCTTGCTCTATTTCTCACAAGATAGACTGCATAATCAGCTATGTTTACCTAGCCCACCCACCTTACCTGCTGGGATGTCCATGAAATTGAGCACAGTTCATTAATCTTTTATAACGCGCTTAATACCTGCGACCAGTCTCTAATCGCGGGACCAGGGTCCAAACCTGTGTTGCTCTGCATTGTCTTGCGTCCCCAGATAAACTCCTTGCCCCTTAGCTATCCTCCTGTCCCCACTGCAGTGGTGAGACTGAAAAGATGAGGCCACACCACCCACTGCACTCCAGAAACTTTACTGTTTTCCAGTGAAATTTCATGATCCACTTCAAAACTCTTTGCCTCACCCACTAGCCTTCCATAGTGTTTGAACCAATACCACAATAGATAGTTCCTCCTACATGTGTCTCACGGGAAGTTTCAAACCTGCAATGCAGTTTTGGATAAAGTCCATGGGTTCTCTAGCAATCAACAAGGAAGGTCTTCCGTCCTAGCAACCGACCTAAGGAACTCTATACCAGGTGGCTCGGCACACTGGAAGGCTAAATGCCTTTCAGGAAATGCCAAAAAACCTGCCTGTTTACCAGGTTCCAATAAAGGAAGGAGCGCTGGTACTCTCGTTCCGGAAGCTGGACCCAATCTGGTTGGTCTCTGCCACATGCCCAACACGGTAGCTTAGGACACTAAGTGATTAATTCACAGAAGTGATTTATAATGGCAAAACCCCATTGGAAAACGTTCTGTGAATTCGGGCCTAAGACTCTTCCTTGAGTAGAAGACTTGGATCGGCCAACGAAAACTAGAATGCACTTGAAGGACCCCCCTCTACTTTCACTAGAATAAACCAAGGACAGCTTGGACTCTATAATCATTTAATTATCCACTGTCCCGTCGGGATACCAACAATGTCAATTCCCCACAAACCTACTTTCCATATTTCTTTCCACCTTCCGAGTGCACAGATGGCCAGCGTAATGCCGGATAGCACCTCTCAAGCACACCCACCGAGAAGACCTAAACTCTACATAGCTGCACCACTATAGACCACCAAAGAAAACTCCCCAAGTCCCTCCCGCATTCTAGGCTAACATTGTTGGCAGGGACTCGGGCATGATATTGACATCTGGGTGTCCGTCTGGGTAAAAACACCCCAAGTGCTCCAGGGGCCACAATGATGCATCCTGGCATCCAGGAAGTGTTCTCCTGATCTGCACTCCTCAGCACCTTGAGGATTTGCACCTTTCCTCTCCCTCTCCCGCTAACCCTCCTGCCTCACCTCGCCAGGCTCCAAGATGCCATCAGAATGACGTCAATCATGCTATATAAGGCGACTGCATTACATTACACATTTTCATGAAAAGTGGGAAATTGTAATCCTGTTACTCGTTCAATTCCATACACATAGTTCCTGATCACAACGGCTTCCATCACTTAGCCTTGTTACTTGTTTTGCTAATCCTATTTTGCTCCACTTATTAAGCTTCATTTTCTTAATAATGGGCCACAAACTTATATTCTTTTGTTTACCCGTGTGATAGTGGTATTTGAGCCATGTCTAATGACCACATAGGGCTCTTTGGTTCGAGTTAATTAATAACTTTGAAATCCTAACCCTGATTAGAAGTTACATATCCATTTTCAGTCTTGCCTATACGCCTCTTCTAAAATCTCACAAGCATGACTGTTGTTCCTAAAAGTCATCCCCCCTGTTATATTGCAAGCGTGTTCTCGCGAAAGCCTGATTATTCCTTCTCACAGCTGCCTGCTCACATATGCCATAGAAAAATAGAAAAGAAAAACATACCCAAATGTGTGTGAATGCTGCAAGGGAAAACTATTGGCTTGACAATCGGGCACATGGTTTGTAGATTTGAGATTTTGAGTTTAGTGGTTTCCATGGGGCCTCCATCAAAATATCTTCCTGATTAGAAACCATTTACGGATCTAAAGTAGGTTATCCGCTCTTCTATTGTATGAGTGAGTCAAGGTACCTTTGAGAACTGGGCAAACTGGCTGGAGGTCGTCGAGTTCCTTAAGGAAGGCTCTGCGTCAGAAGTGGACTACCACTAAAGAATTGCAAAAACTGAGTCTAGGAGGAGCTTGAACTGCTGGTGCAGAAGATTTGCACACCTGATGACATCTGCTGCCTCCTTCAGATTTTCTGGTGAGATGCCAGCCATGACGGGCAGTCTGTCTCTCCCTAGACGCTATTTGATACTACGCCGTCTGAGCAACAGCAGCTGGCCTTTTACAGTGAATTCCTGGCATAGTGGGTGAACTGCTGGTCACCCTTAATGACATAAGGGGCGCTCGTGCTACATAACTGTTTGTCCCCTTCCTAAAAAGACACTAATCGATGACTGTTAACTCTTGCCAGCTTCCCATTCACTGATTGCGATCTCCAGGTTGGAGTGATTCGGGACATGATCTGATTGGAAATCAAGGGTCTCCTCTCGATGAATAGGGGTGGGCATTCGGACAAAGAGTGTACAGTTGACGGGTCGCTTCTTTGCCCCCATCGTGGCCATGAGTGTATTTCAGTGAAAGAAATTCGGGATAACCTCATAGACCCATACATGACTGCCTGCCGATGGCCATTTTTGTGATCATGAGCTGTCCTAGCCTGATGCATTTTGTTTCGAATGCTGACTGAATATAGAGTGAATGTCCAGGAGGAGAACCTTCAGTTTACCTAGCGATCAGGCATTGAATCTAGGAAATAAATTCCAAGCATGCTACCCAGAATCCATGCTCCTCAGCTTCTGCATGTGCACCGGCTGAAGAGGTGGGGAGGAGAGGCGGCCACAGGAGTGGTAAGGTGTGCACCCCTCACCTTGCTTCTTGGTTCCTGCTCTAGAGTGTCTGATGTGTGGAATGTAAATGAAGAGGCGGGGGGTCTTGTCTGCCGATGTTAATCCGTGTTCTGGCTGGGCTGGGTCACAAAAGCCCCTAGTTTGTCATCTGAGCGACAGCTCCTCCTTCCAGTACCGGTGCCAACCATGGCTGCTTAACACATGGACCGGGTGCATTCTAGCAGCCCAAAGCATAGAAGGACACCCCGGGGAAATAAGGGGTAGGGTCTGATAGTGGTGCTTCCCCTATCCAATGCACCATTTATGAAACTGATGGGGTTTTCTTGAATCCCATACATTCCTTGTGTTGCTGCACATTGGATCTCATTCTTGATAGTGTTTCTCCAGATGTGTTGAACTATGACTCCCATGATCCCTCACCTTTGACTATGCTGGCTAAGGATGATTGGATTTGAAGCCTGAGTATCTTGAGGACCTGTGCTATGAGAGTCTATTGAAGATGCCACACTCTTTATTTAACTTGGATGTAGCCTTCAACTGTGTGCTCATTGTTGGAGACCTTATTGCAGTATTGAAACCCGCCATGCACATCTGGAAGAAATGAGTGCCCAGAAGTGCAGTGTTAATAAAACATCTGAAGAATGAATATGCTTTCTGGCCTTTATTTTCTGTGCTAATCCTATTCTCTGTCGCTATTGGACATCATCGCACACACCCTCCCCTGGCTGCAGGAACATGTGGCTTCAATGAGAACTATTTTTGCAGATAATGCACCAGTCCTTTTTCTATTGCCCAATGATAGCTTTCCACTGACATCTTCAATAGGGCTCCTGGAAGTGGTGCTTGGTAACTGCCTAGTTTCAGCCGGATAAGACATAACTGTGCACGCATCTGACTATGCGTACAAGAGACTGAAACATCACAAAGCATGCACCATGGGGTTATGTCATGTGAATATGCTTTTATGCTCTGCCAAATCACCACTCTAGTAGTTTCAGAGTGCCTAGGCTTGGCCACAGCGTGCCATGATAAGAGTATAGACCAGAGATGGTTGTTCTCAGATTATGCGTTTAGGATGTTGGCATAAAACCCACATGACTGTCAAGTACTGCCATCTCTGAATCCAGCCAGGCACATCCGCCAAGACTGACAAATAGTGTCCATGAAGGATACAAATCGTGTTTATGAATAAGAGGAGGTGCAAAATGTCTGTAAGGAAAGAAGCTTGAAGAGCCCCCCCCACCCCTCCTGCAATCTGGTTTACTTCATTCACGAGGCAATTGATTGTAAACCAAATAAGAAAGCTTGATCCTTTAACTCACTTTTAGCAATTGATCACTTTATTTTAAGAATGGAATAGCCTATATTAATACAGTTAAGGATGTATTTAAACCTACCGATTTCACGATGGTTTCAGAATAAATGTTTTACCTAAGACATCTTCAAAAGCAGACGATGCCGCTAGGATGGAAACTGGGCCCGAGTCCACTGAACTAGACCTCATTTCAGGAATCTGCTTTTGGCTCCTATTCTGGAGCCTCAGCCTAATGTATTTTGAGCAAAGGGAAATTGTCCACTTCAGTAAGTGGATGTCCTTTGGAGACATTGTTTTGTTCTAAAAGGGGAGAATACTTTGTGTATTTATGCTGATGCGGCACTACAACCCATGGGCAACTAATGCTCTTCGCAGGTAGGCATATAAAAGAGCGGTTTCAATCTTATTTCGAAAGGCCAGTATAATATAATGTCCTTATGTGGGGCAATCACCTTGTAGACCATCTATTAGGGTTATTTCACGCAATAGGCTTCTCAGTGGGGAGGGCTTGATAAAGCCTACCACTCACTGATGGAGGGTATTAAATGTTAGAGACATTAATACACTCTGGCTTTGGTGGACCTTTTGTGCCTGCTACCTGCTCTATATGCTAACCCATCAACCCCAATCTGTGTTCTGATCATGGAAGAGAAGTCTGCTCTGTAATGGGTTCATATACACAAGCAATTCAGTCAGGCTCTGAAGCATGATAGGTTGCAAATCCTACAGTGTATAGCTGGTGCATAGACCAGTGAATGTTAGCAGTGCCTCCGAGATAACAGTAGTGCGAAGTTTTGGGTAAAACTTGCAATTAAATATTCTCGCAAATAGTTATCATTTAAAGTTTGTTCACCTGCTCTTGGAGATGGAAAAGTATTTATCTGAAATTCAAGCTATTATGTTTGCTACAAATGTTTCCTTACAACAACCCATGCCCAACGAGCCAAGATATTACCTCTACCTTAAAATATAACTCCATATAAATTGAGGCTTTAATTCAAGAGATTAATTATTTCCGTGAAATTGCCTCACTAGGTCTAGTGAAACAAGCGAACACCGGACCGCACAAAGCAGGCTGGTGCAGGCACTGGTAGAATGAGTCATTTATCTAAGCCAGTATGGGAAATCAAATGGACTGGCGGAAGGAAGTGGCAAAAGTCTAACCTACTAATTAAGAGTGAAAACATGAGAATTCACGGATTACAAATGACTATACAGAATAAGAGCTGAAAGAAGTGGTTCAGTCAAACATGTATCTTGAAATTCTATCAGATACAGTCCACTAAGAGGTTGGCAGTGGAACATTTTAAAAAAATTCAATTTGTAGGCGAATGATGGTATGACAGGGGCGAATTGGTTCCCGATGTTAATTATTTTTGTCCTGATGAAGGCCGAAGATGCAATAAAGGGACGCAAATAGGTGTTCAGCTCCCACAACATTATGGCCGAAACACGGTTGTGTTGACATATTTATGTTATAAAAGAGAGTCTAGTTGTTTTATGAATTAGGAGTTTAAGACCATCTCAGCTGTGCCTGACAGTAATACTTGAAGCACCTGTTTGTCTGCTTAGACCAATGTGTTTGTCAATCTGTGAACATTGGAAATATTTAGTAACAGTCTATTGGATAGTTTAATTGCAGGATATATCTCCCAAGAAAACAAACTGACAGTGATTGTAAACTGTTTGAACCCATCAAGTCACTTTAATACACCCCCCATCATATGAGTAACAGTGTTTTTAATTGTTTTTATAATTTCTGTTTTGTTTTCACCTGCAATTCTATTTTTCTATGTGTGTTGAATGAAGATGATATATTCTTAGGTACTGGTGCAGTGGTAAGAGTGGTGTTTGTAAAATGTGGGAGCAGAACGACAAAACAAAAGGGGTACTCCCGTTAGGAGCATTGTGCGTCCTGTTTGGATTCCCAGTGGAGGGAGTAACCTATCCGGGTCCCCGTATTTCTTTGGCATGGTAAGTTGTTGTACACTAAAACCGCTACATGGTTATGTTTTGAAGTTTTTTACTATGCTAAATCAGTGCCATAATATTGTCAGAGCCCTAGGCTGCTCTGGATTATGGCATATCATTCTCTTCCAAAGGATTTCAGACTGTTCCAGACTGTATTCTACAAAGAAAGGGAAAAGGGGAGAGAGCGGAGGAAGAGAAAGGAGGAGCCAAATAGAAGATGGACAGGCATATACATGATCTAGTGGGAGGGTGAAATTGAGAGGGGTAATGTTTGTTAATAGTTCAACAATGTCTGTAGACATGTAAGACGTTACTAGAGGGCAACCTTGTAATATAGCATTAACCAAGGGCTGGAACGGGTGGTAACACATCGAGTTAAAAACCCAAGCATAACGAGGGCGTTTGATGAAGGACCCGTGACGTTACCATCCATTCCAGCCCTTGGAACAGGTGGTTAACGGTATTAGTATCCCGGGTTTCCAATCCGGTAACCCGAGGTGCTGAGAGCGGTGTATTTTCTTCTGATGAATGGGATGCCACGTAAAGAAATTACTTGAATAAGATGGCCGGCATAGAGCTGGAAGGTGGGGCTCCCTATTTCCATGGTGGCTGGCAAAGGGAGACGGGAGCAAAGCTGCGGTGGCGCCACTGCCACCACTCTCGGGTAAGTGGGGCTGGGGTTCATTTGAACATGAAGTGAAAGCACGGTGCCTCGAAGATGGCACGGCAGGGGAAGCAGCCAACAGGTTCCATGGAACGCAGGCTTAGATCAGTAGTTCGAGTCTGCTATACAAGGAACATGATTGGCTGCTCCCCCGCCCCGGGTGCATATAGAAAATATTAGAAAGTGAAGTATGCTAAGCTAAGGGTGGTGGGTAAAAAAAAAAAAAAAGCTTTGGATACTAGAAGAAGTTCTAGTGTCTAGGGTCTGCTGGCAGAATGGAAGCAATGTGTCTTTAGAGCTCTTCTGAATTTCATTCAATCTACTGCAGTTGGTGATATTACCAGTGGAAAAATACTTGTATTACGGCTGGTTCAGGTTCCAGGAGGCTGTCCCTACTAGCACTCTAGTTGGCTAGCAGATAAGAAAAACCCTGCAAGGTTTTAATAGACTCGACGGAAGAAAACCTATTGCATCGAGCAAATCATCTAGAAACTGATGGGTAGCCAATGCGAGGTATTGACTGTGGCGATATATCCCGAAAGCTTTAAGCAAAGATGAGGTGAGTGCATGGTTTTGTCTTTGCTGTGGACACCTGAGAATGTTGGCTAGAAGCCCAGTGTGGATGCCACCTCTGCAGTAGGCAAGTCACAGCCTGTCCACCTTGAGGTCGAGTGCTACCCTATGTAGAAGACGTTGGCTATCCTAAGGATGGTGAAAGACCAAGTTTGAAGTTTTGTGTGCACAATTGATGTACTTCAACAGGTAGACCAAAATGGAGGATCAACCACCTTGGAAAAGTATTTCAAAGGAAAGAGTATCTCGTGCAAGCTATGATATTCCTCTTTCTTCAAATCAATCGTGGGACAAGAATAAACACTATATATGCTGTCCCGGGGTTCAGCATTTTCAAAACTGTTTGCTGCAAAGATGTACTTAATGTATACATAAATTCAAATGTGATTCTAGCATTGAATTAAGTGGGGATATTTTTGCCACCTAAGACCATTTCCCACCCATGCAATTGAGTTGGAAACTTTTTTAGTTTGGGCTATTAGATGTTGCTTGCAACACCTATAAGCCGAAACTATTGCATTAGAGTACAGATGGGGAGAAATGGCATATGAGGAGGGAGACAGCTTGTAGGTATTGTTTGGTTATTTGCTCACCCATGGACTGTCCATGGCCATGTTAATCCCTTTGGCCTTTCCCACCCATTCCTGCCCCTCCACGCCCCAAACACCACCTCATGGGAACTCTTTGAGCTCACTTTAATGAAGCCTTACCGTCAAACTTTGCACTCAACGTGCCTGCCGCTGTTTTTTTCAAATCAGTCTTCTAAGAGCTAATTACTTAATTGGAATTGTAAACTCACTACTGGTGTAATAAAAATGTCTTACCAGGCCTTCCTTCATCCATTCAATTTATAAGCACTCTGTCTGTCCTTCACTGAAGTCCTGTTCAAAACAAGCATTGGCAAAGCCAACAGGTTTGCCTTGTGTATAAGTATTACGCTTTTGCAAGGCACTAGCATCAGATGCCCAGGTACTTGCACCACTTTGCCCCTTGTACCATCAATGGTCAGTTAATACCACTATGGCTGTGCTTGGCAAATGCCTTTTCTTTTCCATGCCTACACAAAAGCCCAAACTGTTGGCATTGCAAATGCGTGTTTTAAGGGAGACGTTGGCGCCCCAGAGCCAATCTCATATCTACTGTACATGCTGAATGCTTGAGTAAAGCCGAGATGACAGACGGACACAGCTGGCACGGTAACCTTATCTTCTGTGAGCTCTAAGCACCGAGGCTGTGTTGGCAGAATCTCCCTGCAGCTTTGGACTTGGTGATACAGCAAACTTTGCCCATCAACCTCTTCGGCAGCGCGCCCACACGTGTGTTCTTGCCGAACATGACCCTCAACTTCTACTTCATAGCTATAATAATAATAATAATAATTTGGCATTTATATAGCGCAACGAACACTCAGGTATCTGAGCGCTGCTTATTATTACCCACGGTGTGTGATTCTCATTTATCGACCTCGGAAGGATGAAAGGCTGAGTTTGGCCCTGCCGGGATTCGAACCTGCGTCCGCAGGCTCAGCACAGATGTCAAAGCGAGCGCTCTACTCGCTGTGCTGTCGGACCGGCAGTCCGATAGCTATCCCCTTAAGTACCAACAATGTAGGATGTTGCGGACTCAAAATATTCTACTTGAGCTTATTTCATTTATCAATGCAACCTGTGTGCTGAAAATGTACTTCTACCTCATCTAATTTTTTGTTTCCGTAAGATGAGAGAGGGGGACCCCTATATCCACCCACTCACCTTTCTATTTTCCACATTCCTTCTGTTGAACTAAGCAACATTTGTGTGGAAAATGTCAAACTAACTTTAATCATTTGATATTGTTTTTGTTCGTCAGTTTCCCCATCAAATATGTAGCTGTGTGCCCTATTAATGGAATCGATGCACTCTGTGTTCATGCTCATTTTCCCAGCTGTCGGTGAACGAGAAGGGAAACATTTGGAAACTAGTGCTGTAGAGGGCCAATTAATATAAAGAGAAACCTAAAATCACAATGCATCAAGGCTAAATAACAATTTCACTGTGTGGCGAAATCGGCGAGTGTCCAATATAGGACAGAAAAAACTTTTGTTTGCACAAAGAAACACATTAGTACTTTAGTGGAGAATTGACTGTCCTACACTGAGAATGTAACATTGAATGTATGACACACACTGGATTTGTCAATCTATCAATGGATTTGTGTTCGAACGACAGACCAAAGTGTTTTTTTAAAAATAAATAACTTTGTTTTTGGAATCATATTTGAAATAAAAAATCTAATTAATTTCAGACCAAAAGGACTAGGGACATAGCTTTCTCTGTCTGGCACAAAACCCAACCCTCAACACACCCAGAATCAAACTAGCACAACCAACCTTGGAGAAAATGCAGCTCCAGTCTGACCTGGCGCAGCTTTCATTGTAGGATTTCGTTCAACTTCTCCTCATAATACAGAAAGTTCTCCTGAATGTCCTCCCAGGGCATGAAAGCCCCCTCCTGCCCTTCCTCCTGCTCGACGAAATTCTGCCAGACAAAGTCGAAGTCCTGTGGTCCCATGATCTTCAGCTTGCAGCCGGCGGCCTTCATCTTGCGGAGGCTGTCCTGGATCTCAGGCTCCTCCCACATGAAGAGACGTCCCACTAACAGCATCAACCGCAGGTTCTTGTTCTTTTTCAGCACTGCAGTGATGCGCTCGGCACAGCCCACGCAGGGGCTGGAGGAGACGTACCAGGTCACCTGGTACTTGACGCCAGCCTTGCACTCGGGCAGGATGTTGTTGAAGAAGGCCTCTTCGGCATGGGCTGCGATGTGCTCATCTTCAAGGTAGCCACGGAAGGTGCCCGTCTCCTTGCCTTGGAGGTCCATCACAAAGCACAAGAAAGTCTTGTTCCTGCCAGAGCTGTATTCCACATTCCGAAATTGAAACTTGAAGAAGAAGGACGGAAACCGGCTCCTAAATGTTTGGGGGAAAACAAAGAAGACATTAGGGGGAACATGGTAATGCAAGTCCAAGTCTGCCATCAGTGAAGATATTTTTGGGTGCTTTTGACAGAATTCTTTAATGCATGCTTTACAACACAGATTCCTTGTGATCCCTTTGACCTTTTCAGTTTTGACTAGAAACTGTTCCAGTGACTTCCATTTGGTGCAATTAGGATGCCTTTTTCTCATGATGTAGTTTCAATGTCATTGTTAATGGATCTAACCAGCTAGAGCTATGTATCTCAATCTCATGCTGACTCTGGGGACTCTTTAGAGACCCCCCACCCCTAATTGACCTCAACTAGCAGAGAATATGTCAAGGAAAGCTCAGGTCTGTAATCATTCTGATCCAGTGACATGAAGCTATACTTTGTGTCCATCAGGAGTAACCAGAGTGAGGAATCAGTCGGAGTAACATACTTCGCCAGGACATCTTAGTCCAAGACCACGATTTGGGTTTGTTTTACCGTGACTGAAAAGGTTGCAACGGAAATGACTGCATGAGAAATATACGTTATACGAAATTGTTTGTACATTTCCCATGCGGACATCCATTGTAAAACAACCCCAAATCCATACAAACACTAACCCCCGCCCACACCCCCAACACACCCCCATCCCCCTACTTACCTTTCATTCCAACGCGCTGTGTCCAGCGACGCTGGTTCCCTTTCAGTTCCGTGAGCGGGAACCAACGCCACAGGGTCCTTTTTTAAAAATTATTATTATTTATTTTTTATTTAACTTTTGGTAGGGCGAGCTGTGGGGTTGTCCCCTGCTCACTATACTCTATAGTATAGTGAGCGGGGTGTTGCGGGGGACACCCCGCAGCCTTTTTTTATTTTTTTTTTTACCTACACCACCACATAGATACTACAAAATGTCCTACGAACATTTAGTCAGTAGGTCATGTAGTAGTATCTATTTTCGAACTTTTGGTGGTGTAGGTCATTTATATTTGGTTATTTTGCCCGAAACTAGGACCACAACCTCACCATTGCATCCTTTTTAATACAAAATCTCTTAATTCAGCCCAAACTCTGTTTCTTGTAAGATGGATGGGCGTCTGCATCTGTAGAATTGATTAAGGTTCTGGTGTATGATATCACTCTAATGTATTGGAGTAAAGCCCACATGCCTGTTCACTGGACATTGAGATTCAAAACTTTGATCGCCTGAGTGGTAGAACGGATGGCAGCGTGTAGAGTAAAGTAGGTGATTTACATGGAGTTCTAGAAGATAAGGGGTGGTCTAGAAAGAGGGATCGAAGTAACCGTGTAGAAATTGGAATGAAAGCCAATATGTAGAATGGGATATGGAAGTCATGGTGTAGAAGGCATTGTGCAATGTGGTGTGGAGTTGTTATTGTACACCGAGCAAAGGGAAGTGTGTTACAAAGGGGGAAGCAGAAATATGATATATATTGGGAATCAAAGTTGTGCAGTGAAATATGATTTGACTCTCGTGGGCCCCATCTTTGAAAAACATTTGATTGGCGGAACATCACAGTTAAAGAGGAAAATGGCAACTGCTATTTATTTAGGAGACTTGCTGCAACATGCCACATCCTAAAGAGCCGCAAAACCGGTCTCTCTTAACGCTAGCATAGCCAGAATTGTTAATCATGCCCCTGCACTCCCAGTCCATGGTACCGTTTGAATGGCCACCTCCATTGGACCCAAAACCTGGGTCTATGCAGGCAACCAGAAAGCTCAGTGTTTTTGGTATGTAGTGTTACAAAAAAAAACCCAACAGGTTTCATGAATTAATCTTTCGTTGCATGCTTAATACCGGAGACCAGTCTCCAAGAGCGGGACTGATCATCAACCAGTGTTGCTCTGCTTGGTCTTGCTTCCAAGACAAACATGTTTCCCATGAGCTATCCTCCCGGCCCAGGATCATAGTTTCTTTGCTAGAGGGGTAGGTCTGGTTAGGGAATCCTTGGTGAACCTTTGGAAAACCACAACAGCCCTATGTGTATTACTATATTCCTTTAGTTCTGGCACTCCTTATGGTTGGCGCTCATGGCTTGCCTCAGTGGTAGGGAAAAGGTTGGTCTCCAGACTTCCAGAATGAGCTATGAAACTGTTGTGCATCATCGGTTCATCAAGGCCACTATCCCCCAGTTCTCCTTGTTCTGCTGATTCCATATCACACCTTGACCACTAAGTATACCAGGTCATGTCCTTCTATTCTTTCCCTTCTGCTGCTAAGGTTCCCCAGACCCTCCTGCTTCCCTTCTCCCATTGCCTCTCTTTACGGGTGGTTGACTGCAGATCTGTTACCCATGCCATAGGGACTCATTACAGGCATTCTTCTTTAGGTGTCCGATGACACCCATTCATTATCTTCTGCGGGGTGCATTAAACATCTGTAATCGTTGCTAAGGAATGCAATTACGAACATCTGCAAATGGTGAAAAGATGTATATCGTCTCTGCTAGAAGTCTGATTTTAAGTGCATGGAATAGACTGGAGGACCTGCAGCTGCTTCTGAGGCATGTTGGTGCCATTAGAAATGTTATTGTATAACAAGTAAGCATGGCTGAATTAGCCTCATGGCAAGCAAAGCACCCAGAACATAATCTCCTCTCTCCATCCTCATCCTCTTTCTGTGTGCAGGTTCCTTAAGTAGCAATTCTTTCCCACCTCCTCGGCTGCTATTTGTCGTTACCCAAAGCCAGGGGAGTTGCTAGGTCTGGAAAAGATCCGGGGCTACGCTAATTTTGGGACAGTCAGGGCTCGGGGCTAGCTAGCTTTTTTGGTTGTAACCCCTGAGCTTCTATCCGGGGCTACAACCAAAAGACCCGGGGCTATAGTCCCCCCCCCCCCGCTTCCTTAATGAAAGGCACCCCCGAGCCACTCCAAGCCATACCACAAAATGTGTCTGAAGCGATGTAACATGCTGGTACACATAGTCGAAACTGAAGACGGAGCTGCCATTTTAAGAGAGCTCCAGATTGTTACATTGGGATCAGCATTTGTTGTTTTCCTTGGCACTACTACTTTGATGACAAAGCAGTTGCTGCTACCCATACTTTTCTGTTGTAATGGCCCTCTGTACAGAGTCCAATCCTCGGACATGACGTCATGTGGATGCTCCTTTGGCCGGCACTCGCTTATCTTCCAGTAATGTCCATTTGGCCCACCAAGCCGCCTGCATGCAAGTGATCGGGTGCTCGATCATGTTGCTCTCTCAAAGGCAGCTACCACTCCAAACCTGAGAGCAAACCAGACCACAACTCGCTGAAGGCCTAGGCAGGGGTCAGCAACCGTTGGTGGTCCAGATGTGTTGAACTACACCTCCCATCATCCCTAACCAGCATAGTCTATATCCAGATATCACGGGAATTGTAGTCCAAAACATCTGGAGAGCCAAAGGTTGCAGACCCCTGTACTAGAGAGGTGTAGATGTCCTCCTGCTTGATAGGATGACTTGCTCCAAGATTCACGCTTTACCAGCCGAAGAGACCAAGCATAAGCCTGCCACAGTTACAAACATCTGACAGGGACATCTGGTTGGTCCATATCTAGTCCACCTATCGGGAGAGAGTGGGTACATGGCCGCCAGGTGGTGCAGTTTGACACAGGCTCCCACTGTCTGGGGCAACACGATTAAAGCTTTAAAGTAGCATCACTCAGCGATGCAAGTCTTGTCCTGCAAGGAAGCACATCACCGAGCACTTGCGAGCTTCCAGCCAATAGGCTTTTCAAGTACACCTGCCCTTGTCAATTGGAAGTGGGTAGCCAGCGTTGTTTGTGGTGGCCCAGAGCGGTTCAATGGAACTGTGACTGCAATGCCACGATAAATGGATGCATATGGCCAGTTGTCTGGCATTCTCAAACTATTCGATCTAGGACTGATGGCTTGAGGGCCTGGAACATGCCAGCACACCTTCCCAAAGTGGCTCCAAGACTGTTTGCGGAGGTGTCAACGATACGTAGTACACAAGGGCACTCTTGGAGGATTGAAATCTGCTGTGGGAAGCGGTTCAGTACTTCATTTGTATTTTTATTTAAATGCCAGGCCAGGCCCCAAATATTTTCTAACACTCCTCTGACTCTGCTGGTGGGCACCACTGCTGCCCCCACCCATACCTCCTCCCCACAGTGCCGTCATATTTGGGATTACACTACAGCGCGCACCTGCTCATTGTGGTTAATGGATGCACTGACTAACATCGCTGCATAATTAAAGTGAGTCTGAGACAATAAGTGCTGGTGCTCAAAGATAAGTGCCTGGACTGAGCCCTGGCAAACACCCCCCACAAATTGATCACGTTCTGCCTTATTGCGCCTGCGCTAGCAAAGACTCCTGTAAAGTGGTGGTGGCCATGTTTAGGACAGGCACAAGTAAACTCTGTTGGTGCGGCCTCACCTGCCACATCAGCCATGCACTTTTCATCGGTTGCTGCTAATGAGATTAGTGTGCGGTAGGAAAAGTCTTATCCTCCCCAACCATGAATACCACTGGGACATAAAGGAAGGGAACCTCCACTGGAACTTCATGTGCATATTTGGTAAACTCTGACGAAGAAAAGAAAATGTGCCCTTAGGTGGAGGATGCATCTGGAGCGCAGTGGATGCAGCGTGTGGGGAATTTCTTGGATGCAGACTCTAGCTCTGGGACTGGATTCCAGCATGTTTGGTCTGTGCTGAAGTTAGTGCAGAAGGTGTTATGACTGTGCTATGTGAGATTTGAATAGGGATGGGGTGTTGGGCTTGTGGGGTGTGTACTCCCATCCCGGTCCACATTGTCCCGAGCATTACTGTGTTTAAGACTTTGTACATTTCCAGTCCATGTGGCCTCTCTTTTGTGTGTCTTGACCCATCCGTGGTCTGTGCATCTTTTATTCATTAACATCAAGCCGTCAATTGCTTATTAGCAACCTGGCGGGGGAGCCAGCCAAGCAGGTGGCTAGGAACGCGGGCTTGAACCGGCAGTGAAAGCCTGCATTCCATGCCGCCTGGCTGCTGGCCTCTCGCCCCCCCTTCCCCCAAGTAACCTTATTTCGGCTGCATCAACACTCACAGCTGCATCTGCCAGTCTGCTCCCGACGGCCGTTATAGAACTGGAAGCGGAGCTGCATGCAGAGCCCTGCATTCCCTTTCCATGGTGGCCATCTTGGAACAGTCTTTTCGTTATATGAACAGCATGCCAAGAGGCGCCCCGTTCAGGGAGCGAAAATACTGTACATTAGCTCCGTCCCAGTGCATGGGACGGGTGCGAATGGCCTTATCTACCCATTCCACGGGCATCACCAGGTGGTAACGGCCCGGTAACCACGTTAACTTCACATTAACTTCACGTTACCCCCGGTGATGCCTGTGGAATGGGTACATAACGCCACATTACTATTCCTTCTAATGTAGGGCACCTGTTCTCCAATTGGACTTGTTCTCTCTCTCAATAAATGCAGGAAATAAAATATAAGTGCAATTAGGGGAAAAAAGTGATTAAAATAGTGGGGAAAAGAGGCTATAAGTATAAGTTAGAACAGATTCTGAATTCTATCGGCTTGCTATTTCATAATGCAGTCAAACATTGTCAGTTTGGGGTTGGTTTTCATTTGTAGGTAGCAGATCTTTTCACAATCATTTGAGCTTCTTTTCAGAACAGGAATTGGCCCAACCTGTCACAGGAGGGCAAGGATGGCCCATCAACATGGGGGTTGCATGACAGCCAGTCCCTTTTTCACATGCATTTATGCTAATTAAAATAACTTCTGGGGCTCTGCTTTGATTCAAAAGTCACTCGTTGAGCTTTCTTGAGGTTAGGGCTTTAGAAGATAAATGTCTTAAGTTAAATCTAGTTAAAAACATTTGAATTGATGAATCTATATTACATTTATGAGGTTTAGGTGCACAGTCTAAAGCTTTCAGTAGATAAATAGCACCTGAATTGATTTGCTTCGTGTGGGATAATTTGGGTGTTGAGCTAAACTAGCAAATTGCATTAATACGGGAATCTGCCCCTTATCAAAAAACCGCAAGTATATGTTTACTCTCAATCTAAAGCTTTTCAAAGAATGGAGCAAAGAAATGTAGAGAGTTTAAGTGCGTTTATTGGGAATATGTTTATTAGTTAATAAAAAATTAACACCCCCCCCCCCCGCCCAACCCCCATTGCCCAATACAACATTTCGTTGAATCGAAGTGGCCAGACATTACCTCTGGATTCGGACTGGTCTATAGGGCAAGGAGGTAGTCGCCGAAGCGCCAACCCCGGACTCTAGTACCGCTCTGTTTTTTTTTGGCCAGAATGGACTACGTTTTTTGGCCAGAGCGGCCCAGTTTCTTAAATTAGAACACTAGTTTTAACCAATTTTACTAAGAAAATATGCAACATATTTTAACTAGAAGCACTCCCTTGGGTAGTCCAGACAGTCTGTTCTGGAGAGTAACTAATTGTAATGTGTGATCCTGGGCCACTTCTTTATTGGTGTCTGGACCGATGTTATGTCCCAGCCGACCCTGTATGCCTCTCTGATTTTGGCCCCCTCGAATCCCCACACCCCTCCCCTGCACTGCCCGCTCTCAAATGTTAAATAAACATAAAGTAAATTCAAGCTTCGGTACATCGTTAAAAATAACCCTCGAAAGAATGTCCGCCCTGCCTGCCCTGACAGCTGGGCAAGAGATGAGGGCAGGGGCCACCGCCATGGAGGGGGTTGGGCGCCATTGCTCTAAGCCATGGCACCTCTCCTGTCCCCTGTCTTCTGTGATGGACTTCTGTGTATGTTTGTTCAGAGCGTCTGTTTCTCTGAAAACCAAGCCTGCGGGGGTGGGAGGAGGTGGGGGGGAGGGGTCCCAGGGTCCCGGTTTGAACCTTAGAGGCAGCCAGGGATTGGTCAGTAGCCTGTGATGTTACTCCTATGTACTGTGCCATCATTGTCACCGCTTCTTCCGGGCATCAAGTGAGCACCTTGCCCTGTCACTGATCTGCAAGGTATCGGGCCTTATGTGATAACTGCCCGCCAGCCAAGCTAAGCATCTCCAGTGGCAGGGAGAAAGGAATTGTCGTGTAAAATGTCCATTAAGGCTGTAGGCACGTGCTCCCTTATAGTGCCAGCTTCTCTGCCATGGCTTCAGTTTAACATGTGATGGAATAAGGCATCGTGTTCATTATGCAGTAGAGTAAAAACGTGCGTAAAAAGCATACGTAAAACTTTTCTGCATGCATTTTTGCTCTAATCCAGATTTGTATTGATGTGTGTGGTGAAAGCATGGGCGTAATTTTAGGGGGCACATGGGTGTGTGTCCCCCCAACTTTCATGGCACACCATGTTGTCCCTATTCATTTGGCTGGGGCACCTTTTCTTCAGATGTCATGTCCCCCCCCAACATTTTCAGCAAAGTTACTCCACAGAACGGGGGCACAGAGCACCAAGCGCAATTACTGTTTCTGCCACCCCGGAGCACTGTGCCATGCAAATCTGCCAGCATGATATGTTCATGCTGGCAGTAAGGGATTTGATTGAACTGGGATCTGCTTGCTTTATTCACCTGCTAAAAGCACGAGGGCTCGATGGGAATCCATTGAAAACGCCGCCTGCTTGGCTTGCGTGGAAGACTCGGTTGTACAATTTGCGCTATGAGGTGCTGAACGGAAGCGTCACGCATGACAGTCCCGTGCACTCTATGCAGACTTAGAAAGTCGCATCCTGGGTGGTTTGTTCCCTAAAGGACAACCTTACAATGTCGGCAATTTGTATGCACACGTTATGCGGCGTCATAATGAGTGCCTGTGCTATGATGGCCGCGCCTGACGCTGTCAGATTTGATTGGCTAGTGGAGCCACATCACATGCCCCAGATTTGTGGAATGCAGACCACCAGTTCGTGCCCTCGTTTTGAGAATTCCAATTGGCTCATTAGAAGAGCGCATGCTTTTGTTTCAAATGGGCGAGAGCGAAGCATGTAAAGTTGCTTAAGTGCAAGGGAAATCTTGTTTTTCCATGACAGTTCTGCAACCCTGTAGTGGAAGCATTGGTTCTCCCAACTCTGTTTTGCCAAGACATTTCAGTTCTGATCTGGTGTGGCATTCAGGGCAGGGACGTAATTTCACCAGAATGCCAGGGGTAGTGGACGTGACATCACGTGACCTTTGAGCTCTGATGACATCACAGGAAGTGATGTCAATTGACCCCATCCCGAAGTGACATCACGGGAAGCGATGGAACACAACCTTTCACCCCTTGACAAAACAGGAAGTGGCATCACATAGCATTGTTTCGAAGTACACTACGAAAAATATGTTTAAGATATCACTGTAAAGTGATATACATTTATACAAGAATGGATCACCATGTGTATCGTTAAGATCAGTGCGTATAGGCCCATATTACCAAATGACTGTGTATGCAAGCAGACGTCCAAGGACAAACGATATTGATGTGTTATTATATAGCACTTGCGCTTAAGCGCTTCATATAGAGCAAATATTCATACAATATCACCCAACAACCTGTGTTAGTACTCATTTATCAACCTCTCCAGGATGAAAGGCTGAGTTGACCTTACCGGTAGTCGAACCTGCAAATCACACATGCATTGCAGCAGCCAGCACTCAACCCGCTGAGCTATCTTACTGGCTATAGCCATCAGAAAACCAGCCACTCCAGAAACAAAGAGCCACATGCTGCTGGCCACACCCCATGAGCCTCAATTTAAAAAAAAATAACTTTTTTTAGGGGTAGCAACTGCGACCCCTGGCAACCCCTAAATGACGTCTTCATGGGTCTGTGAGCACACCTCAATGCTTACCAGGGAATTTATTCTTGGAACTTCCCACCTTAACTATTGCCCTGCACGCCCCGGTTTCCCATTCCAGTTGTGAGATTTTTTTTCTGTTCGGCTACTCAGTGGCCAAAGTAATGGAACTATGTTCCCCCTGCCCTGCCCCCTTTTACTACCTCACCACCCCAGAACCCGCCCTCTGCGCTCCCCTCCCACTTCATTCTCAACCCTCCACAATTCAAACACCGTGCCTTCCCTTTCTCCGCTAAAAAGCATTGAAATAAACACCATTAGTTGGTCATTGACCCCCACAGCAGGCAGCTTCATGCAGCCTCCCCTTCCCATAATCCACTCTTCTCATCTCTTAAGTGACACTCCTGGGGCTATAGCCACACCCCCTGACAAGGGTGACCAGATTTTCAAGATGAAAAACCGGGACAACCAACAACCTAGAAGAAACACTACCCCCTAACGGCGCCCCCACATAATATCCTCCCGAGCCCGCCCTCCCCCTCAAGCCCACAGTATTTCCAGCATTGCGCCTGCCTATTACTGGTGCAGTTTTGACTATGAATAAAGCCAATAAAAATCGAGCTTTTGCTCTGATGGATGTTACAGGACTTGCCGTTTAGCGTTTCCAAACTGGTCTATGTGGCACAGTCGGGTAATGCATGTGGCTGGCATCTGTAATGTTGCGGCTTCCAGTCCATTCTGCAGTGCAAAAATTCCGACCCCATAAAATTATACCCCGTTCTCGAGATGGGCAGTTGTAAAAGTGTAATACATTGTGAAAGCATAATAATGTTTATTATTGCCTATTAAGTTAAGTTGTCACCATACCTTTCCCCAAAACAATGATTAACATCGTCCATCCCTCCAAAACCAGGACAGGGTTCTTAACTTAAAAAAAACTCTCGGGACGGGGGGACCAAAGGTCCAATTCCGGGACAGTCCCGAGAAAACCAGGACACCTGGTCACCCTACCCCTGTCCGCCATCCCCTGACCCCCTGCCCCCCTTCCCACCTGCCCATCATCGGTACAGACAATGTGTCTGCAGCAATCCATGATTTATTTATACCTACCTACGTCCCCAAATGCAAAACCCGGAGAATGATATCACATATGCCCCGCCCCCTTCTCCAAGACCCCGCCCATCCGACTCCACCACTTTTTTTTTTTTTTTAAACAGCAGAGAGCCTCTTTTCCAAAACTAGTTCAAGGTAAATTTTGGATAAAACCCAGATCACGTGCTGTTTGCCAAAGAATTTGCTGTTAATTTAAAATGCTCTTTTCTTTGAATTCCTATTCATAAATACTAAAACTCCAATGGTAAAAGCAAGGTTACAGATGCTGTCACATGAGCCCTCCTCCCCATTTTGAACAGACTGGAGCAGCCGGTCTCCAAGCCGCCTTTTTCTCTGAAGTGAGTCGCGTTCGTGTTTGCGCCGTGTCGCTCACTATTCAGTGCATGAGGTGCTGCTAACGGGGGAACCCGGCCTTCCGATCTGCTGCAGATCCTTACTTTCTGCCCACACCTCAATGGGAATGTCCAAACGGTTTGTTTGTAGCCAATCACATCGAGGCGTCGGCGCACTTCCTTGGATTGCCGGTAATCCCGGAGACTCCACGCTCTTCCCCAGAGACCCGGAGAAGTGCATAAAAACGTGGATTCTCTGGGATAAACCCAGAGACTAGGCAGGTATGGGTTATTAGCAGGGTCTTGTGACTGCTCGGCAATGAGCGTTATGTCGCAGGTAGACTATACAAATCAACAAGAGCAACCCAGCACCTGCGAGATGATGCAGGATGATGTGACACTGGATTGTTACCAGTGCGGCCCGCAGCGGATCCAAGTAGGTTTGGAACTCCGCTCCTAAAAGGCCTACAAAAACCAGTCTTCAATGGAGGCAGGGTTTAGACATAGAACCCTGCCGAGCATCCTCTCCAACCCGGCCTGTTAACCCAACCTCAACTTTCCACACCAAAATGCCAGGGGCAGTGGAAGTGACATCACATGACCCTTGACCCCTGGATGACATCACAGGAAGTGATGCCATTTGATCGAACCCCGAAGTGACATCACGGGAAGCGAAGGAACATGACCTTCCGCCCCTTGACAAAACAGGAAGGGGCATCACATAGCATTGTTCCTAATTACACAACGAAAAATATGGTTACGATATCACTATAATGTGATGTACATTTCATACAAGAATGGATCACTGTGCATATCGTTAATATCAGTGTGTATAGGCCCATATTTCCAAATTACTGTGAATGCAAGCCGACGTCCGTGAACAAATGATAATGATGTGTTATTATATAGCACTTACTCTTAAGCGCTTTATAAAGAAAAAATATACACCCAATATCACCCATCCTGTGTTGGTACTGATTTATAGACCTCAGAAGGATGAAAGGCTGAGTTAAGGTGTTTTAAGAACAGACTAAATCAGGGGCTCACCCCCTGAAGTGTGACTGAAATAAACCTTTAATGAGTCTAGCAATTATTGTATAGAATTCCAGAAAGACACATTATTTGTTATTCCTGTTCTTTCTTATTTAGGGCCACTGCTGAAACTGTTCCACTAGTGCAACCCCCTGTTTTTTTTAATTTATTTTACTTTTAAGAGGCCTGAACAGGAAAGTCAGCCACTCCAGAAACAAAAAGCCACATGGCACTGGCCATCGCCAGTCCAGAAGCTTACATTTAAAAGACACGTTTTTTAAAAGAATTTTTTTTTTTTGTGGGTAGAAAGTGACACATCAGGGGTCGCAGGTGCGACCCCCAAATGACGTCCCTGTGGATTGCGCACAAAGATTCCTGTTTTGGATTTCAAATTTAGTGTTTACCCTGCAAAGAAATACCACGATTGTGGCTGAGAATGACTTTTCTTTTTTTTGCTACTCCTTAAGAAATCATTTTAATCCTAACATTAAACAATCGATAGTAAAACACATCCACTTCAAAATCGAATCTGACGACCTGCCAGGAGTTTAGCGCTACGGGAATGGTGAATGCCCAATTGCAACACACAGCTTCTGTGGGTAAATTCAGCTCCCAGCAAAGAACCAATCAAACTCGTGTTCGCCTGATAAGTTGCTTTTGGTGAATTTCGAATGGAATCCGAGTTCTTAAAAATGATTTCTTATTTCGGGGTGCAAAAGCGAATTGAGTTCCATCGGGTTCTTTGGTGGAACTGGTCGTGTGTAGCAAGGCACCCTTGTTTGACAAAATGGCCTCACATAAACCAGTCCCCCAAAAGTAAAACTTAAAATAAAACTGTTGCACTACTGGGGAAACGAGAAGTGTCTCAAAAGATTATTTTTCAAGCAGAAAAATACGCCCCTCACTAATTAGGAGGGGCTTCAGGGGGGCGATTCTGAAGAATGAGCATTTGTTTTCAGTGTTGGAGTCTTACTTACCCCGTCACAATTTCGAAGGGGGGCAACTCCTCTTCCGGCTGTTTCTCGGGCTTCTCGGCATTTTCGGTTTCGGGGTCCTGCCCATTCTTGGGGGGTTCGGGGTTGCCTTGCTGTTCAGCCATCATGCGTCCTCGGGAGAGCTTGGGGGGGAAAGGGACCGAGAGAGAGGGGCTTCTCTGGTGATCTGCAGCAGGGTGGCAAAGGGACGTCTGAGCTGGAGTCTCGACAGCAACTGGCCCGGGCTAATTATGGCTCAAAGTCGGGGGGGATGGGGGCGGCAGCAGCAGCAGCGAGCTTCGGGGAGATAAGAGGGGGCGACTGCACCGACCACTCTCAGGTGGTACCGGGAACAGCCTTGCTCGTTTGTTATCGCGATGCCTCCTTTTCATGTGTTATCTTGTGCTTTTATGCAATGATTGTCACGATGGAATTAGCCTCGGTGACGCCCATCGGATGGAAAAAATCTTGGAAACGAAGTGGTTGCCCTGTTTACCCATCGCCAGGGAAGACTCTTGGCAAGTGGGTTCACATGACCTTGCCAGCCCCGCCAACCATATTTCAATCCTGACCTTAGAGTACCCCTTGACCGGGTGTTCCTGAAACAAGATCAGCCTGGAAGGAAAATTAGAACCCCAACAAAACAAGCACTGGCAATGGCAACAGATTGGGTTTTTGTGCTTGCGTGGGAAAGGCACTTGCCAGGCACAGCCGTAGTGGTATGAACTACCTACCCATTGTTGGTAGCAGGTGAAAAATGGTGCAAGTATCTGGACGTATAATAGCTGTGCCTAGCGAAAGCTGCACACCTTTTCACAATCCCAAAATGTTGGCTTTGCTAATGCTTGTTTTAGGCAAGGCTTCTGTGGCTTTGCCAATGCTTGATTTTAACAGGATTTCAGTGAGGACATGCAGCGCTTATAGATCGAGTGGCAGAAGTCAAACCTGGTAAAACATTTTTATTACACCAGTAGCGTGTTTACAACTCCAATTAAGTCATTAACTCTCAGAAGACTGCTTTCAAAAACCACTGGCAGGCAATTTGAAAGCAAGGCCTGATGGTAAGGCTTGATTAAAGCAAGCACAAAGAGTTCCCACAATGAGGTGTTTTGGGCGGGCAGAGGCAGGAATGGGTAGGAATGGCCATATGGGTTAACCTGGTCATGGGCAGGCAATGGGTGCTCACATAACCAAGCAACACCTACAGACTGTGTGTTCCTCCTCATAAGTCATTCCTGCCGATCCGTGCGCCAATGCAATAGTTTTGGCTTATAGGTGCGACACTTAGTAGCCCAAACTAAAAAGAGGCCCAGATTGGCAAGCCACAATGATCAACTAAGATGTACTTCGTGGCACATCTTTGTGAAATATTGTGACACGTGGTGCCCTTTACATTTAAAGCACATTGGTGAGCTCTACTTACTGCCCAGTGCAATAAGTCTTCAAACTGCCCAACATTGGACTACAGTAAGCTAGGCCAGTCAGGCAAATTTGCAGCAGGCTCTGGGAATAATTCATTGTCCAATCACAACCTAGGGATCTTCGGTCGAATGACGGGTTTAGTTGTTGAGTTCGTCCAGCCAATCAGACCCGTCTATGGATAATTTGTCGAGTTTTTTCAGCCATCCAGGAGCTTAGACTCTCTTACCGGAAGTTAAACCCCTACATAAGGCCCAGTTTAGACCCTGTTCATTTGTGGGCTTTGATGGCTGTTGGGGAAGAAGTACCAAGGGCAGGCTCACACTGCTGTTTGGAGGGTTTTTGGAGCAGGGCTCCCAGACGTTAGGGGGAGATTGTAGCTGCTTAGTGTTGCTTTTTGTCTAATTTCTTGGTGTTTCGTTTTTTGTAGGAATTGCATGTAACCCTTTCGTTTAGTGTTTGTTGAGTGTATCCATTGTATGTTGCTAGTTCCCCATGCACACATAGAAGCCTATCTTGCCCTTTCCTCCTCGCTCTCTTTTCCCTTTGTGTCCAATCCTTAACCCCATCCTCCCAAAAAATAAATAGTTTGCCCTTTCTCATTTCCACTTGTATGATTGTTGGTGTTGTCTTGTCTTCATAATTGCTGGTCTGCTAGGTTGTCATGCAGGGTTATAGACATATAGACACCTCAGAGCTGTCTATATGTGAAATCAAATTCTTGAAGAAACTATTACTCTTGCCTGTATCAGCCACATTGGCTCTGGTCCATTTAAAACTTGACAACACTAGGGTATCGGCTCGGATTTCACTCAAACCGAGACTGTCCTGGGCCAGGGTATGGAACGGAGAGGGGCTACCGTCCCACGATCTGAGCCTTGAAGGGGGGAGACGTTTAAAGTGGCTTGTGCATGTGAAGGCACGTCTTCCCAGCTGGGCCTGCCAGATCTGTGGAAGAAGCCCCATGTACCTCAGATATGGGATTTGAACACCCCAAAAACTAGGGCAAAATGCTATTGTAAGAAGATCTGATAGTTGATGCCACAGTTAAAATCCGGTGTGGATTACCTTGAAACTACAGTGGAAATAGGGTTCAAGGTTTACATGGATACCATTCTTTCGTCATGGGAGACCTCTTATTATGTGCGATTCAGGCTCGGGTTTTTGCCAGTAGCCTGTATAACCTAGAGATGGCAGGGAGCACAATCTGACCTCTACCCAATGTGCGGATCCTATATAGAGAATATTTTGCACTTTTTATTAATTTGCAATAAAACCCATTCCCTAAGCTGTATGTACCTGTGACCTATTTTGAATAATGCTGGTATTGGCCATGTAACGCCTGCTTTAAGGTAATTATGAGAATGCCTGCTCCCTCATGTGGTTTTTGGAACTGGGTGCTTTATTCACAGGCCACGGCTGCTGAGAAATAAGACCTTGAAGATTGCCTGTGGTAGTGGCCAAGAGTGAATAAGCATCCGAGGCTGCGGGCAATTGCTCTCATTGGTCACTGCTGTTTTAATACTATAACCACTTAACAGAAGGGCACCAAACGCGAGCTGCCCCATGGAACTCTAAGTTTTATTTCTAATTTCAGTATTTTTCAGATACTAAGCAATTTTGTGCTTCTCTCTGCCTACGGGCTGCCAAATTTGGGAGTCTTGTATGAATCATGTTGTTGATTTGCACCTGCTGACTTATTATTTTGTATATCTGCCCACCCCAATGATGTAACAATTGTAAGCTTTACACAGGAACATTCCGCCGATTTGTATTAGAGGTTTGTATACGTGTATTTGAGCTTTTTATGTATTAAGTGTAGTATTTGTCCACTCTCATGATGTAAAAATGTTTGCACAGGAACCCTCTGTTGATTTGTATCTGAAATAGTATATGTGTGTACCTGTTTTTTTATGTATTAACTGTATTTGGAACTTGAAGGTCAAAACCGAATAAAAGTATGCTTGGCTGGCTGTTCTAGTATGGCCTATGATTCTTGGGGCTGATTTGGTTGGTGTTGAAAACCTTTGTTCTTTGGGGAGTGGTCACATGTGGTTTGCACTCAGCTTTGCAAATTCACAATTGAGGCTCTTCTAGGGCAGCACATGCTACGCTGCTAGGGGGAGACTGAGGAGGCAGAGCTCTGTATCCCCGAGCAGGAGGGGGGGGGGTTCCCCCGCTCCCCATGATGGATGAGGAGTGGGGAGCCTTAGGCTCTTTTGGGCACCGGTTCACAGGCAAGGACAATGCAGCATTATTGATCACTAAGTGGGTTGGAGGCAGGGCCACTGGAGGAGGCCCCGACTTGTAGCACGGAGTCTGGGGTGACCGTGCCTCTTGTGGAGGCCGTTGTGGTAGCAAGGCCTCTAGTGCATGCCCCCCAGAGAGGCATGGCTGCTGGTGGAGCAGAAGGGCAGGTTCATCATATTAGAGGAGGGATCAGCCACAGCAAGAATCTTGGAGGGGCATTATGGGGCGGCGGCTCTTGACTGAATGAAGGTTATTGAGTAGGTAGGAAGTTGGCTGCACCCAGAAGGGAGACCACTTCCACCATCCAGCCACTGAGGAAGAAGTGGAGGTCCATCGGGGAGGAGGACCATCCTTAGCTGGTGGTGCAGCAGCAGGTAGGAGAAGAGATTAAGGTGGTGGAGGAGACGCTTCCTGTGCCTCCCATGGTGGAGGGGGCAACCAGGCACAGGAGGAGCCCCAGTGAGTAGAGTCCTCTGCCCTCCCTTAAGCCACTCATGTGCTCCTGGGGATGGGATTTTGTCCTGTAAGCAGGTAACCTTGTTGTGGGAAGAGCCTGAGGTCTGCTGAGTGGCAGAGGGCTGTGGGTAGAGGGTCATGCAGGGGCAGAATGGAAGGGGCAAGAGCCTCCCCATAGGGACGAGGGCCACAAGGTACTATGTTTGCTGGTGGCATAAGAAAGTGCCTGATGAACGAGACCTGTACATCTGCATCTTAGTTGCCAACATCCTCCCTTCTGGTGATGGTGAGGAAGAGGGAGAGGGAGAGGGTCCTATCCCATCCCAGGGCTATAGTGCATCATGGCAGCAACATAGGTCATAATATGCCATAACCCCTGCCCTGTCCAGGTTGACCAATCTTTGCTAGTGGCACCAGCAACTGTGTGCAGCAGAAGGCCCCCGTCACCTGCACTGCCCAACAAGCTGTTGCAGGCAATGCGCCCCTTGCAGCGCCTGTGTTAGGGCATGAGCCCTTCCGCTGCATTATGAGGCAAGCTGGACTGCCTTGATTGCAGGCAGTCCGTTACCTGTGGGAGGCAGGACCGCATAGTAGTTTTGGGCAACTTCAAGAGGCGCATGGCGCTTCACCACACGTCCCTCCTGTAGGTAGTTACGCAGGGGAGAAGCAATGAGGCAGATGGACTGTCCTTGCAAGGAGAATTGCCAACCGCAAGTGTGGCGGCGGTCTCTGGGAGAACTGGAGAATGTTAGAAAATCAGTCTGTGGGGTAGTTGAGCACGTTAGTACAGGGAATCACCTTGTAAAAGAGCCTGGGAACTTTAAGGGTGTGGCTGCACTGTGTGGAAAACAGCCTGAAATCCTAAGGAACGGATGCGTCCTCTAGGTAAAAACTACAAACCCAGTGGAGGGCTTCATACTGTGGGAGAACAGTACGTGATGGCTGAACAAGCGGGAGAACCCGAGGGCCTTACGGTGTGGCTTCACCCTCTGAGAGAGCCTGGGAACAGCAAAGTAAAAAACTAAAAATGGCAATAATCTTAGTGGGTTTCTGCATCATGAGAAAAACCCTGAGAGCTCTAGTGGGTGCTGTGCCGTGTGAAGGAACCCGCAATTTAAGGGGTGGCTGCAACTCGTGGGAGGGCCATAGAACCTTAGTGGGTGGCTGGACCCTTGTGAGAACGCCATACCCTTATGGGGTGGCTGCTCCCTCTGAGAACCATAGTGCCTAGCTGTGAACCTTGAAACAGCCTGAGACCCTTATTGCGAAGTTGAGCCCTATTAAAAATCTGAGAGTCTTGAGGGGTGCATGGACCACCCCAGTTAACCCAAGAACTTTAGTGGGTTTCTGTGCCTTGTGAGAAGGAAATAAACCTGAGAACCTGGATGTGCCCTCTGGCAGAACGCGACAACCTTGTGGGTGGCTGTGCCAGTTAGGAGAACATGACTTTTGGCAATTTGTGTTCTCATCATGAGACAATGCAAGGATTTAACAATGTTACTCAGGCAATAAACAATGGTATTGCGGAAGGCAGCCAGTGGTCCGGGCCTCTGATTGGCTGCTAAAGCAATCGGTTTCCCAACCACATGCATCATTTTCCAGATCTGACATTAAACAGGTAGCAAATCATTGGGCCTCATTACAAGTATGGCGGTAAGGCAACAACGGCGCCGGTGCACCGTTGCTACCGTACCTCCATACTTGAAGTTCTGCTCGCGGGTGCCCTTGCAACCACCAAGTCTGACCTGGTGGCTGTAACGGCACCCGCGAGCAGAACATGATGGTAGCACCAGTACCATTATTAACGGTACCGGTGCTACCACCCCCCGCATTATCATTGAGCCCTATGGAGCTCAAATGGGAATGGGGATGTACGGGGCCCGGCACCCACAAAAGGGCAATTACTGGGTCCAGCTGGGCCAGAATAGCCCGGTAATTGCACATTCGAGGTTGCCGGACCAGGTGCGAGTTTGGAGGTAGCCTTGACGGTAAAACGGCAAGGCTACCTCCAACCTCGTAATGAGGCCCATTGTCCTTATCTGAATTGATCGATCGCCTGTGGGTAGGTATTGCGCTATAGTCTTCCACCAGGAAGGGAGTGTTGTTGATTTTTATAAATGTCACTTGTTCAACATGCAGGATTGCAAGGCTTCTTCTGCTGTAAGACAGTGTTCCCGGCTGTACAGTGTTAGGAAAGATTTCGTAATTGTAGGTAATTTTCCTTCCATGTGGCAACCCCTAAACTTTTTGCTGTTGTTTTTCACCTTGTTCTTGACTTTGCAAGAGAAGTGCAGCCTTCTGCTGCACTCCTCTGGGCCTTCGCTCCTTTTCTTACGGGGAAACTGACATGCCCTTAAAACAGTCAGTACCGGGGAACGCTGTTTCCCGTAGTTTCTTTTATCATGTTGCGGCTTTAGTGCAACATGACACAAGAGGGCACTGTAATCTAAGTTACAGCTCTCTTGGGTCTCTAGCCTTCTACAGGCCCTAGATACTCGTTTAGGATTGTATTTGATCGGTGCAAGTGATTCAGGGACGGGAATGGTGGCAGCGATCGTTTTTTTGTGTTTTGAGCTCCTTTTGGCGTTCTAAGCACGTTTTCTGCGCTTAACCCAAAATGGTGGCCTGGCTCCCAAAATGGCCAGACCACGAGGCTCCTTTGTCCTGTCCGCTGACCGTCTTGCTCCCTTCACCTTCCCCAGGTCGAGCCGACCCGGGGCCTTCCTTATTTGGGCATGTACTTTCCCGCGAAACACGGATGCTTTCGCGGGCTTCTACATGTCTTTTGTGTGCCTCCAGGGTGTGGGCTGGGATGTCTGGTCCCAATACACATCCTGGGTGCCAGAGAGTCTAGGGTGGTGTGAATGCCTGGGACCACCGTGGTCCGTGATTGGTCCACGAATGGTGTGAGTGTTGATGAGCGGATCTCCCATTGGGTCCCCTCCGTTTTGGCGCGAAGGGAACTGTGGATAAGAGGGGGCTGGAAACACCACTACCATGTCGATCTCCTGAGTTCTCACGAACGAAGGAATACAGGAGCCAAGTATCCTGCAACCAAGAGGCTGGACCGAGGAATCGCTGGTGACCCGCTGAAGGACTCCTCCTCTGCACTGCTGTCGCCTTGTGAAACCCTTTTCACCTTTGATCGAACCAGAAGGCCTGTACTGGTGCTTCGTCCCTTGGAATAGCGGGAACAGCTATTCTCGGCATCTTCATCATCTCCTGCCAGTAAGCCTTCGGAAGCGTCTCTGGGCCATCCAGTTGACTGACCAGCTTACAAGGGAGTCTTGCTCTGTAACCGCCGCCAGGTTGTGTTGTATTTCGAGTCCTTGTCACTCTCACACGCTTCGTACACTTGGCGTTCCCAGGTCAGAAGTGAGTAGTGTACATTTGGCTCAGATACACACGGCCGCTCCGTTGCCCTGCTGTGGTGACAAAACTGTGCAGGTTTCTTCGATTGGGACGTCTTTTTACTCAACACGACGACGAGGCGTTCCCTGCTCTTCTGAACCTGCCAGCTGCTGAAACTGACGCGGAGAAGCCTGGGTCTGCTTGCATCGGGGACCGGTGAGTAGTTTAGCTAGGATCTGGTCGCCCTCCTGCAGGAGCCCATTGCTTTTCCCCGCTGTGTAAAACAGCACCCTTTTGCCGTACTCGCGCTCTGCTTCTGCCCACAGTGGAGGCTGCGCTTGAGTCGCGGAACTTGTTCTTCTTCTGTAAGCACTACACTGAACTGCCTGACTTCCTTCGAAGAGCTTCTCCTTTTGCCTGTTGGCACCAGCATGTGCAGGTACTTTTGAGCACAAGGCTCCACTCTTCGCAGGGCTCGGACTTCCATCTAGTTAGGTGCCTCTGAAGACGAACTGAGTCTAAAGCATTGTATCGCACTGCCTGTTTTCCTTCCCTTGCAGGTGGACTACACATTTCGTGCATATAACGCTTGCGACTGTCGTATTTGTATATATATTGTATTGGTATGGTATGTGTTGGTTTAATATTGTGATACTGTGATTTTCTCGCTACGGTCATTGTTTTAAAGGCCTTAAAATAAATGTGTATATATTTTTGATATAACAACTGTTTGGAGTAGTTTGTAAGTGATCTTGCTTTGTGTGCTCATTGCGGGCTTTCAGTCACCCTCACCCCTCTTGAGACCTAGTCTTGACCGCCGCGATCGCTACCATGATTGGTCTGGCTCGTCCAGAGGTTACCCTGTTCCAAGTAATTAGGTTGGCCTTCTTAACTTCTGCGCCACCAGGACAGAGTTCAGAAATCCGTCTTAACAAATTGGTGTACAGCGGTGGGATACGACTGAAGGTATCCAGTGTTGCGCACGAACTAAGGCATTTCAGGTTATTCCAACCAGGACACGTAGTGAATTGTTGTAGTATAACTTTAAAAAGGCCATAGTCCTATCTAACAGTATGGAAACAAATACCTTGTTAACTTTAAATGCTTCCAAATCAGAAACATTGAAGAAGATGTGTGCAGAGAGAGGTGTTTCCTCTCAAGGCACGAAATTGGAAATGATCCAAAGAATCGTGGCGTGGCAAGAAGCGCAGCTTGACGCTATAACTTCTGAGGACAGTGCGGAAGGTGGTGGGGCTGCTCTCACTGGTAGAACCGACGGTTCTGCTGCCGCACTGATCCATCGCGACCACGAGGACAGGGAGGACGAGATGTCTAATGTTTCCTCTGCCAGTGCTGATGGGGAGGCTATGCTTGAATTCAAGAAGCAAGAGCTGCGGTTTAGGCAGCAGGAGCCTGAATTCAGCATAGCCAAACTAAAAATCGAACAGGCAGAAAAACAAAAAGACAGGGATCACCAGTTGGAACTGGCCAAGCTTCAGGTTGCAAATGGGTCCAAGGGTCCTGGACATGGGTCTGGGGCCTCCTCTCATCCACGGTTTCCGAAAGATCTGCTCAGTGTGTATGAAGAAAGGAATGACATTATGGACTGGCTGAATGCGTTTGAGTATGCATGCGAAGTTCAACAAGTTGAAAATGCTGATAAGATTGCATGGTTACTCAGTAGACTGCCCCATTCTGGCTGTAGTGCCATTATGGAAATGTCGAAGGCTGAGCGAGCTGATTTCGCAATGTTAAAGCAAACTCTCATTTTAAAGTTTGGGAAGACTCCGGCCCAATATTTGAAACGTTTCAGAGAGTATAAGAAAAAGGAAGGTGGTACTTGGGTATCTTATGTCACTGAATCCTTGAAAAACTTAACTGGCTGGGTCGAAGGTTATAAGGTTTCTACCTTCGAAGGCATGTTAAATCTTGTCATGCTGGAACACATTTTTGCTTCTTCTTCCCCGGAGCTTAAGCAGCATTTGGCCGATTCGAAGGAGATAGATCCTAAGAAGCTGGCCATTGCAGCAGATTTATGGGTGTCACATCGAGTGTCCCATAAGGACAAAACTCATCCTGGTAAGCAGGAGGAGGGGAAAAAGTCCAAAGATATGGAGGGTGGAGAATCTGCTAAATCATCTTCTCATAAGGGCCACAAAAAGAAAAATAAGGGTAAGACACAAGAGAACTCACAGGGTAGTGGAGGACAGCCTCCGAAACAGAACTTTGGTTACAATAAGCCTCCCTATGTAAACAGACCCAATGGATCTTGTTTCACTTGTGGAGCAACTGACCACGTGAAGGGGGATCCCCGTTGTAAGGTTAGACCTTTGGGGGTCCACTCCGCTAATCTGGCCTTCTCCTCCTACGAGGAAGAAGAGATTACAGGAGCATCCTTCTCCTCAGACTCATTTCCCAGCGGGATAGAGGCTGAGGTAGTTTTAGTGTCCCTGGGTTCCTGGGAGCCTAAAGTCGCAGAGGCTTATGCTAGGATTCCGGATAATACCAAGCACTACTTTAAAGACAGTGTGCTGATCAATGGAGTAGATACTCCAGCTCTTAGGGATAGTGGGTGCAGTCGCACTGCAGTGGATTCTACCTTGGTAGACTCAGAGGAAGTTGCCAGAGCTACTCTGATGCCCACTAAGTTGGCTGACGGCCCCCTCCGTATGTTTCCAGTAATACCTGTAAATCTTACTTTAAATGGTACAGCAGTCAGGATTCCAGTGAGCATTCAGAGAAACGTCCCGGGAAAGGTCTTGTTAGGTAATGATCTCAGAGCTTTAGGGCTCGTAGGAGACACTGCCGAAAGACCCTACACACGGTCTCAAGCACGGGCAGCATTGGCCAAGTCCAATACGCCGCCCCAGCCGAAGGGGAAACCCAAGGCGAAAGGAGTCGACAAGTCACGACGAGGGAAAGAGAATATTCCCCCGAGCTCGCCTACCACTGCGGTGGAGGAAGTTGGTCAATCGCCCGGGCCTGACGAGGAGGTGGCGATGCCTGAAGTATTCGACCCCAACGATCATCCTGAACTAAAAGACTTGTTAGTTGAAGGAGGTCCTGATAGGGACGAATTCAGTAAAGGCCAACGTGAGTGCCCATCTCTGGAAGGCCTAAGGAGACAGGCCTGCTCCCAGCTTGAGGGTGAACCTCCTGGGACGCATAGGATTTATTGGGAAGGTGGACTCCTGTATAGTGAGCCCACAGAGTCTACAGAAGGAGACCATAGGAGGTTGGTGGTTCCCCTTACTGTTAGGCCCTTCCTCCTGCAGTTGGCGCATGAAGGTCCCCTTGCTGGTCACCTTGGTATGAAGAGGACCAAGCAAAGGTTATCCATGCACTTCTACTGGCCCAAGATGGGGGTGCAAGTAGAAAGTCACTGCAGGAGTTGTGCCTCCTGCCAGTTGTCTGGTAAGGTTGGCGCGACAATCCAAGCTCCGTTGGTACCGCTCCCAGTTGTGGGGGTACCATTTGAAAGGGTAGGGATCGACATCGTTGGTCCCCTTGACCCGCAAACATCCTCAGGCAATAGGTTTATCCTGGTGCTGGTCGACCATGCAACCAGATATCCTGAGGCCATCCATTGAAAACTGTATCTGCCAAGTCAGTTGCAAAAGCTTTACTTGGCATATTTACTAGGGTTGGCTTCCCTAAAGAAGTTGTGTCAGATCGTGGCAGCAACTTTATGTCGAAGTATATGCAGGCTATGTGGAAAGAATGTGGGGTCACCTACAAGTTCTCTTCTGCATACCACCCCCAGACCAATGGTCTGGTGGAACGTTTCAACAGAACGTTAAAGAGCATGATTGGGGCTCTGGAGGAGCCTCAGAGAAGAAAATGGGATCTTCTGTTACCATGCTTACTGTTTGCCTACCGAGAGGTACCACAGGAGGGTGTTGGCTTCAGCCCCTTCGAACTTCTGTTCGGTCATCCCGTACGGGGACCCTTAGCAATCGTCAAAGAGGGATGGGAGATGCCCACTCCCCCTGTTACTACCAACGTAGTTGATTATGTGCTAGGGCTCAGAAAACGGATGGTACTTCTGATGGGCTTGGCTAGTGATAAATTGAAGGCAGGACAAGCGCTGGTGAAACATTGGTACGACCAGAAAGCTTCCCTCATCAACTTTACACCTGGTCAGCAAGTCCTGATCATGAATCCCATAAGGCCTCGAGCTTTACAGGACAAATGGTCAGGCCCTTATGCAGTGGTGGAGCCCCTGGGTGAGGTTAACTATTTAGTGGACCTTGGAAGGCCTGGACAGGCTCCAAAAGTGTTTCACGTGAATAGGCTGAAGGCTTTCGTCCCAAGAGTCGAAATCGCAGCACTGCTACTGGCTTCAGACGTTGAGGAAGAGGAGTCTGAACCTCTCCCCGACCTGTTCCAAAGCGGTCCTTCAGATAGCTCCTTTGAGGGTGTCCGAGTGGCCCCTCACCTGACTTCTGATCAGCAGGCTGAGGTGAAAAGTTTGCTTAGGCAGTTTTCCCCCCTGTTTTCACAGTCGCCTGGTTTGACACCTTGGTGCAAACATAACATTGACACAGGAGACAGTGTACCTACCAAAAGTAGGGGATACAGGATGTCAGACAAAGTACGGTCTTATATTAAGACCGAGGTCAACAAGATGTTAGACCTTGGGGTGATTGAACCCTCTAGTAGTCCTTGGTCCAGCCCTGTGGTTTTGGTCCCAAAAGCAGGCACTTCTGAATTGAGGTTCTGCGTGGATTACAGGGCTCTGAATGCTGTCACCAAGACAGATGCACACCCCTTGCCTCGAACAGATGAGCTGGTGGATACTTTGGGTGCCTCCAAGTACTTCAGCACGTTTGACCTCACTGCTGGCTATTGGCAAATAGCTTTAGCAGAACATGCCAAGGAGAAGACAGCATTTTCTACTCCAGACGGCCTTTACCAATTCCGGGTAATGCTGTTCGGGTTGAAGAATGCACCTGCCACTTTCCAGAGGCTTGTGAATCATGTGTTGAATGGGTTGGACGAATTCTGTCTTGCATATCTGGACGATATAGCAGTTTTCAGTGCCACCTGGGAAGACCATGTGAAACACCTCGGGATTGTGCTCCAGGCTCTTCAGAAAGCCCACTTGACCATAAAGGCTAGTAAATGCCAGATTGGACAAGGCTCAGTGGTTTACCCTTGGACATGAAGTAGGTGGAGGGAGGATACAGCCTCTACCCAGTAAAGTACAAGCAGTACAAGACTGGCCTACCCCCACTACGCAAACCCAAGTGAGAGCCTTCTTAGGACTCACGGGATATTACCGCAATTTTGTGGCAGACTATGGCACCATAGCTTCCCCTCTGACTGCCCTCACAACTCCGAAGAAACCCAATAAGGTAACTTGGACCGACGAGTGTGAGAAGGCCTTCAATGGCTTAAAAGACTCCTTGTGCCAGGCCCCTGTCCTCAGGGCCCCTGATTATCAAAGACCTTTTATCGTGCAGATGGACGCCTCTGACACTGGGATAGGAGCTGTACTATCACAAGTAGATGAGAAGGGTAAGGAACACCCTATCGGTTTTATTAGTCGCCAGCTTAAGGACAGAGAGCTCAGATGGTCCACGGTAGAGAAAGAGTGTTTCTCTGTTGTGTGGGCCCTAAGGAAGCTGAGGCCCTACCTCTATGGGACCCACTTCACTGTGAAAACTGACCATAAGCCGTTAAAGTGGCTAATGAACATGAAGGGGGAGAATCCAAAGTTGCTTAGGTGGTCCATAAGTCTACAAGGCTTCGACTTCACTATTGAGCATAGGCCAGGTGTCCAACATAGCAATGCTGATGGGTTGTCCAGAATGTTTAACCGACCTGAACAAGAGACTCATCCAGGGGTGGATTAGTTCCCCCTGTCCATAGTCTGGGAGGGGCGAGTGTTAGGAAAGATTTCGTAATTGTAGGTAATTTTCCTTCCATGTGGCAACCCCTAAACTTTTTGCTGTTGTTTTTCACCTTGTTCTTGACTTTGCCAGAGAAGTGCAGCCTTCTGCTGCACTCCTCTGGGCTTTCGCTCCTTTTCTTATGGGGAAACTGACATGCCCTTAAGACAGTCAGTACCGGGGAACGCTGTTTCCCGTAGTTTCTTTTATCATGTTGCGGCTTTAGTGCAACATGACACAAGAGGGCACTGTAAGCTAAGTTACAGCTCTCTTGGGTCTCTAGCCTTCTACAGGCCCTAGATACTCGTTTAGGATTGTATTTGGTCGGTGCAAGTGATTCAGGGACGGGAATGGTGGCAGCGATCGTTTTTTTGTGTTTTGAGCTCCTTTTGGCGTTCTAAGCACGTTTTCTGCGCTTAACCCAAAATGGTGGCCTGGCTCCCAAAATGGCCAGACCACGAGGCTCCTTTGTCCTGTCCGCTGACCGTCTTGCTCCCTTCACCTTCCCCAGGTCGAGCCGACCCGGGGCCTTCCTTATTTGGGCATGTACTTTCCCGTGAAACACGGATGCTTTCGCAGGCTTCTACATGTCTTTTGTGTGCCTCCAGGGTGTGGGCTGGGATGTCTGGTCCCAATACACATCCTGGGTGCCAGAGAGTCTAGGGTGGTGTGAATGCCTGGGACCACCGTGGTCCGTGATTGGTCCACGAATGGTGTGAGTGTTGATGAGCGGATCTCCCATTGGCTCCCCTCCGTTTTGGCGCGAAGGGAACCGTGGATAAGAGGGGGCTGGAAACACCACTACCATGTTGATCTCCTGAGTTCTCACGAACGAAGGAATACAGGAGCCAAGTATCCTGCAACCAAGAGGCTGGACCGAGGAATCGCTGGTGACCCGCTGAAGGACTCCTCCTCTGCACTGCTGTCGCCTTGTGAAACCCTTTTCACCTTTGATCGAACCAGAAGGCCTGTACTGGTGCTTCGTCCCTTGGAATAGCGGGAACAGCTATTCTCGGCATCTTCATCATCTCCTGCCAGTAAGCCTTCGGAAGCGTCTCTGGGCCATCCAGTTGACTGACCAGCTTACAAGGGAGTCTTGCTCTGTAACCGCCGCCAGGTTGTGTTGTATTTCGAGTCCTTGTCACTCTCACACGCTTCGTACACTTGGCGTTCCCAGGTCGGAAGTGAGTAGTGTACATTTGGCTCAGATACACACGGCCGCTCCGTTGCCCTGCTGTGGTGACAAAACTGTGCAGGTTTCTTCGATTGGGACGTCTTTTTACTCAACACGATGACGAGGCGTTCCCTGCTCTTCTGAACCTGCCAGCTGCTGAAACTGACGCGGAGAAGCCTGGGTCTGCTTGCATCGGGGACCGGTGAGTAGTTTAGCTAGGAGCTGGTCGCCCTCCTGCAGGAGCCCATTGCTTTTCCCCGCTGTGTAAAACAGCACCCTTTTGCCGTACTCGCGCTCTGCTTCTGCCCACAGTGGAGGCTGCGCTTGAGTCGCGGAACTTGTTCTTCTTCTGTAAGCACTACACTGAACTGCCTGACTTCCTTCGAAGAGCTTCTCCTTTTGCCCGTTGGCACCAGCATGTGCAGGTACTTTTGAGCACAAGGGTCCACTCTTCGCAGGGCTCGGACTTCCATCTAGTTAGGTGCCTCTGAAGACGAACTGAGTCTAAAGCATTGTATCGCACTGCCTGTTTTCCTTCCCTTGCAGGTGGACTACACATTTCGTGCATATAACGCTTGCGACTGTCGTATTTGTATATATATTGTATTGGTATGGTATGTGTTGGTTTAATATTGTGATACTATGATTTTCTCGCTACGGTCATTGTTTTAAAGGCCTTAAAATAAATGTGTATATATTTTTGATATAACAACTGTTTGGAGTAGTTTGTAAGTGATCTTGCTTTGTGTGCTCATTGCGGGCTTTCAGTCACCCTCACCCCTCTTGAGACCTAGTCTTGACCGCCGCGATCGCTACCTTGATTGGTCTGGCTCGTCCAGAGGTTACCCTGTTCCAAGTAATTAGGTTGGCCTTCTGCGCCACCAGGACAGAGTTCAGAAATCCGTCTTAACATACTATAATAACTCTTGGGCTGAACACCGGGCACGAGAAGGCTTACCAAATCAACCGCAACTCGCACAAGTGCTGCCGCCAGATGGACTGCGTGCAGTACTAGAACAGTAATGGGTAGTCATCCCTGCCCAAGGGTGAAGTGTCCGGTACAGTTGCATCTGTGCAGCTGAGGGTCCCCTGTCTGTGTTTGTCATCGCCTTTCTGTTTTTGAATTGAAATTATATTTTATTTATATTGCGCTCCTACACAAGTGTTTCAGAGTGCAACCAGGCAAAAGGGAGGGGAACAAGGGAGAGCAAAAGAGAAGACCGCGATCTTACTAGGCCCAGTGACTTTAAGCAATCACAAATGCATGGAAAAGGGACAGTGCATGGAAGGGGGGGAGGTGGAAAGTGCGGAATAGAGGAGAGAAACAGAATAAATAGTAAATAAAATAAATAAATGAAGGCGATACGCCATGGTAGTGCAGCCAGCAAGTGGCAGGTGAAAGTTTAGTCAGATAAAGTACATCTGTGCAGAAGAAAAGTGGGAGGGGGACTGTAAAGGTACAGATACAGAACACCAGTGCAGAGGGTGGCCTTAAGGCAGTGCAGGAGGGTGGCAGGGTGAACAGGTACCTGGGCCTGCAAGACAGAGGGTGGCCAGGTGCACGATGCCAAGAGAAGAAGTAGATCAACAGAGGAGAAGCGGGGCAAAGGCGGAGGCAAAGAGGAAGGTCTTGAGGTGCTTCTGGAACCAGAGATGGGTTTCCTCAATTTACCACATTGCTTCCAAAGATTTTAAAACGGGTCAGTGATGTACTGGCTGTCGATGCCATCAGTCTTGAGCTTGACATTGCCTAGTACTCGTCAATAGCTGGACTAGTTGGTGTTCTTGCTGCTAATATTTGGGCTAGTTGGTGTTCTATCTGATACATGTGTTCTTTCTCCAATTGATGTTGCAAGCTCTGCAGAATGGCATCTTTGCACATTTGCAGTGTGTCTCCTCTTTATGAGGCAGGCTGCAAGTCCTCCTCCCTCGAGAGATACATCTGAAAAGCAGCCAATTTATTTTGAAATGTGGGTCCATACAGGACAACAGCAAGTGCTTAAGGTTACCTTTCAATCCAACTACCCTTGGATCGCCACGCAGTTATATTCGGTTCACTCACTAGCTGTGCCACAGCATCATCCTGCCAAGGCACGGGCCATCGTCATGTTTGTCTGGTTGATGAGCTCAAGCAGGTATATCACTCAAGGATGTATTACGATGTCAAACCCACTTTCTGACTTCCTCAAAAGGTTGTAGCGCCGAGCAGAGATTAGTCCTAAACTTGCACTGACTGCTTTCAATTTGTCCCACCTAGAGCCATCTGTGAGTCTTGCAGTGATCTGCGATGTCATTGCACTGGTCACGTACCCTCAGCATGTGCCAACTATAGTTCTACCGTTCAGCCACTGAGGTCATTAGGTCGTGCTGTGGGAACCTGTGGTGCTCCTGCAGCTGGTGCAGTGCATTTCTGGAGTGGAGAACTTGGCTGAAGTGGAAACGTATTTTCTAGGTCACACCGACCATTTTCTTCACAGGCCAACCATGTCTGATAAATCATGTGACCTTGAAGAGAAAGACATGCACAAAGTAGGGTAGGTGCATTGTGATATTCCTAAGACACTAAGGACATTTGAGCCATTGTTTGCTGCAACAAAGCCCACATGCAAACTATGAGGCCTTAGCTGCTGTGCCTCCACCTACTCCACTCTCTTCCAGATCTCATCTACCCTGTGACGTTTACCCTTAAGGCCTTGCTTGAGGCCAAATTGCATGCACCTGCTTCCCCCTAATCGCTCCAGTAGCCCTCTTGGCTGGCAGACGAACGAAAGCCCACTCAGTATGCTGTGGAAACCATATAGTGAATGCTTTGTGCACTGATCTACATGCCCATGGTGAAATGAGGGTTTTGTCCCACTAACTGGTGTAGGACCAGCCCCACTGTAATCAGACCTCATTGTAGCATTCCAGTATTGCTTTGTGAAAGGAAGCCGATTGGCGGGCAACTTCCCACAGGCGCGTCGCTTTTTCGGTAAGCCATCGGAATCCGGGATTTTCCACAAAAGAGCAGGGCAGTGGGTCTATTATGAACATTCTAATGCATAGGCTAGCATGTCCGTAAATGAGCTTTTGATATTTTTGATATAACAAAAGGTGTTCCCGTGTAATATAAAGATTTAGGTAATTAGTAAACTTAACATTGACTTAGTACATCTGGCAGTGATTGAATCACATTTGTAAGAACATGGTACCTATAATTATTGACTTGACAATATTTTCATGAAAAGCAAAATGGTGACACAAGAAGAGGAATATTCAATGTCTTCATAATGAAAAAAACATTTTTTTTTGTTTCAAAAGGGAAATTATCACAAAAAGTTAACACACTTGTTAATATTGCAATAAACAAACAATATAGTTTTACATATACAGAATAAAAAAACAACAACTGAAAGATAAATTGATGAAAACACCCACTCTTGTGAAAGGCACCAGTAGGGAGCTAATTATTGAAAAAACAAACAAAGTCAGTTGCTGTACAACAAATTCCACAAAAGTAATGTCACTTTTGTGAGCATGCGTTAAACCAATATGTACATGCATTTGTGAAACCAAAAACGAGCAGAAATCGAATTGTTAGGGGAGCACCAGACGCTAGTTGATATTTTCGGGCATGCTCAAATGCTTCCGCAACACTGGCTGATGCAACGGGGATCTCTATGATGCGCTCCTGGGGTAGAGTGTGTAGAGCTTTGAGTCCCACTCCCAACTTAAGTCCTAACATTGGCCTAGTGTCGACTGGCAGAGGTATGCTGCTTGGTATGATGATATGTGGAGGTTGCTACAAATAAACATTTGACTTCTTCCCATTTCTGTGCATGGTGCTGCCGCAAATGGGACTTCATAGATGTGGGACCCAATTTGACACCTGCCTTCCCTCGGCACATCACTTTCCAGAAGAGTGTGCAAGTGACCAGATTTGGTGGCTGTTGTTCCTCTGTGAAGTCCTGCACAATTTCCGCTTTTGTTGTGGGCTAGCGCACATGCTGAGTTCCTGTGGGGGTGATAGTGCTGCTGCTTGCAGTGGAGCCCTGGGTTTCCCAAGATGTCCAGCAGGGGTGGACTGAGAACCAAAAGAGGCCATGGAAATAATTTTCAAAGTGGCCCCATATTAAACATTTTCAGCAAGACCAACCTTTTTCCTATGAGAAAATCTGGAAATAAAATCGGTTACCTCACAAAAGATGCCCGGGGTGCAGAGGCCTACCAGAAAATCTCCAGAGTTCGCTATAGGCTAGTCCATTCCTGATGTCATGAAATGGTGTGATGGGCTTTGTGATCTGTGACAGGGAGCCAGTTTCTCTTTTCACTTGCCTGTGGCTATTAGAGAGTTCAAATTCGCAGTCGTGTGTTGATGGCCATCCATGACCACAATCCACCCTCCTACAGATTAAGATCTGTAGGAGGGTGGATAGTGGTCATGGATGGCCTTCAACAGACTGTAAATTGAGGAGACACACGCAAAGTCCAAAGGTCTCCTTAGTTCAAAAGGAGAGAATCCAGTAGGTGCCTGACAGGTTTTTCTGACTGCAAATAGTGCCATGGGGATGATACGGTACCAGCCCTTTCCGTCTTTATCTACCAACCTTCTTAGGATCATTTTAAGTAGGTCCAATGATGTCCATCCCAATTCTTGAAAAAGGGACTTCTATGATTGGTAAAGGATTCAGAGGGGCAGGCAATGGGATGTGAGTGCTGGTGTTCTGACATACTTCACACATCTCAATACAGGCTTTTATATCAGCATGGATAACTGGCCAGTAAAACATCCCTCTGATATGTCTGTGGGTTTTGGATTGTCCTAAGTGCCCCCCTGTCTGATGGCAATGTGCAATCTCTAGTATGATCTTTTGGTGGGTTTTGGGGATTACTAACTGTGTTTGACTTAAGCCTTCTATGGATCTTTCCTTTCTATGTAGCGTTCCTTGCTTTAAGAAGAAGAAAAAGGACTTCCCTTCTCTAGACCTTCTCGTTCGGGAATAGCTTGTAAAAAGCTTTCCGCAATGACTGGGTCATTTCGCTAGGTGAAGGCAGGTCGGGATAGATGGTAGGCTCTTCTCCCTTTCTCTTTTTGGTGTTAGATGGCTTATCAGCTTCCCCAAAGCCTAAGGTACCTCTCCATTTCATCTGGTTCACATTATTTAAAATGAGGAATTCCTTGGGCAATTTTGTCTCCAAAATGTACTTGAAATGGGATTTCACCATGGTTCTGTAAGAGAAACGTTGTCTCCCCGGAAGATGGGATTGATGAGACCTGCTTGAAGGTCTATACTGAACATCCAAGCCAGGCCAGATTTTGGGCCAATCGTATGTAACACTCCGCAGTGGATATCAAAACGAAGTCTGTGGGAATCCTTCCTCTTTTCCCAGGCGTGATAGTAGTCTCTCTACTGCTACAGATATCAAAACCTATCGATTCTTTCATGGCAACAGCAGGGTTGGATGCTCTATGACTAAGCTTCTGAAATTGTAGGGTTCCCTTATTTGTTTCAATTGAGGCATATCCCACTTCTGACACCACAAGGAAGGAAGGCATGGTATCAACAGTAAGACAGACACATGTGACCGCAGTTCAAGGGTGGTTATTGCACTTTCACAGAGGTGTGATAAACGCCTATCTAAACCTAAATCTACAGATGGGAGCAAGCTACGACCATCAATAATAATAATGCAGTCCTAGTGAAGTCTTGTCAAAATAAAAGGGGCTATTCTATCAAAAAATCTATTGCCAATCCTTGCCGCTAATTTACAAATAGTGTGGTGTAATGTTCATGAAGAAGAAAGAAGTGTTCACAAAATTATACGTCAGGACATTCTGGCCGTTGGCCTCCCTCCCGCACGTTTTGAGCATGGGTAAGGTGGCTCACTCGATGACATGCTACCCTTGAATCAACTTGACCAAGTAATACACCAAAAAGGATACAGGTGGAATAGCATGAAAGGATACAGTATGACTCTGATTTCTTCTTCTTGACCTTCACTGTAGTATCCTCAAGGCAAAAACCTTTCCCTTGATTTCACCCACTGCCTGATAATTAAACGCAGTCAGAGGGAGGAATCAATTGGAAGGGTGAGTAACAAGGCACACTCTTCAATCTGTATACAAAAAATAAATGAGGTAAGTACCTATATGATATAATTCCTCTATAAGATCCCACTATCGCTACACTAACCTGTAGGAGTAGTTTGTAAAGTTGAGGCGAACAGAAGGTCAAAATGATTCCAAAATAAAAAACAGCGACAAGGAAAGGAAGGTTAGTAGGAAACTAATCCCGGACGGAACGAGGGTCGATCTAGAGCCAGGTTGGTGCACTCCGGTTAGCGTCCTTAGTTCTGTGCACAAAACAAAACCCAAAACAATCCTGGCATCTCCAGCAAGGGTAGTCGGCAAATCTTCTGGATTGAAAGTTTGTTAACATCCTTTGTAACTTTTAGAAATAAAGATTCTGGCCTCTCAATCTTCACACAGTCAATAACATTCACCCTTAATGTGCCTTGAAAAGAATCATTCCCAACCGGGATAGAACTGGAGAGTTTAGTAATAATGGAAGTTATAGAGTCACTTCCTCCGCTTTGAAAGTAACGTCAGCACACAGGAACAGACCTATGTTAGGTACTTAGCTTACTGTATTAACCATCCAGTCCTGAATAGAAGCAACCCTGGATTGGAGCGGACATACAACACCTCCGCGAGGGTTCGCGGTCCACCGATAGGTAGCACAACTCAGCGAGGGGGCGTGGACAACTGCAGGCGTCTTCCGCGAGGCAACTCCACATGCAAACGCGGAGAACTGCAGGCAAATTCCGCGAGGCAACTCCGCAAGGAAACGCGGAGAACTGCAGGCGAATTCCGCGAGGTGGAATTGTCTTTGGAGTTCCGTCTCATGAACGATGGTCCGGAAATGGATTGGAACCAGAATGCCCAAGGAAATCAGGCTAGACACGGTCCAAACGTAATCAGACCACCAACGAGTAACAAGGTAACAGCAACAATCAGAAGCGCTTGGTGCTTAGAGGAAAAGACCCAAATAGGCACCGAAGCACGTGACTGTGATGCTTAAAGCGGTCATGTGACCTTAGGAGCCGGAATACAGTGGTGTTTCGTGGGTAGTTTGGAAAACAGACTCCACTTGTTGTAGAACGGTCTTGTTGTCGTTCTAAAGGCATTTGGGCTCCAGCTACCATATGCAGCAGGTGAGTGAAGCGTGACACTCGAGCCAAGCACACACTCTGGCATTCTTCGACACTAGGATACAGTTCTATTTCCAGCATCAGTGTCTTCTGTGCCCCTGTGTCTTGTCTTATCAAAGTCTCTTGATTCAGAGGGTCTGATGTACAAAAATTAAGAAACACAGTTATTTTCTTCTCACATATATTCAACTCTGTTCTTCACCCTGGATCTCCCTCAGCCAGGCTCAGATCCCTATTATTTTATGATTGTGACTGTGGATCCCCGTCTTTCAGGCTCAGATCCTACTTTTTACAAAGAACGTTTTGTTTTCTCAAGTGACTCACGGTTCACCACAGATCCCCCTCAGCCAGGCTCAGATCCTTCTCCTTTTCCAATTAGTCTCCCTCAGCTGGGATTGGACCAATTGTAGTTCTTCTTGGTTTATCAAAGACGTTCGAATGTCCACCAGATTGTGCTCCACCTGTTGCAGGACCACTTTGATACAAAACCTCTGTTTTACAATACAGTTGTCATTCAGTTGAATACCTAACAGAGACCATTGAATGAGCACCCACGTGTTGACCACTCTGTACACAGTATCTTACTTGGCCTCCCAAAGTTCATTCACTCCTTTTGTTTCCAATTATATTTGTGTCACTCATCAGATGCATTTCACACACTGTCCTCTTTGGATTTCCTCATACAATGTTGCCGCTTGCAACCTTGGTTCAAAGATAGCAGCAGAAAAACCTGGGGGTCGTAAGGTAGCAGTGCGCTAGTGAATGCCACTAATTAATATGTGTGCGGATCAGCTGCGTTGGGAACCTTTTGCTGGCGCCCCCTAAGAAGCACCAGGAAACGTAATACAGAAACAATGAGATAAAAATATATATCCAATGCGCAGTTCCAGAAAATACGCAATCACATCAGAATATGGAACCAAGAGTCATCTGCCTGTATGCAGGGTTTATTGGTCATAAACACTGACACGTGTTTCGACCAATCTGGTCGTTATCGAGGCGCGAATCCAGTAGCACAATGAACAATTGCTCTAAATGATTAGAAAGTAGTAAAGCAGGATAAATACCAACAATTGGTAAAATCTTAGAAAAAGTCAAATGGTAAGGAAATCTGAAATAGCATAGATGCTAGTAGCAGTCAAGGGGTCCAATTACCCATAGTAACAGTAATGTGTATACCCTTGGTTCCATATTCTGATGTGATTGCGTATTTTTTGGAACTGAGCACTGGATATATCTTTATCTCATTGTTTCTGTCTTGGTTCAAAGATAATCTGGTTTGGTATCAGTCTCTTCGACTCACCAGCTGTGCTGTTTTTACTGGCGCTGCTTTGTTGATGGAGCCAAGGACAGTACCACAGCTGCAATCACTCTTCCCTGCCTGGTTTATCGACACAGAGAACCCCGGATACTTTCGATGTACAGTATATATGTGTTCAGCTTTAGCTCCCGGTCTTCGGTTTGTTTCTTTCCAAGGTTTGTGAAAGTAACGATCTTTAGAGGTCAAGGGCACTTCCCTCCTTGCACCCTCTCTGGTCTCACCATCTTTCTCCTTGTGTTAAACTGCCATCTTGGAAATGCTGTTTCCTTGTGGGCTTTTCTTAGCTCAGAGTGTGCTTTCATGCTCAGCCTTTTATCCGGGTGGGGAAGTGTGATGGAAGTCATGTGTGTGTAATGATCAGTAATTTCCTGACTTTGCCTGACCATTGTATTGGGACATGTCAGGTATACGGCTGTGGTGTTAGTCCATTGTCTCAAATTGTGCACTGTCCATGAGAAAGTGTTTGTGCTGGGAAAGTGGGGGGCAGGGGGTTCCTACGTATCCTACCTGGTAGGATGGGGAAAAGGTGTTACAGGGAAGGGATACCGCTTCTCACCATCCGGTGCCCCACTTCCACTCCCCAAAGACACCTAATCCAGGTGATGCTGCCAGACTGGTCCACCCCCAGGAACTGGATCCAAAAGCAATGGCTGTGTCCTAGCCACCTGGATGACAGATCCCTGGGGACTAGCCGGTGAAACACCTTCAGGTTTCTCACACTGTGCCCACAACCTTTCTATGTCCACTCTATCATAGGCTGCTTTGTGATTTTCCTTTGGGTGGGTGGGTATGCTAAGAAGTTCAGTACAGTGATTTTTTACCACGCACTGGTTCAATTCAGACAATAAAATAGATACAAAGATGTTACTACATATGTCCAGTAATGGGATGAACCAGAAATTCTGAACAAAATCTGTGACCATAGTTTGGGCTCTTTCCTTATTATCACACTTGCCTTCGGGTCCTGGTGTTCTCAATGGCTTAATTCTTCTTATTATATCTTCTATCCTTTCTCTGCTACACTCCTCTAGCTATTTTGTTTGATCTGTTATTATATACCAATTGTTTAATAAAACACTGTTTTTTGTTGTAGGTCTAAAAAAATTCAGCCCAAGTGTTTTCGTCCATCGGGTTTTTTTATTCAAAGTTGATATAGTGGTCCGCTCACTAATTAGCTTCCAGGACCCCCTTAGTATCATCATTTGTGTTAATAATCTTTAACATATCTTTACGTTTTGTAGTTGTTTTTGTTAATTTATACTGTCTTTGCAAACTTTTGCATTTCTGCAGAAAAACCTTCTTTTTAAGCCTCAATCTGAGGTGACTCCTCTCCATATCTTATACATAGACTTCTCATCTTTCGATTTAGCTCTCTTTCCTTTAACACAATGTTATAATCATAGGCTATATTGTATCCCTTTACCTAGCATACAGTGACTTTATTCCTTACATTTCTTAGGAATTTCGTGATCCAGCTTATAAAAATAATTGGATTTACAGACCAAGAAGATTGAGCAGCTTCTACCTGCATGTTGTGATGCAGTGAGTTATTTAATGTAGTTATAGTTCTATTATTCCAGATTACTCTGTTTCCATCTGCATTCGATTCAAGATCCTCTATGTTTTTAACTCAGGCTTGCTCCTTGTAATTGCATTTATCTCCAGAGAGCAGAGCGTGATCCCTGTTGCTATCGCCTCATTTTCCGAAGGGAAAATACCCAACAACATTAAAAAAGTAACAATAACTCCCTTGGTTAAAAAGGCAGGCCTGGATCCGAAAGACCCCAGCAACCTACGCCCTATAACAAACTCTAATTTTGTACTGAAGATTCTGGACAAAATCGCCAAGAATCAGTTACAAAAACACATGGAGACATTGGAGATGTTACACACATAGCAATCGGGCTTCAGAACAGCACACAGCACGGAGTCCGCCATGCTCGACCTACAGTCCCACATGTTAGAGCTGATAGAACAGGGCAAATCAGGGATGCTTATGCTTCTGGATCTCAGCGCAGCATTTCATTTAGTGGACCATCAACTACTTCAAGTGGCACTAGATAAGATCGTAGGCTGCTCTCCATCAGCACAGGCTTAGATAGCGTCCTCCCTAAGTGATAGGAAGGCACGTATTCACTGGGGAGACACATTCTCTGATGCAGCTCTCATCATTTTTCGGAGTACCACAGGGAGCCAGCCTGTCTCCTCTGCTTTTCAACATTTATATGCGTAGTCTCTGTGACCTATTAGAAACCATCAGTGTGTTTTTCACTAACTACGCCGATGATACTCAGTTGGTCTTCGAAATGACGGGAGATTACACCACAGACTGCGTGAAAATAGAAGAAGACTATAAAATCATCGACATCTGGATGCAGAAGCACTGGATGTGTCTTAATAACAGCAAGACCGAGCTCATGGTCTTTGGTTCTAAGCATGTAAGATCCAAATTAGGAGACCAATATAGGGAGTTCATGATAAAAGGAGCCAAAATTCCAGTGCTACCCCAAGTTAAAACATTAGGGATGCTGGCAGAAGCATCAGTAGGGGCCGAAGCTCAAGTAAATTATTTGCAGAAAAACAATACATACTACCTGCGACTGTTGAGAGCAATCGGACCCTATATAAGTGAAGCTAACGCTGCAAATATTGCAAGAGCGACTATGCTGTCCCGTTTGGACTATGGCAATGCAATGCTAGTGGGCGCCACCAAGAAGGAGTTGAAACGATGCCAGGTTATGCAAAATGATGCCGTTCGCATTGTTAAGAAAATCAAATATGGAGAGCACATATCGGCGGCAAGGAAGGATCTTCATTGGCTCAGAATTGAAGAGCGAGTCCTCTTCAGGCCATGACGATCGTGCATAGATGCCTACATGTCAAGGCCCCAAAATATTTTAAGGAGAAATTCTCTATCTATACACCTAGGAGAAACCTAAGATCAGCAGACATAGGCCTCCTGGTCGTTCCATTGGTCAAACGAGCAGCAGGTGGTGGCAGAGCTTTCGCGACTAGAGCGGCTAAGTCCTGGAACAGCCTTCCAGTGAACTTAAGACTGGAAGTTAGTTATAGCAAGTTCAGGAAACTTTTGAAAACGCATCTTTTCCAATAACTTTCTGACTCTATAGGGCCTCTTTAGGTATATATATGACCGACTGGTTCCTCGCGATCCAACATTGGTTTATCTTACATTCTTAATATGCTACTTTTACTCTCAGGATGCCTCCGCGCCCTGATGCCTGCGGGCTGTCGGCGCGTTACAAACACATAGAAAGAAAATATTGTGAATGACTTGCAGCATCCTAGTCCTTTCAAAAGATTTACTCTTAATAACAAAAATAATCAAACGTACATCTGTGAAGCCTTGGTACTCAAGTTTAGTTGCCTGGAACAACACGGTTCATGATCCTGTTTATCAAAGTCAATTTCCATTCTGCTAACCAGTTTGCCCAGATACTGCATTTAATATTAGCAGTTTGGGATTTAGTAATACCTTCTAGTTCCTTAGACCCAATATCAAATTCCATTTCTTCAGCTGTTTTGCAATTCCCTGGGCATTTGGCATTCGGGTCACTAACCAATATCATTTTTTTTTTTGGGTGGTTACCAATGCATTGTGTTAACTGTGATTGTAAATATTTGCAAATACCCTCCTTGATTGCTGGCTGATTGGCCTGTTCTGGGGCTTTGGTGCTGTTTAAGAAGCCTTGCCTGCTGAGTGAGTCGGCTTGTTACGGCATGGATAGCTAGCCTTCCGGTAGTTTTATCTTTTTTCTTATTTGCTTTATATGTTTATTTGGTTCCTTTTAGAAGCTACGATTTTTTAATCGGATGGCTGGCATTTGACTGGCCGCTAATGATTGCAATTTGCTTTTTGTATTCAGCTCTCCTTTTAAATTTACTTCATTCTGCTCCTTCGTTTTTATATTTAATTCAATTCAAATTACGTTCCTTGTAACTGACATTAATATCAGTACGAATTCGCCTGGCTTCCTGCCTTGCACAGGGCATCTGCCTGCTGGGAGTCTGTCTTTCTTTTTCAGACACACACGCACCTTGTTGGCCCTTCTTCACTGCCCCTCGGCCAGGGCTGGACTGGGTAGCAAAAGAGGCCCTGGAAATAATTTCCAAAGTGGCCCCATATTACACATTTTCAGCAAGCCCAACCCCTTTCCTATGGGAAAATTTGAAAATACCACACAAAAAAGGCCCAGGGTGCAGAGGCCCACCGGGAAATCTCCAGAGTTCCCTATGGGCCAGTCCACCCCTGCCCTCGGCCCTGCTGGCCCACCTTGCCCCAGAAGCGCAGCGGATGGGCGCAGCATAAGCGCCTCATCTCTGCCGAAGTCCGGCCAAAGTCGGGCTCATCTGCGCTGCAGACGTGCTGTGGGCCAGCACTACTGCTAGAGTTTCTTGGTCTTACACACACACACAGGGAACTAGCAATTCCCACCGGGAAGGCAGAAATCCCCTGAGGTCATTGCTGCCACCTCACCTTTCCTACATAATCAGGTGAGATGTGTGCTATTCAATGCGCGTTCATCGATAGGCCATGCAGCTGATTGCTACAGTCTGCTATAGGATCATCTGCCTGATCTAGGGTTTGTTACTGAAACCTGGCTCAAGACCACTTTTGCTCCTATTTTGACACGCGCCCTAGCCCCTGAGTATTGTATATTCAGAGTGGACAGAGCTCCCCCCCCCCCCCCCCCGACTCCCGGGGAGGAGTTGCACTTCTACATCATGCCTGGTTCATGTGTTCCTTATTGCCACATGAGCATGTTTGCAATATGGAAGCACTTCTACTTCGGTTGGTGATCTCCACCTCTTTCACCGTCCACTGTCTGTTGGTCGATCGTCCTCCCGGCCCAGACCCGGTTTTCTTCCTGGCTGTATCTGAGGTGGTGGCCAACTTGAGACTCTGTTATGGGACGGTGATAGTCCTTGGGGATTTTAATTTCCATTTTAATGATCCCACTGATGCTTGGGAGAACCACCTCATTTCCACTTTTTGGGATTTGAATATCACCCAATTAGTGTCAGGTCCCATGCATTGCCTAGGTAATACCCTTGATTTAATCTTTGCCCCATCACTGCTGGTCACTACCGCCTCTTCTTCTCCTATAATCTGGTCTGATCACTTCATTATTCCGTTTCTAGTCAATGTCTCATCTATTGAGCCGCCCCGGTCCTGCCCTGCCCCCCTGCGCCTCGCTGGGGTAGAATAAACCACTCAGATATTTCGTCTGACATTCGACGCCTGTCGGCTGTAGACAACGTTTCAGATTTACTATCTATCGTGGCTGCCATGACAGCTACAGCTAATGCCTTGGGTCTGCTGAAAGCCTCTGGGCCGGCTGGTCGCTCGTCTGAGCCATGGTATTCCACTGATCTTGGCAGGTTGCGTCTTGCCCGTAGGCAAGCAGAGCGCAAGTGGCGCTTGAACTACTGTCTCACAACTCACTTAGCCTTACGCAAAGCTACGGCTGTGTACCAACAGGCCATCATGGCAGGTAAATGCACCTATTTTGCCTCCTGGAAAGAAACTGCAGCAAATTCCCCAAAAGAGCTATTTCAGCTTGTTCTTTGCCTGTCCTCACTGCAGCCATGAAGACTGTGACTCCTTCGCAAATACTTTGCGACACACTTTCGAGTTTTTTTAATGATGAAATCACGTCTATCCGAGAAAGAATTGCTGCTTCATGCACTATCCTGCCCCCGTCTAGGATTCTTCGATCACTAGCTGGTCTACCTATCCGGTTTTCTCAGAGCCTGAAATTATTTCAGTTACTTTACTCATGAAGTCAGCCTCCCCTGCAGATCCCATTCCTCTCAGCATTCTTAAAGTTTATTATCCTTGTATTGTGGCTCCTCTTACGCTGAAAGTTAATGCTTTGCTTGGTAATGTTTCCATACAGACTGCATTTAAACATGTCTTAATCAGTCCGCTTTTTTGAAAAACGAACCTGGACTCATCCACTCTTTCTCCAATTTTTGCCATATCTCCCTCCTCTCATTCCCTATGAAGCTCCTGGAAGTCCTGGTCCCTCCTCTTTTGCGTTCTTTTCTGGAGTACTCAGGGGCATTGGACCTTTTCCAGTCCGGGTTCTGGCCAGGCAGGGGAGCTGAGTCGTGCCTGGTGGTGGACAATCTGGCCCTGATTGTGTATCATGGCGGTGTTGATGCCCTGATGTGCTGGATCTCTCTGCAGCGTTTTACACTGTGGACCATGTGACCCTTAGGGATAGACTAGAATCTGCTGGCGTCTCGGGCCGGGTCCTTGACTGGTTTGGGTCTTTTCTTTCTGAACGCTCCAAGTCCCTTTCACTTCCTTCTTCCAAGTCAGCAGCATTGCCTCTTAATTATGGTGTCCCGCAGGGTTCGGCTCTTGCTCCTCTTCTCTTTGATCTCTATGTTTTACCCCTTATTACGTTTATACACTCTTTTGGTTTTCAGTGTTTTTCGTATGCCGATGACACACACATCCACAAATACTGTTGCGGCTTGATCTCGTTCTTTCTGTGCTGGCTACTGTGGAGCGTTGTCGCTCATGCCTCTTGGCAGTTCACGCCTGGATGAGTGATAGCTGGCTCTGTCATAATGGAGAAAAAACTGAGGTTCTCATAATCAGTTCACCTGAATCCATGGGGTGGTCCTCGGCTTTCTGGCCACTGTAACTTGGCCCTCTTCCCCAGCCTTCCTTGGTTTTGAAGAACCATGAAGTTCTCGTCCTTGCTAGCTATGTAGGATCAGATTGGCGCTGTGTGCCAATCCGTTCATTTTAAACTAAAGACCCTGCATACAGTTCTGCCTTACCTCCCTGTCTCCCTTCGTTCTGTGGAAGTGTCCTCTCCTACCTCGGGTTCACTGGACTACTTCAACGGTTACAGCTGCTCAAAAACATGGCTGCTAGATTGGCTGGTGGCACTGACCGCCGGTCCTAAGCCTCTGAACTTTTTGCATTGGCTCCCGGTGGCGAAACTGGTCAAATTTAAATCTTTATGCCTGGTCCATCGAGCCTTCTATGAGACAGGCCCCGGAGTATTTGCAGGTTAAATTCAGATGCTATGTTCCATCTCGTTCTCTTCATTCTTCTACCTCCCTTCGGATCGCGGTGCCTTGATTTAGATACGCCCACGTGGGCGGGCACTCTTTCTCTGTGGCTGCTGCCCTGTTGTGGAATTCTATTCCGCTGCGTCGTCGTGAGACCACTGATTATCTCTCCTTTAGGCGGGCTCTGAAGACCTTCTTGTTCTCCACCTAAGCTCTTTCCCTGCTGCTAGCGTTAGCTATGTGTTTAGTTTCCAGCCTGAGCGCCATGATGCCCTTGTTGGTGAAGATGCGCTATGCAAATTTGGATAGCATAACATAACGTTGCTTCAGAAGGAGGTTCATAAATATTTATCAAAATGTATTCTTCTGCTGAACACATATGCTGCACCAGCACTGCTAAGGCACCCCTACAAGACAAATCGGTTGTCTATAATATGATGTTAAACCCTTTTTTTATTTACTCCATTTAATAAATCACTGTACAGATGTCCCTGGGAGCCTCTTTTTGCTTATGTAATTTTGCTAGTGAAGACTACTTGTCTAGGACCTCCATTTTCCCAGGTCTCCTGTACGAGTATAATATCATGGCTCTTTAATAGCTAGCACAGGGGTTCGTTCTTAGTAAAATACTTGAATGCCCTTGTATTCCATGAGGCTATTTTTATTGCTTCACAATGGGAGATAGGGAGACCTGGAGTTGATTTACCCCTAATGCAGATGACAACCAATTCCATGCACCCTGGCTCCTTTTATGCACATCTGGGTTGTGGTAAAATTCAACTTTTCTTCTTATCTATTTCTCCAGTTCCAATGTGTTCTTATCTTATCAATATGAACCTCTTTTCCCGACGCATATTTCATACTTTCACACATACTTTTTGTTTTCTCAAATATATATCTAACATCTACCTCATTTTCCTGACCTTTTTGAACAATATCTTATCCCTGTTTCCATAAAAATTCTCTATTTTCATACCCTATTAATGGAGATCTGAAGTGAAAGTGCAATTTGCCATTATTATATTCATCCACACATTCTACCCACTCAATATCCTTAGTGTTTAATATTCTGAAGCTATGGATTTCATAAATCAAATTTATAATATTTGAATGATTCATGGGTGGATCCAACTCTTTTTTTTTTAAACAAAAGTAAATTTTTTACTAGATTCCTGCATGAATAGTTATCAGTAACCACGGGCAGTATTGATATTGATATTTTATTTCTATCGCGCTCGTACACAAGTGTTTCAGAGCGCGACAAGGCAAGGGAGGGGAACAGGGGAGAACAAAACAGCGATCTTACTAGGCCCAGTGACATTGAGAACGTGCAAGTGCATGGGAGAGGGGGAGGGGAAAAGTGCATGGTAGGGGGGAGAAGTGGAAAGTGCGAAGCAGAGGAGAAACAGATAAATAACAATAAATAAATTATAAAGGCCACACACAGTGTTATTTCATCCAGCAATTTGCAAGTGCTAGGTTTAAGGCAGCAGACAGGGTAGGCCTGATAAGTGCAGGAAGAAAAGGGGGGGGGGCTGTATAGGTACAGATACAGACCCTAGGGCGAGAGGTGGCCCGGAGGCAGTGCGGGAGGGTGGTAGGGTGGGCAGGTACCTGGGCCCGGAGGACAGGCGGTGGCCAGGGGCACGATGCCAAGAGAGAACAGATTTGAAGGGGGAGGGGGGAGGGAAGGCAGAAGAAAAGAGGAAGGTCTTGAAGTGCTTCCGGAACCAGAGATGTTTCTCCTCAAGTTTTAGAGTGGCAGGGAGGCTGTTCCAGAGGGAGGCCCCAGCCAAAGACAGAGATCTACCCCCAGCTAGTTTCTTTGAAAGATGACTGACCCTGAGGGAGTTGGAGGTAGAGGAGCAAAGAGCTCAAGAGGTGAGGTATTTGCGGAAGGATAGCTGAAGGTATTTTGGACCCAGGCCACAGAAAGCCTTGTGGACAATGCAGAAGGTTTTGAATTTAATCCTCGCACCCACTGGGAGCCAATGGAGAGATTTCAGAGCTGGAGAGATACGATCCCAGGGCTTGAGGCCAAAGACAAGTCTCACAGTCCTGTTCTGGATAAGTTGCAGAGAGTAGAGGCAGGTAGATTTAGAAAGAGGCTGTTACAATAGTCCAACCTAGAGAGAACCAGAGCTTGGGATACCATGAGCTTCTGGGGGAAGGAGAGGAAAGGCAGAGTACCTCTGAGGAGGTGCAGTAGGAAATTTGACTTTTTAGAGGCCTCAGAGATGTGGGCGGAGACGGAAAGGGTGGAGTCAAAGATGACCCTGAGGTTCTTAGCCTTGCAGGTGGGGGTAGGAGAAGGGCTAAGGGAGACCAGTTAGAGAGTGAGGGGAAAGGATGGTGAAGGTGTGCCGAAGAGGAGGATCTCCATCTTGCTGGCATTCAGACAAAGATCATTGGCGGCACACCAATCTTGAATGGCAGTTAGGCAATCAGAGATGAGAGAGGGAGAGGAGGTGGCAGAGGGCAGCCTGAAAATGAGTTGAGTGTCATCAGCGTAGCACTTGAAATTTGAGCAGAAAGTGGCAATGCAGTCGGCGAGAGTTGCCAGGTATTGGTTGAAAAGCCAGGGCGAGAGGTTAGACCCCTGGGGAACACCACATGTAGAGAGGAAGATAGATGAAAGGAAGGACCCAAGTTGGACCGGGGTGGGTCGAGCTGAGAGGAAAGAGGTCAACCAGGCCACAGCCTGATCAGTGATACCCAGGTTTTCACGGAGACAGTTAAGCAGGATGGTATGGTTGACCGTGTCGAAGGCAGAAGAGGGATCGAGGAGGATGAGGACGGAGGGAATGTTAGAGTCAAGGTTGGAGAGCAGATCTTCTATTAGTCTCTCCTTTTTGTCCTTACCCCTGTATGTGTCACCAGTGTTTTCCTTTTCTCCATCAACAGTGGCAGTTCTTTTAACCTCTTGGTAACTTGTTTCAATTTGTCGTTCTTAGTCTATGGGAAGCTCATGTGACTGCATTTTACTCGGGTCCTGACTTTGTACAAGTATGCCGTCTAATTCCGTTGTTACTTTTTTATTTCGTGATTTAGTAGTTTAGATGTGGCTTTCTTACTTTCATTGTTTGCCGACTGGCTTTTGTTCTGAAATGGGCGACCTGAGGGATCTATTTGTTTCCTGTTAATACATTGTTCACCTGGCTCAGTAGTGTCTATAGAGTGCAATTCAAGGTGTTCACTTTCGTCAGGTACGTTTAATGTACCAAGCTTGTAATTAACACATTTGTTCTTTTTTTGTGTTTTTAGTTGTTTTTTTATTCTTTCTTTTGTTGTTTCCTTTTTCCCTTTTGTTTGTTTCCTTAGAGATTGGTCAAGTAGTACTAGTTCTTTATCCAAATTCAATGGTGTAGAGAATGTGTTGTGTTCTCCTTGTGTTTCTAGTTGTTCGAAAGGTAAACAACACTCATTGACACCTCACAGGCACTACTAAGTCTTTTCTCTTCTGAAGTCCTTTAGTTGATACCAGCCCAAAATTGTGAGAGCCTCTTTCTTCAAATAAACTCTGTTGACGCTTTTGTTTGCAGGATTTAAGTCTTGCAATGTATCAATTGTCAGAGGTCCTTCTTTGGCAGGATTTGCACGAGGCATTTTTCTTCCTTTATTGAGCTAAGTGAGTGGGTTTGATGTAGAAGGCCCTCTGATAACTTATAATAAAATGTAACCAAAGCCTTTAATACCATAGGAAGCACTCTTAGTGAAAATGGTGCAGGAGTCAACACAAACTCTGGGTTTAATGATATTGTCGAATTATCAAAAGGTTGCATTGGTAAATTCATGGTTGCCTTTCTTGCGTTCCTTCCACGATATCATTACCTTCAACTTATATACAATTGTTTACAAATCAGCCATCTGAATCACTGTCTGGCTTAGTGTAGGGTTTGAGGCTGGGCTTAGAGTATTGGACCCTCACAGTAGTACACTCAGTTCTGTTTTTTTTCCAAACATATCATTAAATTATCCCGTTTTTTACTCGCCTCCGTTTCCATGTTTAGGCCTAAACTGGTCACTTTTCCTTTAAGTTTTTAAGTCCTGGACTCACCTCCCGTGCCGACACAGGTGACACACTTCCCACCTGAATAAGAGTCATACCTTTTTGTTATATTTGATCACTCCCAGTAGAATTGTGTACAAGGATACACCGTGACTCTGCGGCTTCTATTGTTACTGAGGTCCAAGGGCCAACACCAGTCGGGAGTGAGTCATTAAACTCTGTTATTACGGACCTCTCATCTGTGTCTTTTGCTGGGTAAGGTATCTTGTTACTTTAGATTTGTTCTTATTTCTTAATCCAGTGGGCACTCTTACCAAAGGCGGCTCCTTAGCTACCTCTGGGTTTACTCTACTTTCCTCTAAACTTTGTCCTTTTTCAATTTTATCGCTCTCTGAGCCTGTTGTTTTCCTTAGATTGTAGGCCATTGTTTTGGCTACTTTATCTAAAATAAGTTGAAATAGTAGTTTCGCTTTGGTCCTATTGTTTCCTCTTTCTGCATTTGTGTGAGCACCTCATAATGCAGTGCTGAAGAGACCTTATCAAAAGTGTATGATAATATAAAAACACATGGGATTTAGTCAGAGGCGAAGCCAGGACTGTCTAATAAGTGAGGCCTTAAGCTAACATAATTGCGCCCACCCAAGTGACATTAACATCTGTAAATGCCTGTACAGAGATACTGAGTGGGCATTTACATATTTTGGGAAGGCCTTGCCCGCTCAGGCCCTACCCTGTCTAGGCCTTTGGATTTTGTTTTCACAGTGTCTTTTCAGTTGAACTTGTTTACTTTTAGAAGTTGTGCGAGAATCAATATTTGGATGCAAAAATAATAAAAAAAACATGCTCAACTGAGTGCTTGGGGTGAGAGTCAGATGTCCCAGACGGCGTTACCAAGAGCTGTGCCAGGGTGAGATCTTCACACCAGCTTCTGCATCAACAGCAAATCAAGTCCTCTGGCATCCTAATCTGTCTTTGCCCACAGCCACATGTGCTGAGTGCACTCCTGGAGTTTCTAACAAGCAGCCTCCACCCTTTCTTTATCCGCACACATCTGGTTGTCTAAAATGCTTTGTGCAGTTTGTGCAGATCCAGTGAGGGATTCTTAGCCCAAACGGTCTTTGACCACAGCCTCAAAACAAAAATCCCACAGATCTTCAAAGGTTTAAAACGGGTTTAACAGATATACACCTGTGCTAACACCATCTGCAAAGATCAGAGGGACTAGCAGTATGAACTGCTAAATGTTTTAGAATGTCCCAGTGCAGTCGTCTATCCATTCTTTATTGGCTGGTGGAGTGCCTTAGTAAAAAGAATGTCTATTGCTTCTAGACCCAGGATCTCCAACCAGCAGATCATGAGTCACTGGTAGCTCTCGTGAGGCTTCCCAGTAGCTCCTTGCATCATACACCAACTTGAACATTGTGTGGACCTCTTCCACTGCCCCCTATCCCCCATCCCTGTAAAGTAAAAAGTCAAAAGCAGTGAGCATGGTGAGAGGAGGGCTTGAATCTGGGCTTGAAGGGATCTGGCAGTGCCCCAACAAGGGGTAAACTATCAATAACAAAAGTAGATGGGGAATGTGCTTTGTGGCTTTTGTCACCAAGAGATGCAAATGATGGCCGATTAGAAAGAGAAGGGTGCATAAATCTCCATGCCATATGAAACAAAGCTGGGGCTGTGATCCTTTAAGTCTTAATGTGTTTCTTTAGATTTATTTCGGTTAGCATTACTTTGCATGGTGGTAATTGGAGGATTTCTATCAGAATGGGGAAAATGAAGCTACACAGTTAATCATTTCTTTCTGTGTGTGTGTGTGTGAGGGCATGTGTGTGTGTGTAGGAAAAAGACAATCCGTGTATCGTGTGAGTCCTATCTTGCAAGAACGAAGGTACATCCAGCGGTACATGTTGCCATTTACGGTAAAACTGTGAATGAATTTTTTTTACTTTAAAGATTCTAAGGGCGCGATTTACAAAAGCACTTTACAATGGCGCAATCCCATTGAAAAGGTTTTGTAAATCAGACTCGAAGGTCTTTGTTTTAAGGCTGTAGTTCCACAATTGTATTAAAGATTAAGATGGAGTTTGCTGTAATATGGCACAACCCACCTCTATGCATGTCCCAATACGTGGATTCAAGCGCTAACAGCAATTTTACATTCAAGTAAATGTGGAAAACTACTAGCTGCACTGCATTCTGGTGCTTGTCCACTTACATTCATCCAATTAAACAGGAATGTAAAATGGCATGGATCCATAAGTTTAAAACAACACAATAAATAGCGAAAAACATTTTTAGTAACACTTAAATGAAAAAATGTCTTTCTTTTTTGGCTGGGGTCCCCCTCCAACCCCCCATTTCACCTGCTTTACTAACCCCCCCAACCCTTTTTATCCATTACCCCACCCCCACATATACTTTTATAAAAAATGATGATTTATTTTCTTCGTTATTTGGGTTTCACTGACAATGTTTGTTGTTATGAATTTTTTGTTATCAACACTTTATACCAATAACATGTACTATCAACGCAGGACTTAAAAAAACATAATTTGAGCGTTCTGTTTCAGCCTATGTTTTATGAAACAAGAGTATGAAGGAAGGAATTATGTGAGAAAAGTGTGAAGTGGTTTGTATGCATATATTTTGAGATGTATAGGTTTAATGTATCATAAACAGTGAAGGCATAATGAAGGAGGACACAGACAACAGATTCAAATCTTAAAATTAACACCTTTATTAACTTAAAGGTCGGGATGGAAAAAAAACGAACTTGCCCTGTACTAAGGTGGCATTTCCCTACTACCTAAAGAAATTAAAGGAACGTCTGAGTCAAGAAGTCCAACTGAAGAATCTGTCTATGTCCAAAACATATACTTGCCCTCACAACTAATTCTATACAAAGTGTAGGGATATAAGCAATCAAAAGAAAACAGTATTTACCCTCCAAAGTTCTGAGCTTCTTCCAGCTCGCAGCTGCTGTTCAACCCTCTTCTCCAAATGTGACAATAGTTGTATAACCAAGTCAAAATTCTCCTTTGGAAACCAAGAAAAGGAAATAGTTTAAATAGGGTTCTCATGCCCAAGTATAAACCTGCTCTCATCAAAAGCACTTTTGGTTGCCTTCCACAAGTTCAAAATAGTTCCCACTGTAAGCACTGAGGTTACTTTCCCCAAGTTCAGAATAGTTCACAATGTAAGCACTGGGGTTCCCTTCCCCACCTTTGTTTCACTCTAATATTTAGGAAAAAGTCATCTGCTTTGTTTTGATTGAATTTGTGATTTAAAGAGGTTTAAGTATTTTATAAAGTTAAGCAATGAACAATTTCACCATTGAAATGTTTGTATCTCAGATTGAGTCTGTGCATAACCGCTCCTTCTCATTCTTCAAGGTACACAGTCCCAGTTTATATAATGATTAATTTCAATGAACAGTTCAAACCGAGACTTTCGAGAACGTGTTCTGTTCCATTCAGAACCACACGGGTTTCCTGATTTCTGAAACTCACCGGCTTCCTCTGCAGGCTTTCAGCATACCGTGCTGGACTTGTTTCAATTTGGTTGTCTCCAGGGTTCCGGCCGCTGCCCCTGAGACACTCCTGCGCTCTTGCAGCGCCACAGGAGAATGACTAGTCTGCTTCTTTAGGAGAAGGTTAGCCCTTCAGCATGTCACCTTCCCTTGCCATGCAGTTGCCTTAGAGAACTCCTGTTTTCGCACCATCCCAGTTTGGATAGCCAGCTCCTGCAGCCTCTGGTATTCCAACCCGTGTTACATGGCAGCTCTGCATCCAACGGCTCCCAGCAGCGTCTTACCTTTCTCTCCCTCTCTCTCTCTGCTCTTTTGGTTTACCAGCTTTCATACACCTGTTGTTTGTGAATGAGCTGCAAGTGTGAGTCCTCTTTCAATTGCCTGACCATAGTTAGGCTTATTAGTGAAACATGCCTGATCTTAATAGTGGTATTCCTTTGAGGTGCTCTTCCTCGTCTCAGTGCCAGAGTGGTGTAGTTGCATGTTAGTGTGTATGATTCCTAGTTGCTTCTTCTTCTTCTCAGTACTAGAGTGGCATGACTGAGACAAAAGAAGGGAAGCTAGTTTGCAATATCCCATAAAGGTTGGATAATGATTGGGTGGGCTGTCATTAGGAAAAGGGGGATACAATGTCTTGCCCAAGGACCACTCACTCCCAGTCCCCCAGGACCCTCCACCCAGGTGATCCTCCCTCATTTGTACAGCCCCAGGGTCAGGACCCAAAGGTGAGGATGCACAGAGGATGAAGGGGAAATAGGAGCGAGAATATACTCCCGTTTTCTCACAAAACAAAACAGAGCACTCTACAAAACAGGGTGGTAAAAAAAGGGAGGGAACACTGAGGAGAGCCAAGGGATGGGAGAATAATTCATAGTTTTTCCCCCCTTTAAACTATGTACACAAACGTAGAGATCTGCAGGACCTGTATACATGTGTTGAAATTCTGGCAGGGGATTTTCAGACTTTCAATACTGGGTTGAAATGGTACAATTTATGAGCACTATTTTAGCAGAAAATTAGGCAAAACACCTGTGAGAAACCCGACTGTGTTCTCCCACTTCTCCCTCAGGATCTTCCATTCAAGTGGCCAAGGAAGGGCCATCACTTTTGGAACCCAACAATGGGGTGAACGAGCGAGGAAGGATCACCTGGGTGGAGGTTTACAAGGGATTGGGAGGAGGATACCCAAGGATGAGACATTGTATTCCCCAGTCCTAAAAATACCCAACCTACTCTCCCTCAGCCTTTATGGGGTATCTTAAATCTCACCCCATCTCCCCCTCCCCATTTCCAACAAATACTGAGACGGGTAGGAGGCAACTAAGAGCAGTAAAGATTACACATAGGAATAACATTGGAATAACATAGGTGAAACCTACCATAGAAAGAACTCAGACTGTCCCACTAATAGTCAGGCAGGGTCAGACATTTAATAATGACCACTCACACCTGACTCCACTTCACTGTTTTTGCTACTAAAAAAGATGTGATCTTGCACAGGTGAACGCGCAAGCTGGGGAGGCACACCGGACAAGAGAAGCTAAGAAGCGGGGAGCTGCAGAAAGAAGAATCGGGAGGAGAATGCCGTGCCACAGCGCTGGACCAGTGTTGGTGAGGGGCCGCATTGTGGCTAGGAGCCACGTCTCCAGAGAGCCGGAGCGAAGCAGCCGGTAGGTATCCTGCTGGTGGTGTCCGTGCAATTGCTTGTTCCCTTAGGCCATGTGTTGGACCCAAGGATGTCTGAGGGGCAGGTGGTGAGACCCTGACCTTGACCCAAATCATCCAGTAGAGACCACTCGCCAGCAATATGCTACCGGGTGAGTTTCACATGAGAGAGAGAAACTCGGCAGCGTGCGGGTTGCTGGAGTGGGAAAGAGAGAAAAGCAAGATTTGTGAAGTGTCACGGAGCGGAAAGTGAGGAGGACGGCTTAAAAAAAAAGAAAGTAAGAAAAAACGAATAAGTAAAGAAGGAAAAAGTACACCAGTGGAACAGAAGGAAGAAAAGGGCACTTTAGCAGCGCAGAAGTGAAGTCCAGAGGAAAAGAAAAGGGTGCAAGCGACCCAGAAAGAAGGAAACACGTGCAGGTGTGCACAGAAGAGTGAAATAAATGTGCAAGAGGCACAATAGGAAAAGGACAGGTGCAAGTGTGCATGGCAGGAGGATGGGAATACCTATTTTTGAATCTGAGGGGCATAAGCTTGGCGAAGGGCTCCCTGAGAAGCCTAAAAGGAATTGTGATCTATCTTGTTTTGTTTGAAACTGAAAGGGGTCTAGGCTTGGGGAAAGGAACCCTGAGCGGTCTATCAAAGAAGGCAAAGTGCATCCTGATAAAACTGATGTTGTGTTTGAAAGCAAACTGTCTTTGTGTTAGAAAGCTACAAGGATTGAAGCTTGGGGAAGGGATCCCCGAGAAGCTTCAAAAAGGAACTGTTATATTTCTTTTGTGGTGTTTGGAACTTGAACAAGTTGAAACTTGGGAAGGGAACCCCAAGGAACCCAAAGACACTGAAGGTATTTGAAACCGCTACCAGAGCTCTGTGGAGAAGGTCTTACGAACAGCCCTGCACCTGGTGAAAAGACCACCTGAAACCAATTGTTTTCCAATTTTCGTTGAATCACTATTATCCTTTTTTTTTTTAAACTTCCTATCACACATTTGTAAAGAGTAAGGGCAAGCATAGGTTTAGACACAGGCAGAGTTTTATTTTGGACTATTAGACAGCGACGGCCATTAGAAACATCAGTTAAGGGAACCATCCCTTTAGCGTTCGGGCCAGTTAGGCATTACACCAACCCGGGAACCTTAGTAAATAAAGGTTTTAAAACAAACACCTTTGAGTCTGTGTCTCTCTTGATACCATGCCTGTCTGACACACCATACAATTTACAATTATTTCTCAAAAACATGGAAAATTCCGATAGATCCCTGGTTACCAACAGTATGCAGAATATTCCGGCTCGGTGCCAACACTGCCACTGTAAAACCCATGTTGATTCTATTGCAAACAATATGTCATTTTGAACCATATATGTGATGCAGAAGCCCTCAATATGTCTATGAGCACTGTAGGTGCAAGCCAGGCATGGCCCATTGGTCATGCACCAGAATGATCTGCATGATTCCTGGAGGGAGAGGCAGTGACCCTGTGGGTGGTTCTCTGTGATACGGCATCCTTCATAAAGGGCCGACAGTCGCCACCCATTATGAATAATTCACCACTCACTGCAACAATACTCTTCTCTCAAAATGTTCACATATAGATTAATTTATTATCTGGTTAGGTTGTTATATTATGTGTGCACGTTTCAAGCCACCACAAAAAACGGCACGATTTAGCTCTCTGATGTACACTTTTGTTTTGCGTATAACTTGATCATATGGTTTCCACATGTTCATTTTTTAAATCTTGTCAATGATTTTGACATAAAATCTTTTAAGAGTAGTCAACAAAGTAGGCTTGGGCTGACCTTTCCGCGAATGGATGCTGTGACGTGGCATGTGAGCAGTTTACATGAATTGGGGATATGCTAAACTGGCAGGGGATTTCATTTTTTAACGCCAAATTACCTTCATAGAAATCCTGGCTGCATATGCAAAGACACCATCCAACGAAAAGCAGAAGATGTTCCATTTGCATCCAGAGTGGGAAACCAATGTTCTTTTTTACAGGAAAAAAGAAAAGTGCATCTTTAATCTCTACAGTGCCCAAATTACAGTGGGTAAAAAAGATTTAAGTTGATAGGCATTTTGCAATAATATACACAAATTATGAAACTAATGTTCCCAAAAGAAGCTGTCTACGACCCTAAAAGTGAGTTAAATGCTGTTACAGGGGCAGCCTTCAAATTATTTGATGAAAAACAAATGTACTTTTGCAGATGGTGCAATTGTGAGCGACGCAGCGACTCCAGTGGCTGAGTCTGTTGTAAGAGATTTTAAAAACTGTCCTGAATTTAACGTCTCCCATGTCGGGTGTGCAGTTAGGTGCAAACACTATGGCCAGGAGGCTATCTGCACTATCAGCCAATGGGATTGCCTTTTTCAGATATTAACTTTCAGCATCTGTGTGCTGTTCCTGTTTCACACTACACACAAGATTGCTGCGCATTGGTGGATAGGATGCTGGGTGAGCCTTCAAAATTAATTTCCTGGTTGTTTTCCTACATTCTAGCATGTGTGAATTTTTCAGGAGACAGACGCAAAAAAAAAGAATGAAGTAAATGTGGTTTTGAAGTTACATGGTGGTAAATGCATCTTTTATTAAATTTAAATAGCAAATAAACTGCGCACAAAATCTAATCTTGGAACACATTCTCATGGTGATGGACATGACCACGCCAGTAGCTCCAGACAGAAGCTCCCGTCTATCGGCCATTAACTACAAGTAGCTCTTGCTAATGTAAAGGTTGGAGACCCCTGGTCTAGAGCACAGTGATGGGTGAAACAGGAGAGAAGGACTCACTTTGAAACCCTGCACCGCTCTACATATTAATCACCTGTTGCGGGCCATATGTCTTTGCTCTCCTAGCGAGTAGTATACCAGCTGTGGTTTTGGCGGGATCAGGATAATATGAGAATTGACAGCTATGCGATTGAACATTTGCTCCTCATCATAAGGCCTGCGTCCATTGCTGACACCCTGTACTGTAGGCCTCACAGTTTAACATCTGAGCTACATATTGTTCAAGTCAAGAGTGAGATACTTCTAAAGGGCTGCTTCAGGCTGGTGGTTGAGAATAGAGCTATGGAAAGAGGACTCGAGGGCCAACATCTGAATGAGAGTTTAAGCATCAACAACACTTGTGCAGAAAAGCCAGGTCTGATTTCTTTTTTTCATGAGGCCAGTGGAACCATGGCAGCAAAATAGTCCCTCAACAGTGGCTGGCTGTCTCCTACCTGGACGTTTTCTTTTGGAATGGTTTCCTATTGGTAGTGCCATTATATTGTAACTAGAATGTGTTTGAGTTGGAATATGTCCCCCTCGTCTGGGTTGAAAATAGCAGGGGGAATAGGCTAAAATGACCGAAATTAAATTACTGACCCCACCAAAAGACCTAAAGCACATACCACGAAAAGTTCGAAATACCAAAAGTTTGAACTTTTTGTGGTATGTGTTTAGGTCTTTCGGTGGGGTTGGTTGAACACCCGTGCAGCTCAAGCAACCGAAAAAAACAAAAAAGAAAAGGCTAAAGGCTGCAGGGGTGTCCCCCGCAACACCCCACTCACTATACTATACTATACTATAAAAGTAAAAAAAACAAAAAAAACAAAAGCAAAGGATCCTGCAGCACTGGTTGCTGATCACGGAAGGGAACTGGCGCTGCAGGGACACCGTGCGTCGGTTTGAAAGATAAGTAGGGGTGGGTGTGTGTGTGGGGGTGTGTGATTGTATGGATTTGGGGTTGTTTTCGAATGGATGTCCGCATGGGAAATTTACAAACATTTTTATATTGCGTACATTTCCCATGCAGTCATTTCCATCGCAGGTTATAGAGCCGCGGGAAAATAACACAGATTCTAGCAGAGTCCTTTCCCATAAACGTCTTCTCTATGAATTACCCTTCTGCTTTCTCTAGAGCCTGTGAAGTTGGTAAAAGGTCAATTTTGAACATTTCTCGGTTTGGTCTCAGTTACTAATTTGGTGACTGTTTGGTATGCGTTGTTTGCTACCTGTGCTTTTAGGTGACGTCCTGATTTGCAGCAGCTTTAACTGTTTACATTATGACTGCGCTGAAAGATTAATTATTATTGAGCAAGATAACATTTTCGACCTACAGGACAAGTTGCCAGGGCTTGCCCAAGTCTGGTGGCCGAAACAAAAGGAAGGTGGCCTTAGCTTTTCTCCATTTATGGGTTACATGCTACTCTTATTTCCAAGTGACTCCCCCTTCCTAACGTTCTGCTAAGCCTGATCCTGCAGCATTCCGTGCCCACAAGCCTTTGTTTGAGTGCTGCCTGCCTCCTTCCCAGATTGCTGCAAAGTCTGATCCTGCAGTAGTCCACGCCAGCAATTCTCCCTTCTCATGTGATCTCCCCTCCTTCTCAGCTCTTAGGGATGCCTGATCCTGCAGAAGTCCAGACCTGCAACCCTCCCTTCACACGGGGTCTCCCCTCCTTCCCAGCTCTTTGGGAAGCCTGATCCTGCAGCACTGCAGGCCGGCAAACCTCCCTTCCCATGGGGTCTCCCCTCCTTCTCAGCTTTTTGGGAAGCCTGATCCATAGCTCTCAACTCACACGCTTTTGGCGGGTGTCACCCGCCTTGTAAAAGGCTGACTCACCCGCCAAGCCTCCAGCACTCCCATTCATTTCAATGGGCGTCTCACCCGCCAAAAACAAAATCGGGTGATTTCACCCGCCTTTGCAACACAAATGGTTGAGAGCTATGCTGATCCTGCAGCACTGCAGGCCTGCAAACCTCCATTCCCATGGGGTCTCCCCTCCTTCCCTGCTCTTTGGGAAGCCTGATCCTGCAGCACTGCAGGCCTGCAAACCTCCCTTCACACGGGGTCTCCCCTCCCCTTCCCAGCTCTCTGGGAAGCCTGATCCTGCAGCACTGCAGGCCTGCAAACCTCCCTTCACACGGGGCCTCCCCTCCTTCCCAGCTCTCTGGGGAGCCTGGTCCTGAACCGCACTGCAGGCCTGCAAACCTCCCTTCACACGGGGCCTCCCCTCCTTCCATCTCTCTGGGAAGCCTGATCCTGCAGACCTGCAAACCTCCCTTCACACGGGGCCTCCCCTCTCTGGGAAGCATGATCCTGCAGCACTGCAGGCCTGCAAACCTCCCTTCACATGGGGTCTCCCCTATTTCCCAGCTCTCTGGGAAGCCTGATCCTGCAGCACTGCAGACCTGCAAACCTCCCTTCCCATGGGGTCTCCCCTCCTTCCCAGCTCTCTGGGAAGCCTGATCCTGTAGCACTGCAGGTCGGCAAACCTCCCTTCCCATGGGGTCTCCCCTCCTTCCCAGCTCTCTGGGAAGCCTGATCCTATAGCACTGCAGGCCTGCAAACCTCCCTTCACATGGGGTCTCCCCTCCTTCCCAGCTCTCTGGGAAGCCTGATCCTGCAGCACTGCAGACCTCCCTTCACATGGGGTCTCCCCTCCTTCCCAGCTCTTTGGGAAGCCTGATCCTGCAGCACTGCAGGCCTGCAAGCCTCCCTTCCCATGGGGTCTTCCCTCCTTCCCAGCTCTCTGGGAAGCCTGATCCTGCAGCACTGCAGGCCTCCCTTCCCATGGGGTCTCCCCTCCTTCCCAGCTCTTCGGGAAGCCTGATCCTGCAGCACTGCAGGCCTGCAAACCTCCCTTCACATGTGGTCTCCCCTCCTTCCCAGCTCACTGGGAAGCACGGTCCCGTAGCACTGCAGCACTGCAGGCCTCCCCTCCTTCCCAGCTCTTTGGGAAGCCTCGGGGTCTCCCCTCCTTCCCAGCTCTTTGGGAAGCCTGATCCTGCAGCACTGCAGGCCTGCAAACCCCCTTCCATGGGGTCTCCCCTCCTTCCCAGCTCTCTGGGAAGCCTGATCCTGTAGCACTGCAGGCCTGCAAACCTCCCTTCCCATGGGGTCTCCCCTCCTTCCCAGCTCTCTGGGAAGCCTGATCCTGCAGCACTGTAGGCCTCCCTACCCATGGGGTCTCCGCTCCTTCCCAGCTCTTTGGGAAGCCTGATCCTGCAGCACTGCAGGCCTGCAAACCTCCCTTCACATGTGGTCTCCCCTCCTTCCCAGCTCTCTGGGAAGCCTGATCCTGCAGCACTGCAGGCCTGAAAACCTCCCTTCCCATGGGGTCTCCCCTCCTTCCCAGCTCTCTGGGAAGCCTGATCCTGTAGCACTGCAGGCCTGCAAACCTCCCTTCCCATGGGGTCTCCCCTCCTTCCCAGCTCTCTGGGAAGCCTGATCCTGCAGCACTGCAGGCCTGCAAACCTCCCTTCCCATGGGGTCTCCCCTCCTTCCCAGCTCTCTGGGAAGCCTGATCCTGCAGCACTGCAGGCTTTTTCTTCACATGGGGTCTCCCCTCCTTCCCAGCTCTTTGGGAAGCCTGATCCTGAAGCACTGCAGGCCTGCAAACCTCCCTTCCCATGGGGTCTCCCCTCCTTCCCAGCTCTCTGGGAAGCCTGATCCTGCAGCACTGCAGGCCTGCAAGCCTCCCTTTACACGGGGTCTCCCCTCCTTCCCAGCTCTTTGGGAAGCCTGATCCTGCAGCACTGCAGGCCTGCAAGCCTCCCTTTACATGGGGTCTCCCCTCCTTCCAGCTCTCTGGGAAGCCTGATCCTGCAGCACTGCAGGTCTCCCTTTACATGGGGTCTCCCCTCCTTCCCAGCTCTTTGGCAAGCCTCGGGGTCTCCCCTCCTTCCCAGCTCTTTGGGAAGCCTGATCCTGCAGCACTGCAGGCCTGGAACCTCCCTTCCCGTGGGGTCTCCCCTCCTTCCATCTCTCTGGGAAGCCTGATCCTGCAGCACTGCAGGCCTGCAAACCTCCCTTCACATGGGGTCTCCCCTCCTTCCCAGCTCTCTGGGAAGCCTGATCCTGCAGCACTGCAGGCCTCCCTTCCCTGGGGTCACTCTGAGTTTTTCCAACAGAGAAGACTTTTGCTTTTATGGTATTTGCTGCCTTCACCTTACAAACCGTGTAAAGTGTTTAAATTTAAAAAAATGCAACCCACCTCTTTTCCTTCTAGTTTCATTTACTTTTTTTGACAAAACCTGTTATTCACCACCAGGGTCGCATGTGTATGTTACATGCTTTGCTGCAAAGCATGTATCCCGGTGCACGCTTCTCACCATGCTGCTGACCCACACTGGTCCGGCGTAGAATGTTTGGAGAGTGAAGCCTCGCGCTTTCTGTGCGAGAATCATGCCATGGTCTCTTAGGGGTCATATTTAGCATAGGCAGGTGAAAGGACCGGAGAACATGATGATATGAATCCTAGACCCCTTGCTCTGGTACTGTAGGAGGTTTCGCGCCGGGCTCTATTGAGGGTGGCTGGAGACTCCATTGATACAAGGTTGAAAGTCACAAGACCAGTTAATGAGCTTTCTGAGAATATTTCAGGGATCTTTGGTTCCATTCTTTCGGGCACACATGTACGCAGATGGCCTACTGATGTGCATGACTTGAACCCCGTCAATCCTTCATTAATGGACCGACTTTTCATTCTTGGCAGTTATATCACAAAATCATGTCCCTCTGGCACAGGGTGAACAGGCTCCAGGAGAGGACCCTGGAAAGATAGGACTGTGTGACAGTGAGAGGACACGCAGCCCAGAAGTGCAGAGAAGCACCAGGGATGATCAGCACCTGAACACCAAAAAGCAACAGAAGGAGAGCCATGATGGCCATCTCTCCAGAAGACCACGGGGAAGACTCAGATGGTGGGACAGTGTTTTGCAAATCTCACATGGGCAACCCCTTGCGTGCCTTCCACAAACACTGGGACGGCTCCAGGCAGAAATCTGAAGAGAGATGGGGATGTGCCCACACCCTCCCCTCTCACATGTAGCAGAACAAGCCACAACATGAAACAGATGCCAAACTCTCCCCCAAATCCTCACCGGTCTTGCTTAACCGTCCATGAGGGCAATGGCGTAGCACACAGACTTAAAATCCCAGTCTTGAGGTTTACAATCGAGAGAGGCAGGGGGCGGGGCCTTAGCCTTAGTGAAAGGAGAGGGGGTTGCTAGCATCAGGTCCCAATCAGAGACTTAGGGGAACAGAGTAGAGAGGCACCAAGGACTCCTGTCAGCAGTTAAGGGAGGCATGGTATCGACAATGACGCAAAAGGTACAATTTGTAAAACCTTTTTTTTCAATTTTCGGGGGTTTGGAAAAACTCCTAGTCTGCCCTATAGCTATGATGGGGGCAGTCTATACCATCAAATAATAAAATAAACAGTCCAATCTGAGTCCGTCAAATCAAAATGGCCTATACTAACAAAACCTAATGCCTGCACTTTCTCTTATACAAAAAGTGTGTAAAGGAGAATATCATAACTACACCCGTTTTGGTTGACTATCTGTCTTCTCTGATGATATTAACCAAGGACACTGACGATCCTGAGTCATTGATAGATAATTACAATAAACTGACCACTGATATGCTCGATAAATTCGCCCATTTGAAAGACAAATTGGTCAGAGATTTACCAAATCGTCATAGATGGTTCTCCCCTTCCCTGGTAGATCTCAGTGCAACTAAAAGGCAGGCCGAACACACTTGGCGCAAAGATAGTTCTATGACCAATCTACTGGATTGGAAGCGTAAAGAAAAACAGTACAAACTAGAAATTCTTGAGGCTAAGAAAACCCACTATAATAATCAAATTAGTTCTGCAGGGGACCAGTCTAAGGAACTTTTCCACCATTTTAGATCTTGGGAAAAACCTACCGCTTGTGGTTCCTCTATTAAACCCACTGTTAAGGCTGCGATCGAGTACAGAAAGCATTTGCAGATAAATTACGCAAAGCCCAGGATAAAATTAAGCAGGAAACCTTGACCTCTTCACTTTCCACAGTCAAGTCCACATTGCTGCCTAATAAGACACTATCATCTGACACAAAATCGACTGATACGAAACAAGACTTCATGTCCAACGCTGCCATTAAAACTGAATTCACCTCCGGCTTTATTTTTAAGGAAACCACTGTAGTGGAAATGATAAATATTCTGAAATATATGCATCCTACTAATTGTCCTGGTGAACTTCTCCCATCCAAAAATTATTTTGGAGCTTAAAGAGCAGTTTGCACGTTTTCTATGTAGATTCGCCAATGCCTCTTTTCGGTTAGGCAAAATTCCCCAGCCAGTAAAAAATGTTGCGGTTTCACCATTATTTAAAAAAGTTGGATTGGATCCTTCTGATGCTGCAAACCTCAGGCCAATTACGAATACTTTCTTTCTACTCAAACTTATGTACAAGATAACAACCATCCAACTGCAGGACATGTACAAACGGCTGATATACTTCATACTAAGCAGTCAGGTTTAGATGTTACCATGGCACTGAGAGTGCCCTTCTAGACCTACAGACCTTTATGCTTTCTAAGCTGGAAGAAAGTACGTCAGGGCTGCTGATGTTGCTGGACTTATCAGCAGTTTTCGACCTGCTTGATCATAACATACTTCTTGACAGAATGCCGTCGGTCGGGGGCCTCTCTGCAAATGCCATAGCTTGGTTGAGATCTTTTTTAGAGGGTCGATGATCCCAGGTATATTGGGGGGACTGTGCCTCTGAACCACAACTACTGACTTATGGAGTCCCACAGGGGGCATGTCTCTCTGCTTTATTGTTTAATATTTATATCCTCCTCCTCTGTAATGATTTGGAACTCTTTCAGATTTTCTTTTGTAATAATGCGGATGACTTTCAATTGGTCCTTGACATCACTGGTAATCATGATACTGACCAAAACCCGGCGGACATGGTGTATCAATTAATAAAAAAGTGGATGTCTACTAATTGGCTCTGCCTAAATGCACCAAAGGCTGAGCTTATTCTTTTTGGACCCGCCAGGCATTAACTAAACTGGACCAGGCGTACTCAGGCTTTAGGATTGATGGCAGTGACATAAAAGTCATGCAGAAAGTTGAAACGTTAGGTACGTTCATGGAGAGTAGTTTAGATTGTGATGCCCATGTTACAGCTGTCTCAAAGAGCACCAATTAGCATCTCAAAGTGCTCAGATAGGTTGCCCCACTTGTTTCCATCGGAAACCGCACTAAACTTGTGAGAGCTGTCATTTTACCACGTGTGGATTATTGCAATGCACTCCTATGTGAGGCAAGTAAAGCTGATCTTTATGAACTCCAAAAAGTACAAAATAAAGCCATCCGCATCATCTTTCAGATGAAATGTTCTGAACCAATTAATGCCAGAAAAAAACTACACTGGCTCCCTGTTGAGGCTCGCATTAGGTTTAACTTACTTACCATCTGCCATATATGTATCTTTGGGACTGCACCAAGCTATCTGAAAGATGTTATAAATGTCTACCAACCCACAAGAAGACTCGGATCAGCGGACAATCTCTTACTAGCCCAACACTGCGTGAAACAAACCCGCGGGCTTGGCAGAGCGTTTCATATCCAAGGCGCCAAGGTCTGGAATGCGTTGCCAGCTACTTTGCGTAAAACCGGGGACTTATTTATGTTTCGGAAACTCTTGAAGACTCATCTCTTCTATTGGTACAATTCTCTTCAATGGTAGCCGCCCTCTTCTGTCTCTCGGCGCCTGGATGCCTACGGGCTTTGGCGTGGTATAAGAAAAATAACATAACATAACATCTATTTGTAAGGTGTTTCTCCCTTGTGTAACTGTTTTAAGTATCTGTATGGGTGGGCTGCAACCTCTATGAGACCTGAGTAGGCAGTCTAACACCTCACTGCACACATGTACATCATAGTATTACCCATGGGGAACAAATAGATGGCCCCAGTAGAAACCCAAGGATGGTCCCTCACAGGGAAGCAAGCTAAAACAGTGCTCCTAGTTTAATAAACAAACAGTCTGGCTTTTGAAAATAAGCGGGATCCACTTTCCTTTATATAATTGTTTTCATTAAATCAAACATTTATACACATGTGCCATATGCCTTGTTGAACCCTTAAATTTGTCTTTCTCGCTTAACACAAAAATGGGAACAGTGTTCAACCATTTCATTTCATCCATTATGCAACATATTAAGTCTCACATGTTTTGCCTTAGAGTGACCTTAGCATGTCCATTGGAGCCGACCTGGACCCAACTCATTCACTTTTGTTGTCTACTTCATATGAGTGAGTGTTGGCAACTGAGAACCTGTGCCTACACCTTTGTTAACATTTGTTTGCATATACCTCCAATCAATCCCCCGAGAACATGTGCATTCACATTAAAGGATCGTTCCGGGACTTTTTTTTTATTGTCCCTACGGTTCGGCCATGTGTTTTTAAGCATAAATCGGTAGATCGTAGAAAACTTTCCTATGGACCTTACCCGACTTTTCGTCCATTAACGCACTCGAAATCAGCCGCCATTTTGTGATAATCCTATCATTTCCCCCATCGACCTGGCTCACCTGCGTTTGCGGCACTAAATCAAATCCCCCGCCCCTGAAACAGACTTTATCAAAACATTCATATTCCCCGCCTCTATCCGTGACGTGACAGTGCTGCGTAGGCAAACGCGCCCAGGTGTCTTCTACGCGACTCCACACAGAACCCGGAAACCAACACAGATCAGCTCACAACACAGCGCGCCACAATTCGGAATTTGAAACTGTACTTTTAAATCAAACCGCAAGATTGTAAATTTGGCAAAGTACATTTATTGGACATCAGATGTTTAGAGAATATTCAGCGATTTGCATTTTTCTTTGCTCTCGATCCAAAATAGTTCGTCTTGAGGCAAGCGATGTTCGTGTGCAGTACACAGGGTGTTGGTTTACGATAAAATAAGCTCTTCGGTCGCACTGATAATCGCATGGCTGTTCCAACAACGAGGCACTAGGCCACCACAACGGTATGTATGTTGCATCTAGCCATTAGTACCGCGTAAGGGCATACTTGTACTTGGCGATCGTCCCATAAAATGGTCAGGGTGGTAACGTTGTTCACGCGGAGAAGCAACTGGCGGTTGTAAAAGCCATCCGCCGGTGTCTGGTACTCGTGACACACACAATAATGAAGGATGTACCTGTTTTAAAAACATAAAAAATGAAATTAGTCTCACCATCAGATCTTTATTAAAATTATTCATTTTATATATTAGGTCGGGAAATTATTTCATAGCTAGGACAGTGCAACTGGGTATTATACGTCATTTCCAGTAACCCACCCCCTCTCCTCTGCCTTTTTCAGAGCCGCCTGAGCGCCAGTGGACCACTTCGTCACTGATATGATATAATATGGCATTCGCAACGCGCCTATACACAAGTGTTTCGAGGCGTGGCGAGGCAGGGAGGGGGGGGAACAAGGAGAAGACAGACAACGATCCTACTAGGCCAGGTGTCATTCAGATCGCGCAAGTGCAGGGGTAGGGGGAAGGTAAAAGTGCAAGGGGAAGGGGAGGGGGGAAGTGGAGTACAAGGTAAGTAGCATAAAATAATAAATACATAGGGCCAGCTGGTGGCGAGTGCAAGGTAAGTGCAGAACAAGTGCTGGGAAGGGGGGGCTGTAGGATACTGAGACAGTCCCCCAGTGCAGGGGTTGACAGGGAAGCAGTGCAGGTGGAGAGTGGAAGGGCCCAGGACCGAGGTCGCAGACAGTGGACCAGTTGTAGCAGGGGAGAGGGAGAGAGAAAGCAGAAGCAAAGAGGAAGGTTTTGAGGTGCTTCCGTAAAAGGAGATGGTTCTCCTCAAGATAGTGCACGGTACAAAACAATATGCCACATAGAACGAACAAGTACAACTTAACCCGTCTTTAAAGCTACTGTATAGTAATTAAATTGCGGTATAAACTCATCTAAAGAGTTACTTACATTATATTTGCATTTTCCATTGTGTCTGTGCGTAGGGCAGCCCCGAAATATCACTCCTTCTATGCCGACGTTATTTCTTCTAGTGAACGAACATTAAATGGCTATCGTTTCTGAAATTTTATTCATTATCGTTTCTTAAGTTATTGCACCACACCCCCAAAAAGAAGTCTTTCGGGATGGTCCTGGCCTGTCAAGGTCAAATAACAATAGAACCTTATACTGAGTCGTGGGCCATTCCGGCACCCGAGCAAAAAATCAAAGCAGCTGACCTTCACTTTGAACGAGCACACATTCCTAGTTAGCTACATTCATTGTAAGGCCATCTCACAGGACTTGAAATTTACACTCCATCTTTGCATTTTGTCTGCGTGCTTTGCAGCCCCAGAGAACCATAAATACGGAGACATTCTATATTTTTTGAAAAATGATTTATATTACTGTTTGGTTTAATTTAATGCACAAATGAACAAGGTTGGATAGACACATTGCATGTACACTGAGCAATCACTTTTATTTACACAATACATAGCTACACATATTCAATGGGCCTGCGACATGAGGATACTCGAGAGCAAAGTCACAGGTGACACCCGGGTGGTTCGCACTACTGCACGGTGAAGGGAGGGGCAAGGGTGGAGAGACACATTGCATGTACACTGAGCAATCACTTTTATTTACACATTACATAGATACACATATTCAATGGGCCTGCAACATGAGGAGACTCGAGAGAACAGACAATCAAATTACAATCATTTAAACCGTGATGTGTATTTCTCAATGAGCTCTGCTTTAGGTGGACATGGAACAGAGGCAATGTTGGGTGGCAATGCAGTTGTCCCCTGCACAGGTTCGTTCACAACTCCATGTATGTGCCTATCTAGGACATCAACAATAAGTCTCTCAATAAACTCATATTACATATCCTCAAACACTGGTTTGATCACCCATTGTTTACTTCTTTTAGTGAAGGCCTTATTGTAGCGAAGCGTCCGTAAAGTTCCGGTCGTCCTACTTTGTTGACGGCCAACATTATGGTTATGTGACAAGACCGCTAGAAGAGTCCGATTTATCATGCCCTCCATGCCAAAATGCAATCGTTTTGGCCTGTACTTTAGGCACATATTGTGGAACACCTCCAAATCTCCTGTGTGGCAGAATTCCGTGAGTCCCCTCAAATCTCTTGTTATAGTTTTATCAAATACAATCTTTTCAATGGCTTTGTGAGTGGGTGATGAAGGAATCAACCACTTCTTCTTCCGTGCCTCCTCTGTGGACAAATGGCCATGTTCACAATTGTGGAAATGTTGGTTTGTGGTCCAGCGGTGAACGTTGCTACAGTGTAGCATTACTGACCGCCATTTTTCCAGTAGAATTTCCAACGACCCTTCACATGTTTTTGAGCTCCACCAAAGATGGTTGCTGATTGACTTGGACCACTGTGAAATACCTTGCATATCTTTTTTTTTACCTGCAGCCGACATTTTTTTATTGATTGTTTTTGCAAGATGCCATACGTCAAATTGGTGATTTATATTTTTGTACTCTTCTCTCATTGTCTTGGCAATTGAAACGTGTCTGTCCGTGGCAATCAGGTCGATCACCATTCACCGCGATTGTAGTTGTTGCAATGATGCTACAAAGCCAACTTTCTCCATGGCCACTGAGGATGTACTTTGTGACACCTGCACGACCCCCGAACTCACAATTTTCTTACTTTCCATGTCCTGAAAGTGGTAGGTGCAGTACTTGGCTGAAAATCCTGGGCTGTCGCACTGTCCATCACCGGCTAGCCTGAACCGTTTGCCCGCGAATGTACTTTCAATAGACATTTTTTCCATTCTCCAAGCTTCGCTAATGGCTGGAAATAGATAATCGGTTTGGTATTTGTAGAACTGAGTTTTTGCAATGAAATGGATTCCCACAAACTGAAAGAAATACTCTAACTTTTTAAAACTTGAACCACTAAAAAGTGCGGCCGCTGCACAAAGTAGATTGCCTGCTGGCAGTTGCCCGGGCATGGGTTGTGCAGACCATGAGAACGGATGATATTGTGTACAGGTGGCATGTATTTTAAGGTTAGTGCCTCGAATTGCACGAGTCACATTAATCAATGGCTCCCCACATACTTCCCCACCAACCGAATGCCCACGTTTCATCATCATAATAATAATATCAATCAAACAACTATCGAATACAATGAATTTGGCCTCTTTCCTTATACTGTCACTCTGCATCCCAGCTGGTTCGGCCTGTAACGTTGAGGACATGTCACTCACATTAAAGGTACAATCTCTGATATCGTCTTCCGCTATGTTCAGTGATATTGATGGTGTTTCATTGTCGTCCATTTCATTCTCTTCCATTGCAACATCTGTTCCTTCACCGGCGATGGGAGAATATAACAATTTCTTCAACTTTTTCGCGGTCTTAGTTTTTGCGGGTGTGGATTCTGTGAATTGATCTCCGACTGCATCCGAACTACCAGGAGGACATTCACTATCAATGGCTGGTGGTGGTATAGCTCCGTTGTCAATCACTTCATATTCTTCCCATTGGCACGATGCATCTCCAGTCTCAAGTCCCTGCCAAAAGGTTTGACAAGCAACATCTCTCGTTCGCTTCACTGTCTGTGTAGATCTAGTTCGTACACCCACTCGCAACTAGAGGACAGATTGGAAAAGGGATGTTCAGTTTAAACACAATTTACAGTATTGAACTATTAACAGTGAAAAACAACATAATATAGTGACCAGGACACTAACCTTCTTTTGCTTTCTTTTCTTTGAAACTTTCTTGCCTCGAACTTCAACATCTGGACGCTGTTGCTCCGACTCGTGTGTGCATGTCTCCACTTCCTCTTGCGCTGCAACGACTATATTTTCATGATAAGCACATCCATCACGCACTGACGCTCCATCGACTCCCTGAAACATAGAACTTTCATTAGTATGTATAATAATATTGAAAACACAAAATGTACTTGGGGACCAATACCCACGTACATCTCAATAGCAAAACACGAATGAACGCATTGTGTAGAACATTCAAACGACAATTATTCACGCATTGTTGATCTAGTTAGATGGAACTGTCAAGATCCATACCTCGGGCTCCGCATAGACTTCCATTGATGATATTATTGAAGATGACGCTTCAGCATCTCCCTGAAGCACAGTAATTGCATTAGTATGGTTTTCTATTTTGTTAAAAAGAACATAAACTTTGTGCAGGTGTCAACGGCTCATCTAAATAGACCTGCACAAATGATCAGTTGTCTAAAATAAATAATGGATATCTAAATATGATTCGATTTGCTCGATCGTTGGAAGTGTCACCACCCAGAGATCTGCATCCACTACTAGGGGTGATGTTCTTGTAGAAGAAGCTCAGTCATCTCCCTGAAACATAGTACTTGCGTTAATAAAGAAGGAAGTATAGCGGATGTAATCACATCATATGATCTCGCTTGATCGAACTGTCAGTATCCATACCTCGAAATGCATAAGAACATCAAGGGACGCTGTAACTGCGGTGCACACTTCTGCAAGCGGTCGCGCCGACCCGTAACTGCATGCTCCCCCTTCTTCTTGGACTAATGCTCCATCGACTCCCTGAAACATAGGACTTTCATTAGTAATGAACACAATATTGAAAAAAGAAGACACATAGGAGGGCGAAGACAGAAGGACATATCAATGGCTAAAAACGAAAGAAACACTGTGTGTAACAATCACGCTACAAGAATGCAAGATCTGATGATCTCCATCGATGGAACTGTCCGGAAACGTACCTCGAGCATCTGAGTGACATCAACGGTTGTCGTCAATGCGTTGGACTCCTCAGCATCTCCCTGAAAGACAGTACTTACATTATTTTGGATAACAATAATTATAACTGAAAACAAAGACTAGAGGACGAGTACTAGGGTGTACCATTAGGTAAAATAATTACACGATAAATTAAAACTATTGATTTACATGCCTAAAACAAGTCAGTGGCAGAATAGCTAAGTAAGATTACCCGATAGGCGCTTGAAGTGGCTGATGACTGCAATAAAGACACGGATGGAGAATCTTCTGCCTTCATATTGAGTGGATACATAAATGGGGAAATTATTGTTAGCCAATGCTACACACTACCGCAAGGCCGAGAGCTAAATCCGTAAACTTGACTCACCAGTGGAGGGATGTGGACGAATAGAGTGGGAATAGCGGTTGAGAGCAATTTTCGCGTCGCTCGCAGTGTTTTCTTCTTTATTAGCAATGATGTGGAGTACATGTCTGAGCTAAAGTGCCTGCTGCAGATGCGGTATCGATCACCCCTCTTGTCCGCAAAGACTTCTAGGACTCTACTTTCAAGCTCAGACGGTGGATATCCGCAATATCGGACCCATTCTCTTATCTGATCTATTGTCTTAGGGAAAACATGCATTATAGTACCTTCAGATTTATTATGGGTCTTCGAAGGGCAACCGCCAATGGAACAGGCAAGCATTGTGGAAAGTTCTGAAAAGTAAAGATCAACAATTCTCTATGAATACCAATGTGTTAAAAAATTAAATGACACATAAAAGGTCCAATGCAAGGTTCGTTTTGGTTCTTGAAACTATACACGTTATTCACATGCGGATAAGTATTTGAATAACTTTAAAAAAATAGAAAAATAATTTGACTAAACTCAGAACATGTGACTAGTTCCTTGCATGTACTGTCTTGAACGAAAAGAAAACATGGATGCAATTTGATGACTACTAGCAAATAGATATAAATTAAAAAATTGGACGCAAAATGATTATGGTACATGGCCTTACCTTGACGAACAAACAGTTAGATGCAGGGATCAGAGTAGTTTCTTGTCGTAGAACAGGGAGCAGTTCACAGGTTGCAAACTGACGAGTTTGCTCGAAGTGGTCACGGAAGTTCACAGAGACGAAGAGCAGATAACCAGCACCTTCACGGGTTGACTAGCAAAGCGCAAAGAAGTTCTCATTAGAAATATGAAGTGGGTTATAAAGAATTCGAAACAGGGGTGTGTTTGTGAATGAATGACGTGTATATGTCGTGGCATTATGCGGTTTGCAGGGGGGCGTCCAGCGTGAGGGGGGATGCTTGGCAGGAGACACAGGGTCTGGAGGTAGACATGGGAACAACAACCCATGCTCTATAGACCACTTTGAAGTGTACATGGTCTTTGGCACCTCTTGGCCTTTATCGCTCCCTGACAGCTCCACTTGCCAGCGCAAGTACCCCGGTGCGAACTGCCTTTGATAGGGAGGGGGGTGGATTGGGGCGGTGGTCATGCAGACAAGACACAGGAAGACTCGTGAATGGAGACACACTTATGTGGATTGAAGGTGGGCGGCCAGCGTGAGGGGGGATGCTTGGCAGGAGACACGGGGTCTGGAGGTAGACATGGGAACAACAACCCATGCTCTATAGACCACTTTGAAGTGTACATGGTCTTTGGCACCTCTTGGCCTTTATCGCTCCCTGACAGCTCCACTTGCCAGCGCAAGTACCCCGGAGCGAACTGCCTTTGATAGGGCGGGGGTGGTTTGGGGCGGTGGTCGTGCAGACAAGACACAGGAAGACTCGTGAATGGAGACACACTTATGTGGATTGAAGGTGGGCGGCCAGCGTGAGGGGGGATGCTTGGCAGGAGACACGGGGTCTGGAGGTAGACATGGGAACAACAACCCATGCTCTATAGACCACTTTGAAGTGTACATGGTCTTTGACACCTCTTGGCCTTTATCGCTCCCTGACAGCTCCACTTGCCAGCGCAAGTACCCCGGTGCGAACTGCCTTTGATAGGGCAGGGGGTGGATTGGGGCGGTGGTCGTGCAGACAAGACACAGGAAGACTCGTGAATGGAGACACACTTATGTGGATTGAAGGTGGGCGGCCAGCGTGAGGGTGGATGCTTGGCAGGAGACACGGGGTCTGGAGGTAGACATGGGAACAACAACCCATGCTCTATAGACCACTTTGAAGTGTACATGGTCTTTGGCACCTCTTGGCCTTTATCGCTCCCTGACAGCTCCACTTGCCAGCGCAAGTACCCCGGTGCGAACTGCCTTTGATAGGGCGGGGGGTGGATTGGGGCGGTGGTCGTGCAGACAAGACACAGGAAGACTCGTGAATGGAGACACACTTATGTGGATTGAAGGTGGGCGGCCAGCGTGAGGGTGGATGCTGGACGGAGACATGTGGTGTGACAAGACAAGGCACAGGAAGACTATTCAATGGAGACACACTAGATTCATTTAAAAAATCAAAACAACCATTGTTAAAATATATGTTGGGTTTTATTTTAGATCTTAATTTCAATTGAACATAAATAATAAACATTACACATTGTAAAGTTCCGGTTGCAGCACATCCAGGGAAAATCCGCGGTATTGTCCACTGTCGCTGGGGAAATGTTGTCTAATGGCAAGTACCGCACAGGCAGGTATTACTCTCCGAACGCGGTGTGCGAGCCTCCCGTGAAGCCACCAAGTGAAGCAACGATAGGCCACCAGCCTGTACCACCTGTGAAAAAGAAAGATGCAAACTGTATTAAAATGACAAAACTTTCTTATCAATGTCGATTCAGGTAAAAAATGTCATTCTGCTTTGAAAAAAATTCTATCTAGAAAATGCACAATATGGAACCAATTTACATGCGTTCGAATGATATGTAGATGTAATTTTATATGTGGGAGACGACCATGAAATAGTAGTGGCATCACTGACATCACAACCAGAGTATACTTACTCGTTACTCGGATTACGCGGACGAACAGTGCCGCGAAGTTCGTGCATAAGCACCATCATCATCCTCAACACGGTCCGTGAGAGGCAGGCTTCCCTGAACTCTGGCAGCTCGGTGATGCATTGCGGACTTGGCTCGCCTTCCGAAATGTAGTCCAAGCACCCGGAATTTTCACGGCAGCAGCAGTTCTCCTCCTCAGTGGCATTAGCTCGCACCGATTGCACGTGCACCAGGTGGAGACGCCATCCATGCGACATGGTCCAGGCTCTTCATCCGTTGACTGGTCCTCCCAACTGCCGTCCGAATCCCCATCGTTTTCGCGTGCTTGCCTTTCCAGTAGTTCCTCCTCGGTGTACTCGGGCTCGTACATATACGGCATTATTGTAGCCATTGTGTGGTAAAGAAAGTAAAATAATTTACAGAGATGGTACAGGTGTTCACAAGGCCTAGAAGCGGCGAAGGTAGCTGACCAGAGCACAGAAACGAGTCACAGAATACTCAAAGTAACACAGAGAGAGGAATGGAATCGAAAATCTGCTGCTGTGTGTTGTGAAATGGTGTGTTTATACTTATTGAGGAAAGAGGCATCCTGCCATTTCCATGGCGACACTTCATTAGCTGAGGCGCAGCGATTGTTGACACGAAACGTGCTTTGGCGTTGGGAAATGGGCGGTACGCGTCTGCTGATGTCAGGCTCAGGGGCGGGGGATTTGATTTAGTGCCGCAAACGCAGGTGAGCCAGGTCGATGGGGAGAAATGATAGGATTATCACAAAATGGCGGCTGATTTCGAGTGCGGTAATGGACGAAAAGTCGGGTAAGGTCCATAGGAAAGTTTTCTACGATCTACCGATTTATGCTTAAAAACACATGGCCGAACCGTAGGGACAATAAAAAAAAAGTCCCGGAACTATCCTTTAATTAAATCTCTGTTCAACTCTAATACTGTAGGTTACCAGAAACGTGCACATTCACCCTGGGTTAAATATTTGTTTAACATATCATGTGGATTACATGAGCAAGTGCGCATTCACCTGAGGTACTTATATTTAAATAAGTTGTGAATTCACACAAAATCTGCGCATTCACCTTGGTTAAATATTTGTTCAACATATCATATAGCATACATGAGCAAGTGCGCATTCACCTGAGGTACTTAATATTTAAATAAGTTGTGGATTCACATGAATCGTGCGCATTCACCTTGGTCAAATATTTGTTCAACATATCATGTAGATTACATGAGCAAGTGTGCATTCACCTGAGGTACTTAATATTTAATTTGGGGCGGGCCATAATTGCCCCTTGCCCCTTGCACCAATATTACTCGGACTACCCTACGGGGTATCTCGCTCTCTCCTGGCTAACTTCAACTACCCAGTTATTAGCCGGGCACAAAGTCCCCCACCCTGTGCACATCAAGGAGCAGGCCTCCTCAGACAAAATATCCCCGTGGGGGTTTATAAAGCAATGCCCCTCATAGGGTGAGTGACAAGTTAAATAAAGGCCCCACTACACCGGTCTAGGCCTGAACGAGCCACAAAAAGAATATCCTTCTTGCAAATGTCTCTAAAAGAAGACCCAGCCTCCTACCGCCGGAGAGCTGGTTAAATTACAATTTCCTATCTCTGTCCCATGGTATGGGGAATGAAGAAAGCGTATAGACATCCGGGCCACTCCTATGCTCCCGGGTGAATCGGCAGCCCGCACACTCCGGGCCCGGGACCCTGTTCTCTGTGTTCCGCTTTCCTAACTGCTTCCTTATACTATACTCCCTCCCAGCCTCTCTCTCTCTCGCTCATTTACAGACACCAGCTGGCAGAAGCACACAGGAAGCACGCCCTCCGGCACTCTCTCTCGACCCTGGGTGAGGGAAAGCGTCTGGTTTCTGTCAGGCGGACTGCCTGAAACCAGACGGAATCTTCTCTAGGACCAGAGGGCCTGGGTGCCTTCAGTGGCAGCCTCGAGCTCCTTTCTCTGTTCATCTCTGACCTATTCTCCCTCTCAGTCTATCCCATCCAGCCTTATGCCAAGTAGGGACCCACCAACTCAACATGTCAGCATGGAAGCCCTCTCCTGTCCTGAGGTAAACATCACCTCAGATGCAACCATGCTCCCCCTGCTGGTAGAACCTACCATTATGGTTCTACACCTCTCTCAGAGCGCCAAAACAACAACAGATGCTCTCATAGGAAACGTGACATGATACAAAAATGTACACACACTTACAGTCATAACCAAGTGGCACCTATTACCTGCTAAAACAAAAACAAAAAAACAGAGTATGTGGGTTTACATATGCAAAGGTAAGTCAGTGTTAGACTATAAATAATCAATAGGGCTGAGTCAGCTCTCCTCCTCACGTTAGACAGCATGGAGTAAGGTGGTCCACGTAGACAGGATGACACACTCTGGCTCAGGTTCTCAAAACAAAGGCAGTTCAAAATGTGGATCGAGGCCCTCTTGGCCTTCCATGTTGAAATCTCTTGCACCAGCTTTCAAAACACAGTTCAACAAAAGGTTCACGCAGGTCTCCCTCGATCGGTCTCAGACCTCTCAAAGCAATAAGTTCACTTAGGTCTCCCTCGGCTGGGTTCAGACCTCACAATCACAGCACTTGCAGGGGTCCCCTTCCCCAAGCTAAATTCACATCCTTTAGGGGTTCCCTTCCCCTAACGTATCACACTTCCATTCTCCCTCAGTCGGGCTCTGACCTTTTTGTGATGTCGAAGACTTTCGAATGTGTGAAGCTTTTACTATAGACCTCTGCAAGACCATTTCAACTTTCCTTTCAGCTCACACACTTGTGTTATTTGCCCCAGTGTCGCTGGGTCTGGCTAGTTCCGTATCATAAGCACAAAAGTTCAACATTCACCTATTTCTTTCCCCTTTTGCTCGGGTTCATTTTGATCATTTCGCTTTTTAGAGTTCATTCACTATATCGCTTCGTACCAAAAACATGTCACCTTTCACTTAGACTTTCTGGTGGGCTACTTCCTTTCGCCAGACCACTCTGCTACTGTGTATCAATGGTTTCACAGTTATCAGTAATTTAAAGTTCACCACAGGTCTGCCTTCCTCCATGTCTCATCCACATGCGTGCAGCCTTCAATTGTGCGATATACTGTTGCAACTTCAATCTTCCCTTAACACACACCGATCTTTCATATCGCTCGCCAACTCACCAGCTGATTCCTTTCTTGTCTTTGCCATTTTAATTCACGGGTCAAGTTTAATTCCATAGGCATGGTCTCGCCTGCCCAACTCTGTCTTTCACCCGGGAGGGTTGCTGCCGCCCTTGAAACACAATGCAGTCTTCTTGTCTGGGATTTGGACTTCTCCATGTATCTTTCTTGGCTCTTTGGAGGCAACAACACCCTTTGGTTTCTCATAGCAGGCAGAGGAGAGGATAAAATGACTGGGTTGTTTCCCAATAGCATCTTTTGTGTATCTTAATAGACCAAGGTGTGGTGCTGTAAGTTCTCTTTCTACAAATGGGCCATCTAAGGCACGCATAGAAAGGAATAATACTGCAAGGATCTTGATAAGAAGATGGCGCTGCTCTATGCCATCCAACGAACCGAAATATTAGCAAAATTACCTGTCTACGATTGAAAATCCGGAAGTAAGCTAATTTGAGCATCAGAACCTCCACTCAGAGACCTCATTTATGACACCCCAAATTGGTGTCTTTATAGGGTGTTACCAACCTTTCACTTTTTTTACATGTCAAGCAATGCTCTTTTCATAAAACTAGTACTTTAGCATTGGAAGCTTTGGCATCCTTCAATATTCCTTGTTTGCCACCTGAGGGAGCTTCATCGGCTGCTTATGAACAGGATTTGCACCGTAAAGGCAATAAAAGGCAAGACTGCAAGCACTGCTTCCACCAGGGTCTTTTCATTTAAAAAAGAGGCATTGCATAGACAAGAAGCAGTCACCTTCTATTTCTTCAGTTGATTCTTTGCCCACCCCTTGCCAGTCTCAGGGCAGGGCGCAGGACCCCAACGATTGATCAAGAGGGTACCTCGGGAGGTAGGTACTCTTTGCTGAAGACCCCTGTAACTCAAGGATGTCATTTCACCAAAATGCCAGGGGTAGTAGAAGTGACATCACATGACCTTTGACCTCTGACGTCATTGAAGGAAGTGATGTCATTTGACCCCCACCCCAAAGTGAAATCACGAGAAGCGATGGAACATGAGCTTTCACTTCATGACAAAACAGGAAGTGGCATCAAATAGCAAGTACACTACAAAAAATATGGTTACAATATCACTATAATGTGATATACATTTCATGCAAGAAGGGATCACCATATGTATCGTTAATATCAGTGTGTATAGGCCCATATTACCAAATTACTGTGAATGCAAGCAGACGTCCAAGGCCAAAGGATGATGATGTGTTATTATATAGCACTTACGCTTAAGCGATTTATATAGAACAAATATACATACAGTATCGCCCAATCTGTGTTGGTACTCATTTATCGACCTCAGAAGGATGAAAGGCTGAGTTGAGGTGTTCAAGAACAGACTAAATCAGTGATTTACCCTCTGAAGTGTTCCTGAAATTAACCTTTAATGAGTCTAGAAATTATTGTTTAGAATTCCAGAAAGACAAATTATTTGTTATTCATATTCCTTCTTATTTAGGGTCACTGCTCAAAGTGTTACACTTGTGGACCCCCCCCCTGTTTTTTAAGAGGCCTGAATAAGAAAGCCAGCCACTCCAAAAATAAAGAGCCACATGGCGCTGGCCACAGCCCATGGGCTTACATTTAAAAATAAAAAATAAAACATTTTATTTTTGTAGGTGTTGCTAAGGAGACCTCAGGGGTTGCAACTGCGACCCCTGGCAACCCTTAAATGACGTCCCTGCTGTAACTCCTTGGTTTATCTCTGGTACCAGAGATCTCCTCACCTCATGTTATACTTAATGTGTTTATGAACAAAGTTCAGTGCCACAGGCCTGTGATTTTCAATAAGCAGCCGCTGCCTGATGCTTTGTTAACGGTTCACACACTTCCAGCTTCTCACAGTTTTTTGTCTGGTTCTATGCTGGTGGGCGCAATGTGCCTACCCATGTCTTGCCATTGTTTCTTGAATGAAAAGGTTGGGAGTCCAGGCTGTTCTGTGTCAGCTCTCTGACCGGCTTCTTAAGATTTTGTCCTCAGAAGGTTTGTTGGAGTTGCTCACTGATTAGTTTAGGGACAGGATCATTACAATGCCCCTTCACCTTCAAGACCTGGTGCCCGGTCCTCCTGTCATTCCTCCAGTGTATTCGGGGTAAATGTCTCGGAAGCTCCATCTTAGGGTCCTTATCTGATAAACGCCACTTCCTTCTCTTCCAAGGAGTAGCTGTCAGTTCTACCAAATCGTCTATTTAGTGATGGTCAAATATTTGGAGGAGTTAGACTTGGGTCTTTCCAGAAATCCACAGACTGTAGCATCATTTCAAAAATCAAATCAAAGGGCCTTCTTTCTTTGTGCCTATAGGTTCAATGATTTTGGAATTTAAAGCTTTTCCAGAGTAGACACCCTAACCAGAGTCTACTTTTTCTAGGTGCCAGGCAATAAGTTTGAGTCGTCTAGTGATGAGCCAGCAGAACCGAACAGCTGAATCATCTGTTGTTAAGGCTTGTCTTACTAAGGGCAAAGTACATGCTTCACAGGCTTTCTACTCCCTCAACAAGGAAAGCAAAGGTTAGGATGTGGTTGAGAAAACTTTTTACCAAAAGACTGGTCTTGCATTGAGAAAGGTAAATTCTTCCGCTATTTGCGCCAATTGACAAATTCTTTGATTGCGTTACCCCAAAAGCTGCAAAATGTTTGACAAAGGAATCATTTTACAAACAGCTAAATGAAAACGGAGACCTCATGGACACTGTGACGAGAGCAATAACTCAGGCTTTTGTTATGTGGCGTCACATATACAGGAAATCATTTGATTTAAAATCCGATTGTGCAGAAAAGGTTTGGGATCTCTCAGATGGGTAAATACTTATCACACTGAGGGCATTTATGGTTCTTCAGCTGTGCAAGGCTGGCCTGCGTCTTCCATCTCTTCAGCTAAGTCTGTCTCTTCTTCCTTACACTTCCCACAGCCGTTCATGTCCTGCAAGTCCACACAACCTGCACGGCCATAGACTAACTTGGAGGCTAAAGACCGGCTTTTTCTCTCAGAAGACACGCCAGCGGCAGACAACTACAAGATGCTTCCTGATGGATCAAATATCCAAAAGAGGGGTATCTCACTTTGGCATTCACAAGTTTTATCTTAGTCTCCTCCTTATCACCGGAGAGTGACCCCCAAACTCTTCACCAAAACTAAAAAGAAATTGAAAAGTCATGTCTGTCGAAAAAAACAAAAACAAAGAAGTCCTGCAACACCAAAGCGGTCAGGGATTTTATTCCTGGTACTTCTGGCTCCCCCAAAAAATGAAGCAGCATAGCACCCATTCTGAACTTGTCATTTCTAAACGTTTTGCTCTGGTGGAAACTTCGGATACTCTGGAGTACCTTCTAGAAGATGACCGGTTACAATCAGGACGCTGTTTATCTCTTCAGGAACGAACAACAGAAGCTTCCGAGTGTCAATGGGGGTGGACAACATTTTCAGTACAAAAAATGATTTTGTTATGATCCATGAAGTAACAGTGTTCCCAAATGTCCTAGCTGTTGCCGCGTTGCACCTCTCGCTTCCGGGGGATTTATTGAACACTTACCAAAATGATTAGCTGATCAGAGCCCCATCGAGCACTCTCCTTTTGGAGAATTTAAAAAAAATAGTTTTCAAGACTCTCCTCAACCTCATATTTTTAATTAACCAGAAGCAATCTAATTTGTCCCCATTGGAGGGGAATCGATTCGAGAACAATGATCAATATTTTGTCAGGGGCGGCTTTCCCTCCACCAGAGAGAATTGTTGCTATCCAAGCTACGAGTAAAGTTTTCCAGGCAAAAAACAAGATAAGCCATCTCGTTCCAGAATATTCTGGGCATGGTGGACTTTTGCATTCCTGTTGAGACCCTACACTAAGGGAGCAAGATTTTCAGCTGTATATACAATGGGACAAGCATCAATAACAGCACACATTTTGAGAATTTCTTTGATTTGAGGTATTTCTATCACGCTCCAGCCAGAATGATCTGCATTCAAGGGCAGAATGCTCCTGGCTGGTCGGTGTTGTCTTTCCTTTCCCGGTGCTGCAGGCAGGAGGTTGTGAGGTGCTCCTCCTCTCCAAGAGCAGTGACTGGCGGGAGGAGCAGTGGCCTCTGTTGCCTGGGGGGCTGCTTCCAGGCCTCTCAGCGAGGACAGACTCTGAGTACTTGGGGATTTTCACGGGAAGGAGCAGGCACTTCAACAGACAGCCGAGTTTGCTGTTGCAGAGCTATTACAAGCTCTTCATTGGTCGAGATTCGTGAAGAGCACCTAGTTCAGCGAATCACATTTCGCAGTCATAGTTGCCCTATGCTTTTACTGACAATTGACCCTTCAGAGTTCAGATGGAAGGCTCTTCGGGCACTGCACAGGTGCATTGCCTGTGGCCAGCACAAGAGAGAAGGGGGCACATAAACCCGCTGGCAGTGAAGCCCACCTTTTGGGCCCAAAGACCTTACTACCTGTTCTGGGTTCAGGTTCACGCAGATGAAACTACTGCAACGCTGTCCTTTAAAAAAGTAGGGAACAATTTGCTCCCACTCCCTGTGGCGGATGTCAGTCCAGCTTTGGCAATGGGGAATTGCTATCAAAATCATTCCAATAGCTGTTCATGTTCAGGAGTTATCCATAAGGAGTCGGAGAGCTGAATCCGGGAGGAAGGATGGCTCAGGGGCAACAGCTTTGTTTTGGAAGCAAGACAATGCAGCACAATACAGGATCGAATCCCAATCCCGCACTTCACAGGATCGAATCCCAATTCTGCACTTAGAAACCGCTCCAAAACGTGTTATAAATAAATTATTATTATCATAATCGTCCCGGTTAACCCCTCATCCTCCACCCCGCCCCCACCCGATTTGCAGCGGAACTAGGATGTGGGTCAGTAATGTTTCTGCAATGGGGGCTTCCTGGCATTGATGTGTTTGCTATAAACTGGAGCAAGATGTCACTTTCAGGGTGGCTTCATTTTGGGAAAACCTTTTTTAAAAATCCATAAAAGTACAATTTTTACAAAAGGACAAAAAAGTACTAAATACAAGAAGAAATGCACAACCTTTAAAAAAAAACAAACATAAGCATAATTCTAGCCACAAACAAATAGAAATGCAGGAGAAAATGATCATATGGGTATTCACTTCGTTCTGTTTGATTTCCAATGAAACCAAGAAACTAGTGTTCATGTTTTCATTAGAGGACGCTTTGAACTATTCGGATGTGGCTAAGACTTCAACGTTTTATTTAGATGGTCTAGACCTTTTGCAGGTCTGACAAACATGTCTGTTACTCCTGGAGGAGGGAAATGCCAGCTTCTTGGCATTTTTATTTATTTTTTATGCGCTCACACAGCCTGCGGGCATCAAGGCACTGTTACAGGATTTTTTTTTTGTTGCATAATTATTTTTGTCTTAGTTGCGTATTTATAACGCACTTAAATACCCAGAGGTTTCTAAGCACGGACCCGGGATCGAACCTTTGTTGCTTCGTGTGTCTTGCTTCCAAGGCGAGCACGTTGCCGCTGAGCTATCCTCCCGGGACGATTTGCAGAAGCCTCCTCTCGGCATGGTCCTCCTACCTCAGAGATGACACGTGCTTTCCACAGATGTAAGGCAGCATCTCCAGCTTCCCACTGGCAGGTGCCCATGGGCACCTGTTGGGACAGAGTACACACGGGTGGAGATGCCGCTAAACTCGTAATAAGGCGCCTTGTCTATGTGACTGGTGACATGCCACAATGATGGCTATCAAGCTGCCTCAGGACAGAAGGACCCACAACAAACAGAAGGTTTTTCCGGATTTATGTGATTACTGCAAATAAATAATACCGAGACCAAAAATGCAGATTTCTTTTTAATTTCACAATGATATATTCCCCTTAAATGAATTAGCCTTACCCAACCCCCACATACAATTGCAGTGAAAATCGGGGGGACAACCAAAGCATTTTTGCATTCTGTACTTTTTGCACTCGCAGTAAACGAGTTACGCCGGCTTTTGCCAGCCAGACAAATAATTGAATACCTTAACATCCCTATATCTGGAGTTTCTTGAAGTTGCCACAAATGAAAATGTAGTAGTTTAAATATCTTCCAATTGTAAAATAGCACTCAATTAGGCGTGCATTGATATGGAGTTTGTAAGGCATGAGGATGATAGAAGCAGTGCGTAGGTTAAGTATGGGATTTCTTTCTTTTTTTATAGTATTTTTAGGGCAAAGCACCAAAACAATAAAGAACTCCTTGAAGCCCCTGGAAAACACCCTGAGCAAGAATCATTTCAAATCTATCAATGGCTCTGCTCTGGACTGACACCCAGGAAGCCCACAGTCGCAAATGATAAGGGCCTGCGTTAGGTGGATTGGGCAAATTATGTCATGCCAATGTGCCATGCATGTAATGTTCAAGTGTCGCCAACTGTGCATGCCATGTTGGTGTGTTACAGCTGGAGAACCAAGAAGACAAGCAAATGGCAATAGAAGCTGCACCTTCGATGCTTATTTACTGCAAAGGCCAAAATACCGATTTCTTTTACCCCATTTCACTAGATCTATATGCAGGCGAGACCACCCGCGTCCTCACCATATACCTCTGCATTTTTTATTCACTGAGCCCATCCCCCCACATTTATATGCAGTGAAATGGGGCTATAAAAATTCGGTATTTTTTGTGCTTCGCAGTGATGGTCTGCGATATTTTAGGGCGATAGTATTTGAGTGAGGAGGGAAACTAGTGCTTGTGTTCTCCTATTCTAAAGGGTGAAAGGCGAACAGCGAGTGCATGAGTTCTTTCAATAGGAAGGACGACAGGTGGACCACTTTCCTGGCGCTCGCTCGCTCAGCAGTTTGAAGGATGGGCACCCAAGGCTTGGGTTCTCCCACCGTGAAGGATGGAAGGTGGACAACCTTGCTGTTGTATTCTATTCTTTGGAAAGATGGAAGACGGACAACTGGCCCTGGTGTCATCTCGCTTAGACGGATGGAAGGCAGACACATAGAGATTTTTTTTACATGTGTGCCTCGCCTTCTCTCATTTGGAAGAGGGAATCTGTCTATGAATGATCCTTCCCATCTCTCCCTCGGATAGGTGAAAGGTTCACAACAGTCCCCCATTTTCTCTCTTTCTGGAGGGAGGCTGACAATTATGCCCAGATGTTCAGCCGAGACCCAAATTAATTAAGTTCGGAGGCCCTAGTTTTGACTCTCAGGCCCCCACGCTTTGGAATTAACTTCCGATGGCTATACGTCAAATACAGAACTACCCTCTTTTCAAAAAGGCCGTAAAAACTCATCTTTTCAATCTTGACTAAAGAACACTATGCCTTAAGCTCAACAAAAACAAAGCACTCTGGGTTATCTTCCCTCTTCTGACCTTTTGTGTTAGTATGTCCTGTCTCTGGTCTCTGTGCGCCCTGAGGCCTGCGGGCATGTGGCGCATTACAAAAATGTAAATAAATAAATACAGCTTGTACCTGTACAACATGTTAAGATGGTCATGAATTCACTATAATGTCGTTTCATCGACAGTCATTTTTCCGACTGACTTTTAAACGAGTACAAAATTCCGAAAAAGTTTATCAAAATGTTTGGGGGGTGGGAAAGGGTAGATAAGGGGTTGGGGAGTGGGGAATAGTTAAAAATAGGTGGGGAGACGGATTTAGGACGGGACCCCAAAAATAATTCAATTACCTTTTTTATAATTTTGTACTCGTTTAAAAGGCAGTCGTAAAAATGACTGACGATGAAAGAACATAGAACCATACATTCTAATTTGGCCTTCCTTAAAAGGAGGTGCTGGGTTCTTATTCTCTCTTGAAGTTGGATGAAGTCATGGTAATTGATCACCTGTTTATGCCTCCTTTGAGTATAAAAACCTGAAATGTGGTCCCACCTTTCGCACTCTCGAAAATATGAAATGACAATTGATCCTTGTTACATCTGCCACTAATGTTATCACTATTAAGGAATGAAAAGATGGCAATTGGTCCTGCAGTGGCCTCTCTTGTAAGGGTGAAAATAATTGTCACCTAATACTCAAGCTGCACAAATTACAGAGAAGGCCAGACACAGAAATGTGGCTTTCAGATGTTCTTATACAGGTTGCCATGGAAAAGAGGACTTCAATCCGAGATGAGACCGAGGAGAAAGGCATCGATAAACAAGCTCTCCTCGGTATATCATAGGTCAGGCTAGCACTCTCTCGCTGCCTCTCTCTTCCTCACTTCATGTCTCCCTCTCACTCTCCCTCATTAGTGATGTCGAGAACCAAATTCCCTGTGGTGCTCTCGAATCCTTCCTTATTGCTGTCCACTTGAATTAGGCGCTTAGTTTAGCCTTATTCTCTTGACAGACTTTTGCAGAGACTGAGCGGAACACCGCCACCTTCTAGAAGATGCACGCGGTATTCACGCCTCTTTTTTGGAAACCTGAAACACAGACCGATCTTAATCCAGGAGGCACACTGTTACCCGCTTGTTGAACAAACAGGAGTACCTTGCTTACAGTTACCCATAGCACTCCCTCTGAGATACCATTAATGATCGGTGTTACTGTATATAGGAATACACTCAATCTTATCCCACACGGGCTACGAGCGGCATGGCACTGCGCTTAGCTCTAGCACTGGAACGCTTATTGACAGGATGAAACATTAAATCTAAGACCAAAAGCTCACAGATTCTTCTTCTATAATCTACATTTCTAATAATTGAATGTACATTTGTTTACTGTATGTTATAATGAAACTGTAAGCAAACAAAAGATATCACAACTGAATGTCAGGAATTAACCTGGCTAGAGCCAGATATTGTGTAACTAGCCCAGAGGAAGCCATTGTTTGGCGAAACAAGAGGCACGTGCACCAAGAGGTTATTGTTGGCTGTTTCTTACTGCATTGTATGCAATGGCTGATTATGATTGCATAAGTACACATCTGATCATTATGATGTAACCTTCTCATAGCAAGTTACTTGATTAAATAAGCACTTCTACTAAAACTAACTTGGAACAGAATCAATTTTTGAAGGACTGATCACAGGCATGAGGGGGAGGGGGGTCACTCTTTCATTTCTTGTACACTTTCGCAAAGCAGCCTGCAATCTTTTTAAGGAACATAAAATCTTGGTTCCTGTGGAAGCAGTCTTTGTTGTTGGACAAGTGTGCTTGTCTGCCTGACACTAGTAGCATTCCCTGATGTTTGTCTTGCTGGTACACACAATTCTCCCCTTGCGACACAAGTGTCTCTATGTTGTCATCACCAAAAACCTAGAAACAGACCTGCATGCAGAGGTCAGGGTAGTTTAGGTCTGCATGAATACATGCAACAGCAAATCTGTCTTGCATTTTCCATCTATCCTGACTAACCAAATCGCCCTCCCCTTTATCTGATCCACCAGAGCACCTGGACACCGTGCAAATGGCAGCGGAGAACAGCAGGGCCGGCCTTAGCTCTGGCGGCGTCTGGGGCGAGGAGACAAAGTTGGAAAACCCCACCTCCCTCCCCCAGCAACCCACCACCAGGGTCCCTGTGCCAAATGTGCAGTTGCTCTGCTAAATAGAGCGCTGCTGCAAAACCAGCAGCAACGCTCTATTTAATTAAATGATTAACTCCTGCTCCCGTGCTGGCGCAGGGAGTTCATCATTTCACTAGAGGGCGATGCCAAACGAGCATGGGGCAGCCTGCCACAGGATCACGGTGTAGGCAGGTAGCACACATGCATCGTTTTGCTAGGGCCCCCCGGCTCACCTTCAGCCTGCATGGGTGGTCCGAGAGTCTGAAAGCGAGTGGGGCACTATAATTGTACACCTGCTGTGCCTGGTGGACAGCAGTTATATGGGTGTATTCTTCTGCCCGCCATGGTGTGTTTAACATCTAATATTGACGGCATGCTGGCACGCAGAGGGCATTTTGGCACCGTTCGCTGCATTTTTCCATGAGGTAAGAGGGGTGTTGAGAGAGCGCTCAAGGGAGAAGACCCAGAAATTAGAGAGATAGAGAGAGACAGACAGACAGACAGACAGACAGGGAGACAGAGACACTGACAGTGGAGTAAGTTTGCTGAAAATGTTGGGGGGGGAGGGCATGACATCTGAAGAAAAGGTGTCCCAGCCAAATGAATGGGGACAAAATGGTGTGCCATGAAAGTTGGTGGGGACAAACACCCCTGTGTCCCCCCACCCCCGTAAAATTACGCCCATGGACAGAGACGCCCGGTTCATGCGCTCCTGGCATTGTCAACCCTGACATTTCCAAGTGACTTGGGAACACCGAGCTGTTGACAGACCTGACTTCCTGCCCCAGCTGCGCTTTTCCGCCTCCCCCACGCGCGTCCTCTCAGACTTATCTGACCTAGGTTTCGTATTTTTAGAAGGCCCTTGATACAGGGCGTCCCACTGTCATTCTGGTGCTGCATTCACCTGGTGGGGGGCAGGCTGAATGCGCCCCCAGCTTATCTCTGGAATTCCACCGATGGACCCGGCTGTTGCCCAGCAGCTGCCAAGCTCCTTGTAGGGCTCTCCCGCCATTTTCTAATGAGGAATACAAACGTTATCCTTGCAAACGCCTCTCCCCGACTCGGGCATAATGTGGTATGTACACACACGCTGCTAATTGGCGATCGTGGCCGGTAGTAAAATACTGCTCTTTGCAGAAGGTGGAAATGCCACCTGACGGCAGTAAGCGAATTACCACTGGTGGTAAATGCATCGCCAGAAACAATTGTTTATATGTAACAAAAAAGCAACCTGAACATACTTGAAATTACAGCCAGAAATCTGTCCAGATCTGCTTGCCTTAGAATGTGTTGCTGACGTGTCAAGCATGTGGGCATTAGCCACTGTGATGGGAAGTAAGTTGATCCTACTGGGGCCATTTCCTGGCTCGGAAGTGTAATCATGTTAACCAGAGGTCGTTTTTTTTTTTATTTTCTAGTCTTTATTTAGACTATTTACATTAAACACAACCAATAATAGGAACACATACATAAATCAACCCAAAAGTCATAATGCAGGTATCCATGACAGCAGTTCCTCCTAACAAGCGAAAAATACATTCCAATTTTATAATAATAATAATTTAGCATTTCTATAGCGCTACGAACCCTCAGGCATCTGAGCGCTGCTTATTATTACACACGGTGTGTGGTGCTCATTTATCGACCTTGGAAGGCCGAAAGGCTGAGTTTAGCCCTGCCGGGGTTCGCAGGCTCTGCAGACATGTCAAAGCGAGTGCTTCACTCGCTGTGCTATCGGACCGTCTAGCACAGCGAGTATTCACAACATCCCTAAACAAAAGAAACACAAATACAAATTAAATTGTTCAACAAGACACAGCACAAACACACACAAACACAGAGACACACACACACATACCCAACCAAACAATCAAGCCTCCACCAAGTTCCCATTCGTACCCAACACAGATGATCTCCTCTGAGCCGTACAAATCATTAAAGGGCGCCCACATTTCCAAGTAAAAGTCCTCTCGGTTTTGAGAGAACTTTTTGACCGTTCAGCATTTTATTTTGCTACTCTGAAATGGCAAAAAAATACTGCGGTGGTAGAACAATCTTCAGTAATTGCCACCAAATCTTTTCACCAACAATGCTAATACCGGTTCTATGGTCATTCATTGCCCATTTTTTTTCCACGGCAGTTTTTGCAGAAATTATTTTGCAGAAAATAATCATCGAATTCTTTTTTAATTTGGGGGTGAGGTGTCCCCTCTAATATCCAGCCCCGTTTCTTGGCTCAGGTGGAACCGGCGACTGCCCAGGGCGCTGAGCTAAATAGCTCAGGAGGTGGCCACAGTAAGGGGTTTACAAGCTTATGTGCTGGTGAGTGTTCTTCTGTCATGTGTGGCTGAATTCGATGCGTTGGAATATGCAAACCAAGGAATGCACGTTCCAAACACAGTGTGTGAGATGCTCTGGAGTCGCACACCCTGTGCCCCTCATTCTTTGTGCTGACAGCCTTTCAAGTGGGGCAATTTATAAGTGATGGCTCACTTAACAAGCCATTGTTTTTATACAGTATGTGCTTAACATTTCAGTGTTAAGAACTGAACATGGAGCATTTTTATTCATCAGGCCAGCACAAGTATCACTTAGCTGATCAAACCTATGCATTCTTCAAAGAGAATTAGCGTGCCACACGTTTAAAACTATTTTCTTTATTTTCATGTCTTTTTATTTGAAACACCAAAACGTTTTCTTTTTTTTGTATATTACTTTTCTATGGTGCATCCCTGGGAAGGTTAACTGTCATTTTCTTGCTTAAGTATTCTAGTGGCTGCTTTGGGACATGGACTAAATGCATCAGCTTAGCATCAAAGGTCTTTTAATTTTCTAAACAAACCAATCACTGCCTGGAATGCACACCAAATGGCTCCTCACTGTGCCTTGGCACATTTATTAGGAAAGCAGAGTTAATTGTATGTCACCATGAAGACAGTAGTCCAGGGCAAATCAGTGCAGTGTGCAGAAATGATTTGTGCGCTGCCCAAGTGACCACCTTGTTGTTTAATGGCATCTATGTGCTGCTCCCTTATTTAACAGCACCTATACCTGTTGTTGTCTGATGTGCCCAATGTCCATAAAATAGCACACTGAATGTTTTGTGTGTGTGGCTCTGACGAGCATGCCATACTGTGCCCACACTTAAAGACATAAAGCAATCAAAGAAGTCGCCTCGAATTGTACACCCACTAGGCCAAACACGCTTTCTACACTGCCACACCATGATTTTAACTGGCTGCAGGCCAGTAATAATAAGGGATGCTAATGCCAGCTCTGTTAGATCATGGGCCTACTCTTTTTTTCACCAAAATAACCTCTGAGGCCTGCGTAATAGTAATAAGGTTGTGGCTGAGAACCACCTGTGGACCCTTTACCATGCATTGGAAGCCGCTTTTGTTTAAAACGCTTCATCAGCTAATTTATGGTCAGGCGAAAGTTTGTAAGAGGTACAATCCTTTCTTTGTAGCCTTTCTGTGCATTGTTTATTGGGTCTCTATTGTGCAGTATCCTGTCCTGTCTGTAGATATAATTCACTAAAGACGCTTCTGTATTGGGGTTGGGCATGCTCACGCTGAGACCCAGGCCTTCCTCCTCCTAAAATTCTTCAGAAACAAGAAACAAAAAAGCCCTTGTACTCATTTGAGTGGCTGATGTTGCTGCCACTTAATACTCGATTCCAAAAACCTAAACTGTCCAAATGAGCATGTATGGTTCATGGCTACAAACATTTTAATGTTAAGGTGAGTATTTTGAACCGTGATGTGAGCACCAAGCCATGCATCGGTTATGAGTTTAGAGATTCACACATACAATCCTTTTATCACAGACTTGTTTATCAAATGTAGAGATCTCTGATGACTATTATATTCCTGAAATGCTCTGGGTCGTAATGCAAAGCATACAGGAATCCTCATTGGTTCTATTTGTCCCATTTCCCACTCTTAGAGAGGTATTTTGAAAGAGTACAATAAGAGTGTTCCAGACTGTCCATCTTGGAATGATAAGCTTTCATCAGAAAATAGTTCATATGGTTAGTCTAATATTGCCCCTTGCGAAATACAAGTGAGGTGGTACGAACAGAACACCTACAACACAGGGCCAGTGGTCAGTTGGCCCTCAGACCCCAGTAGGCTGGTCACACCGCAGTGTGCCAGTACGAACAGTTTGAAACTGCATTCAGGCAAGGGCTTCCCTAAGAGCAGGTGACAGAAAATACATTTACTTGGGCAGCAACAGCTGTGTTTTCACATTAGAATTCTTCTGTAAAGTACTTGAATTACAATCTAATGAAACCAGCTTCATTTATATAGCAATTATTTATTCATATTGAGGAGGGGTTTTGTCATATGACAGAGGTGTAGTTTGGGAGTGACATAAGCCAATGGGGGTTGGGTGGTGGGGGAGGGAATCGCATTCTGATGTTTCGCTCTGGGCACCAAGTTGGCTAGAAACTACCCTGCTAACACCACCCCCTCCCCTATTATTTCCTATACACCACACCACCCTACCCCTTATATGGCCCCCAATATTTTTGATGATTTTTTTCAGCAAAAAGTGCTACGAAACAAAAACAGGCGATGAATGAACTTCGCACCGCTGATACCATAAGACTGATGTAACACTTTCTTTGAATACTTCTGGCTTTCTTTATGGTCTGTTTGAGCGGTAGCCAACTTCTTATAGCGTTTCTCCCATGCGCCTGTATCTTAAAGGAGTTTTTAAGTAATGTATGAGCTCTCTTTTTTTTATGCAGATCCTATTTCAATCTTGTGTTACAAGCTCCCGAGCAATCTGAGGGAACTTGACATGGATGGATTAGGAAACCCTGTGCCCAGACCTGCTTAGTCCCCAAGGTTTAGCCTGGAGACTTCGGGTTTCCACGCTCTTCTCCGGGACTCCGGGACAGACCGCTAGCGGCCAATCACATGGAGGTGCGGGCGATGGTGACTGCAAGTGATGTCTGTGTGTGTGTTGTAATTCAATTCATAAACAGCCATTTCGGGCGTAAGACCTTTTTTTTAAAAAAAAGTGCACAGGGTATTTTGGGAAAATGTGGGCGTGGTGGTGGGCGGAGTCTTTAGTGGGTGTGGGCGGGGCCCCGCATGATGCAAATCTCTGGATTTTCCTCTTTAAAATGTAGGCAGGTCTGGTTTTGCCTCATCTTTATATCCGCGCACAAAGCAATCGTCACATTTCCAATTCGGAATGAGAACTGCAGCTCACTGAAGCCTTGTTACACTAGATTACAGGACCTGCTTGCATGTAATGCGTTTAGTATAGCGCAGGCCCAGCATTTTAGGTGCGGACAAGGTTGTTTGTCCCCCCCAACTTTTGTGGCGCACCATTTTTTCTCACTCATTTGGTAGGGGCCCCTTTCATTTAGATGTCATGTCCCCCCCCCAACATTTTCATTAAAGTTACTCCACTGGCTGCAGACAATGAGATAGAGTACTAGGCTACGATATTATGGATACAGTTAATTAATCCTTTATAATGTGCTTAATATCGGAGACCAGTTTCTAAGCGTGGGACCAGGTAAAACAATCACGTTGCCCCTGAGCTATTCTCCCGGCCCAGTCAGATGGATAGAATTTGACTGCTGCTGATAGAAGGCTCTGGAGAAAGGGTTGGAAAGGAAATGTTAGTGCCAGTCGGTATCAGTGAAGTTCTGGAGCTTATTGGTGCGTCGTGAGATGCTCTTTGAAGATGTGTGTCTTCAGCACTTTTCTTATTTTCAAGTGACAGGGGCCAGTATGATGTCAAAAGGAATGTTGTCCAGATTCTGGGAGTGTGGTTGGAGAAGGTTTGTTTCCTTGTCTTTTCTTCTTTACTGTGGGAACCAGGGTAACTTTGAAGTTCCCCTGGTGGAAAGTGTAATTGATTAGGGAACAATGGCGTCTCTGGATCCACTTTCAGCATGTATACAATGTGAATTGGATTCAGTTGGGATTCGTATTTCACCAGTAGAAGTATTGCTGTTTTTTTTTTGTTTTTTTTAACCCTGTCCAATGCCCAAATGCCTCTTGATATATTAGGAAGTAACGGTTGTCCAAATCCAGGCCCCGATCCTGATGGGTTTTCAGGATAACCCTCATTAATATTCATGAGCAAAAAATTGCATACATTTAGAATCATTGTATTCACATTTATCTTATGAATATTAATGAGGGTTATCCTGAAAATCCGACATGGATCCGGTCCTCGAGGCCTGGAATGTGACGGGCTTAAACCAAGGTCTGTGGACCATGAAACTCTTTAAGGTGAAGGGTTGGGTTTCTAAAAGCCCGGGCCTTGGGCCATCATTTTATTTCAATAGAACTTGCATTTCTATTTTGTGTATTTAAAGGTGTGATTGGCAAACTAATTTGCGTCATAGTGCTTACAGCAAAGTTGATGAACAGGTGATGCCACTGTAGAAGCCACAACTTTATCGTGGTTAAATTGAAGTGTGGGTGGGAATGCACGCAGCAGAGGATAAGAGCAGGTTGCAGCATTGCCTTAAGGTTCAAAAGCATTCCCATCCTTGTAACACTCATGCATTGTGGCCTTTTGTTAGGCAGAAAGCCCACTTTTACCAAATGTGGTAGCCCTCTGTACTTTTTGCTGCCATGGTGGGTTTATGATGACCTTCCAAAGCCTCACTGAGAGCGTTGCTGTATTTTTGCTCTGCCTTAAGTGTCCCATTTTACCCACTAGGCCAGGGGTGCCGCAAAAACACCCCATAGTCTCCCAGAGAATATCCCGCCTTTGTTAGTCATGTGGCTAGGCTGTTTGTGGCTTGTTGGCCTGTGCAGTTTAAAATGTTTCCACTGGGTAGAACCCATCATACCGGGCAGGGTCCTTTTTGAGCTCCTCTTCCATTCACCAAAATGGAGGTTTCGACTGTTTTCCTTGATGATCTGAGGGTTCACGGTTATCACTCATCCCTCTTTGCGTGTGTAGAAGGAGGTGGCCATCTTGGGCCACTGGGTTTCTGTGTCCCAGGTCTGGAGGCTGTAGCCAGCCTGAAGTAGTCCTGATTGACACATGCAGATGCCTGCCCGGGGCAGTATGGGGTCATTTCTTTATGTGGGCGACCCTTCCAGAAGTCTTCGGTATGCTTGGAAAGATGGTCTGTTTGGTGTGGTGCAGTGTTCCCTCACTGGTTCACAGAGGGGAATAAAAGCAGACTCCCATGCCCACTCGCCTTGTCTACATCTTGATCCGCATCTTCAGTCTAGTGCATGGGTGCACAACATACGGCCCGCGGGCCAGTTGCGGCCTGCCATGCCGTTTTGTCCGGCCCGCGAGGCACAAAGACTTTCCTAATGGAGGGCGGCCCTCAAGCAGCATCGGCCGCCCTCCATTAGGAAAGTCTTTGTTGTCTTTCGGGCCGGACAAAACACTGGCCCTCATTGGTTCAGTGCACACGAACCACGCAGCTCCTATGAGCCACGTAGTGCGTGTGTGCTGCACCAATGGAGGGCCAGCACTACGGCTGGCGTGGCCAGTAAGGCTTGATGCCGGACCCGGAAAGCATTTCAGCCTTGCTTGTCACGCCAGCCGTAGTGCCAGAAGCCTCACCAGCGTTCCAGCACGTCTGGGTAAGTTTGTATTTGTATGTCTGCAGTGTATGTTGAGATGCGGGGGTGGGGTGTGTGTCGGGTCTGCTTGAATGTGTTTGTGTGCAAGTGCAGTGTGTGTTGAGATGCGGAGGGGGGGGGTCGGGTCTGCCTGAATGTGTTTGTGTGCAAGTTAAGTGTATGTTGAGATGCGGGGGTGGAGTGTGTGCGGGTCTGCTTGAATGTGTTTGTGTGCAAGTGCAGTGTGTGTTGAGATGCGGGGGTGGGGTGTGTGTCGGGTCTGCCTGAATGTGTTTGTGTGCAAGTGAAGTGTATGTTGAGATGCTGAGGGGGGGGAGGTTGGAGGGGCCGGGTCTGCCTGAATGTTTGTTGTTGTTGTGTGCACGTTCAGTGTATGTTGAGATGTGGGGGTCGGGGGTCCGGGTCTGTATGCGTGCATGTTTGTGAGTTTGTTTGGTGAGTTGGGGGGTGGGGGAGTTCAGGTCTGTATGGATGCATGATGTATGCTTGTGGGTTTGTGTGTTGAGTTGGGGGTGGGGGGTTCGGGTCTGTATGGGTGCATGGTGTATACTTGTGAGTTTGTATGGTGAGTTGGGGGTGCGGTCTGTATGGGTGCATGGTGTGTGCTTCTGGGTTTGTGTGCTGAGTTGGGGGTGGGGGGGTTGGGTCTGTATGGGTGCATGGTGTATGCTTGTGAGTTTGTGTGCTGAGTTGGGGTGGGGGGTTCGGGTCTGTATGGGTGCATGGTGTATGCTTGTGGGTTTGTGTGCTGAGTTGGGGGTAGGGGGTTCGGGTCTGTATGGGTGCATGGTGTATGCTTGTGGGTTTGTGTGCTGAGTTGGGGGGTGGGGGTTCGAGTCTGTATGGGTGCATGGTGTATGCTTGTTAGTTTGTATGCAGGGGTGGGGGCGTTGGGGTCTGTATGAGTATGTATGCATGGTGCATGCTTGGTGGCATGGGGCATAGTGTTTACTTGAGGGGTGGGTGTCTTGGGGCATAGTGTTTGCATGAGGGGTGGGTGTCATGGGGCATAGTGTTTGGTCTGGGAGTGGGGGCTATGGGGCATAGTGTTTGCTTGAGGGGTGGGTGTCATGGGGCATAGTGTTTGGTCTGGGAGTGGGGGCTATGGGGCAGAGTGTTTGGTAGAGGGGTGGGTGTCTTGGGGCATAGTGTTTGCATGAGGGGTGGGTGTCATGGGGCATAGTGTTTGGTTGGGGAGGGGGGGCCATGGGACATAGTGTTTGCATGAGGGGTGGGTGTCATGGGGCATAGTGTTTGCATGAGGGGTGGGTGTCATGGGGCATAGTGTTTGGTTGGGGAGTGGGGGCCATGGGACATAGTGTTTGCATGAGAGGTGGGTGTCATTGGGCATAGTGTTTGCTTGAGGGGGGTGTCATGGGGCAAAGTGTTTGCTTGAGGGGGGGTGTCTTGGGACAGAGTGTTTGCATGAGGGGTGGGTGTCATGGGGCATAGTGTTTGGTCGGGGAGTGGGGGCTATGGGGCATAGTGTTTGTTTGAGGGGTGGGTGTCTTGGGGCATAGTGTTTGCATGAGGGGTGGGTGTCATGGGGCATAGTGTTTGGTTGGGGAGTGGGGACCATGGGACATAGTGTTTGCATGAGGGGTGGGTGTCATGGGGCATAGTGTTTGCATGAGGGGTGGGTGTCATGGGGCATAGTGTTTGCATGAGAGGTGGGTGTCTTGGGGCATAGTGTTTGCATGAGGGGTGGGTGTCATGGGGCATAGTGTTTGGTCGGGGAGTGGGGCTATGGGGCATAGTGTTTGCTTGAGGGGTGGGTGTCTTGGGGCATAGTGTTTGCATGAGGGGTGGGGGCCTTGGGGCATAGTGTTTGCATGAGGGGTGGGAGACATGGGGCATAGTGTTTGCTTGAGGGGTGGGGGCTATGGGGCATAGTGTTTAATAAAAATTAGGGGTTGAAAAAGCCTCCTGCCACGCCACACCTACCGCCCCACCCACATTTACTTTTCGGCCCACTATAGCCATCATGTAGGGTACTTTCGGCCCTCTGTCAAAATCAGTTGTGCACCCCTGGTCTAGAGGATCTGCTAGTCAAGGATGGACCAAAGCTCTGCACCAGCACCCGTTGACGTGGTAAACAGTCCAAAGGCGAAGGTCATCCGCTCCAAAGAAGACCAGAAGGACCCTCGGCATCACGATACAATAGGGCCAACTGTATCACGGCTCCTGCTCGAAGGCATTGTCTCCCTGAAGATCCTGACCAAGCCTGCAGTGCTGTACACAGAAGCCGATGCCCCTTCACTGCCGGGACCCTGAAGATTCTCAGAACTGACCCAAGAATCTTCCCCACAGGACACAAGCCAAGCACTGTTGTTCTGGATCCCTCAACTAGGAAGCTCCAGATGCCTGTGCTGCCTCCATCCCTGTGACATACCACCTATATCACCTTCTGGGTTTATCTTCTCTGGCGGTCTTCTCTCCAATGTGCTTGCTTCAACTGTTCTTCAGTATCTGCTATTCGTTGGCGATACTGGAACCTATGTCCTAGGATGACATGGGAGATCTGCATCACCGTCTACTGCTGACTGCAGCAATCTCGCCTGTCTACTCTTCTGGATAAAGCCCTTGATCTGAGAATCTCCAAATATTCTTTCATAAGGCTCTGGGAGTCCCATCTGAATTAGTGTGACCTTCACTGGAGCCCTAGGTGGTCTCTGAACAACATGTGCAGCAACCGCCTCTGAAAACTGCTCAACGCGACCTGCAGAACTGCTAACCTGGTCCAAGGGTATTGTTCTTCGGACCTTCCAGCACAGCTGGCAGACCTTTTCTTTATTTATTTCTTGCTCCCAAGTTCTTTTCTTCATATTCACCAACTCTTGAAGGTCTCCCTCCATCTCGCCATACTGTGGCTTCTCTGTTCCTCAAGGTTTTACTTAATGGTTAGTGTATTATTTTCTCTTTGCCTTTTCTTAATATAAATATTATTTTCTCTGCACATAGAGTTTGTGGAGCTAGTCGTCTTTGGCGATTACGAAAAGTGTGCAGCGTATCTGTAAACCACACCATTCACCTTCCTTTGAATTAGGCCTGGGCCGCTCTGCCATGACTACCACTTGGAGTGCCTGCGGAGAATGAGGGAATCCTAGTACTAATTGAGTCAGGGAGGGACACTTGATGACCCTGACCACAGGGCCTTAAGGTAAATCTCCCCAACGCCTTCACGTACCTGGGAGCACCTGTCCCTGGTCGGCTGTGTGATTGGTTACCTGCAATATTCCTCCTGTGGTTTCCTGGGCAGTGTGGGAGGTGTTGCAGTATAGCTCACGAGCATTCACATGTTGGTTGGTTACGTCGGTTCATTGAAGCTTTTGTTCCTGGGAAGACACTACCCTGATGGGATGTTTGATTGGTCACCTGGTCCTGCAGCATTCCTCTTATGGTTGCCTGGGTGCTTTGGCATTGAAGACATGTGTTGAATAGATGTGTCTTGAATTTGGCTTTGCATTGCATATCCCGGAAGGATAGCTCAGTGGCAACGTGCTCACCATGGAAACAAGTCAACACGAAGCAACAGAGGTTTGATCCCCGGGTCCGTGCTTAGAAACCTCTGGGTATTAAGCGCCTTATAAATACACATCTAAGACATGTATTCCTGTAACAGCGCCTCGATGCTCCCGGGCTGTGTGAGTGCTTTAAAAATGCCAATAAATAAATAAATAAATACGTTCAGGTGTGTTTCTTGTCTCAAGTGGTTGTTTGTTCCTTGACCGCAGCGCAATGATTTAAGAAGCAGCTGTGCCCCCTCCTCTTCTAGAGGCAGATCTGGGCAGCATTAGCTCCATGGCTTCTTGTCGGATCCTGTAGGTGGATTACTGATCCCTCCAGGCGTTTGTGTGTGAGTCACTGGATTACCAATGTGATTCTGGCTTCTAAATGTACTTTAGTTGGGAAATTAATCTGCCATGTTAGGGCTACAGAAATTGGTTTGAATTTTGACCATGTATTGAGCTAATTTCTATAGAAATGTTGCCAACATACATCAAACATTGAATGCTCGGTAGAGGGGCGGGGCTTAAGGCCACAAGTGATGTATTTATTCGGATCCAAAATGGCAGCTGCGTTTCGCACACAGAGCGCGGCCGCGTGGGTATTTAGCCCCGTGAATTTTGGTAAATGGGTGGGCTTCCCGATATTTTTACAGGTTGTATGCTTGTTGTGGGGGACAAGAAGCTGATTAACAAATGCTGTATAACGATGCCAAAGGGGATGTATGCAATTTGGAACTGTTAGTGCATGTTTAAACTACTTTTACCTTACCTAGAAGGTACATATGGATTCGATGATGAGCCTATTATATTGTAAAAATTGTGAATAACCACAAGGCATGAGGAAAGTTACTCAAAAGTTTATTGTAATGACTATTGAGAGTGGCATCTACATCATGAGAAACGTAATATCAATACACTGGCATTTTGGAAATAATCTCCAGGAACCAACAGGGTTAATTCACAGTCTATTACCATATGGTCATGTGACAGTACCTAAGAATGTTTCCATATTAGGATTGGTGAATATGGTGTGCAAGTAACATTGCAAAGTATCTGGAGTCACTGCAGGATGTGATCTTTATAGCATCCCGCAGGGATTAACCCGAAATTGAGCGACATTGGAAAACTAGTTTACCCACCTATAAGAAAGTAGTTTGGAAGCAGCCATTTGGTTAGAGATGGACTCTTTTTGATAATATTTTTGTTTTATGTACAATATGGAATTATTGCTCAGGATATTCACGCAAATCTTTTCTCATTTTTCTCCCTCGATGTTTTGTTCTATGTTTTTTCTTCTTGTTTCTCTGTTTTCTCTATTGTCTTATTTCTCTGAACCCTAGGATCCCCCCCGCCAACCCCTATTATCTGTCTTGCATGTACACAACCAATTGTTTCCTATTGCTTATGTTTATTTAGCTCATGTCGTGTTTAGTAAAAGGCCTCTAGGTGGAAACACGTGTAAACCAAGGGACATAACTAGTAATAAAACCGATGGCGCATAATGAGTAGTGCCGCTTCTATCTCATTTTTCAATTATTTAGAGTGGGTGGTTCACTTCAGGCACGTCATATGCGACTGAGCACGCAATCTAAGTAAACCAGAGATTCGAATTGAAGCACCTAGGTCACATAGAGACTTTCCCTGAATACCCCAAAGTGCAGTCTTAAAAAATGTAGAGAATTCAATCAGTTTCTAAATCTCTTCATTAATGGCGTGTTTACTCCTAATTGTTAGAATAACCTGTACCCTTTAGTTGTCTCAATGCTCTAGAATGCTGTCAATTGTGGAAGGTTCTTTACCAATGTATGCCAGCATTTCCCCAGTTTCAGTTAGCTGTACCCAAAGAAAATTCTAAGTCCTGTCCAAATTATACATGTGGGCATGGCCACTGTAAAACATGTTCATGTTGCCTGTGCACACAATGGACCATCCTCAGGCTACATGCTAGGGCAGGCCCAGATTTCAGATCGGAGTGCTCAAAGACATTTGGGAGTCCCATCCAAATAATATATGCCAGCACTGCCACTGTAAAACATTTGCTTGTGCCGAAGACCATCAAAGGGTTTGACTCAACAATATAAGCCATTGTAAAACATTGTCATGCTGCTTGTTCCCAGAGCTCATCATAGTGCTTGCGTGATCAATGTATGCCACTGTTAAACATGTTCATATAGCTGAGTGTTAGTCACAGAGACGGAAGAATGATAAAGAGATGGATCGTGAGCAAGTGGTGGAGTGATTGCACATGTTGTATTTGCTGCGGCTGGAGAATTGCCAATTCTTCCTTAACATGGAGATCTTGCTTAACATTTGTAAGGTCCAATACCTACCATTACGCCTTCATTCCTTTAGATATTCTTTTTCATATTTTTGAGGATCCTTATGAATATATATGTATATATTTAAAGAGGTGCATAGCTGTCAAGTGGCCCCATATCATGCATGTCACTTTGCAAACAGTCCTAGCTTCAAAACATTGCATGCTGGGACTTTTAGCATTAAAGGATTGCTACCGGAACACAGGAGACTCTGGGTGATTTCTCAGTTTTTTGATAGTTCACACACCATGGTGGTTCTTAGCGATTCCTCTGTTTTTAGCCACATATGGCCAGGGCTTGTGTGTCATATGTACCATCCTTTTGTGCCTGGAGACCCAAGCTACTCCTGATGAGGCCCAACAAGGCCGAAACATGTTTGGGGATGCTTGTGGTCTCGTGTAGAAGGGATGTGATCTAGCAGTTTGGGCTGGACTGCCCCTTTTGGGGTGGGACCAAGCCTGATTTGCATATGGATTTTCCCCTTCTGTAATGGCTTGGCAGGTGAACAACGATGGTCTGGAGGGATGCCCAGAGCAACGCCAGTGGTTAAGATTCAGTCTAAACCTTCCAGCCATCACCTCTTTGTTTTTGCTCCATCCTTTTGTGGAAACATAATGAAAAAAAAACACATAGTTTGGCAACTTCAGTATTAGGTTTGTATTTTAAAAAAAGGGCACTCTTTTTACTCACCAAATAATTTGGTGAACTACATTGTAGTGGAAAAAAAAAGAACAGAGAAAGAAAGAAAATGAAGGAGGAAATTGGGAAAGGATGCCTTCTAAGGGTATACTGCTACTCTTAATTTTAATTCAGGGACTTTTTTTTCGGCGATGGAGCACATTACCGTTTGCATATTGAGTGTTCACCGACCAACCAGCAACCGGTCTGTAGCCTTTGCCCTCTACGTTCATTCACCCTTCTCCCAGACATAACCTGGCACAGGGTGCCACAATTCTGCAGTGGTGGAGGTAGTTGAGGCTGCTTTTGGTGCCAGGTGGACCAAGGTTAATAAGCGGGCACCTCTATTACGAATGATACCAGGTTAGTGGCAGCTGTAATTGTTTTCATTGATGGTGCATTTCTGTTTCCCTGGATTTGCATGAGTGACCGAGCGTAGGGAGGGATCCTGAACCAGTGTGTGAGGGTTTGAGGTGGGTTTCTCCCCCTGTAGAATTTATTTAAATAATGGGTGAAAATGACACAATTTAACAGTGCAATTTTCGATAGAAAACTTGGTACAAAGCCATACAATGTACAACTGCTTCTGTGAAAAAATCCTATTGATGTATGTTAGGTCACAAAGTGTACACATGGCATTGTGCAATGATGGCACCACTGACACTCTAAAGCACCTCTTTATGAGGCCTATACCTAGAGTGTATGATGTGATAGTCTATTTATATGGCGCCTATACACAATGTGGTTCAAAGCGCTTCAAGGCAAGGGAGGGAACAAGGGAAAATGCAATTAAATTCATACAGGCCATGAACAGTAAGGATGTGAAATTAACTATCGTACTCGGCATGACGACATTTCAGATAGTGCAAGAGCTAATACATAGATAAGGAAGGGAGGGGGAGAGTGGGAAGGAAATGGAAACAGTGAGGCGACTACCGTACTAGTGCTGACGACATTTTTGGTAGAGCCGGAAAAAACAAAAGGTGAGGGAGAGGGGTGCAGATAGGGAGAGGAGGAACAAAACAAGCAACTATCGTACTAGGCCTGATGACATTTAAGATAGTGCTGGAGAGTGGGGGGACAAGTAAGGCGAGGGGAGAGGAGTCAGACGAGGTTGCTATCATACTAGGTCCAAGGACAATTCTGATAGCGTAAGTGCATAGAAGAAAGTGAGGGGAGGAGATAGGAAAAGGGAGAAAGGGAGACGAGGAGAGAATAGAGAGTAAGCAGTCAAAAAGAGTGGAGAAGCAAGAGGGGAGAGCGAATACAATTGCAGAAGTCAGTAGTAACACATAATGTTGCAAGCCAGGATACAAGATGAAGATGGGAACAGCAGGATAAAGGGCCACCATGAGTACAAGATGCAAAGGAAGTCCAGCATGAGAGTTGAGAAAGGGTGACGCACCGTGAATCAATGAAGTCCATAAAAGTCAAATCCAGCATTGGCCACAAGGCGGTAATGGTGAAACCAGAATGTATCAGGACAGACTCCTGCAGAAGTAGGCTGGAGGCAGGGAGGGGAAGCAGGGTAGAAGAATCAAGCAAAACAGGCAACACCTCTGTGCGAAAAGGGAGAGTGCCACAGGGGAACATCACAGGGGGACCAGAGGCTGTGGGCATGGCCTGTGGGGACAGAGGGAGTAAACGCATGTTGGTGCATGCTTACCCAGTGTCTGTGAAGGGGGTCGGGCCCTGGGTCCTCCTGCTCCAAACAGGTCCAAACAGGAATTTCCTGTTTCTTCATCAGCCCTTCGCTTTGGACGCCTAAGCAAGAGACGGCCTCGATCTAAGAGTTAAGAGCAGGAAGGAAGAGGCAGGTCTAAGAAGGTGGGCGGTGGTTAGGCCAGGGGACTTAGATCCACTTCTACACCTGCTCCCCATCTGCAAAGGAAAATATGCTGGAGGGCTCCTTAAGTAGGGAAAAGAGCAGCAAGCAGGAAGGCACCAGGTGGGTGGGGCTTGCTAAGTGGGTAAAAAGAGTGACAACCTGGAAAGCGCCAGGTGGGCGGGGCTTAGGTCAGGAGACCTAGATCCACTTGCACCTGCTGCCCATCTGAAAAGGAAAAGCCTGGCAGACTCCTTAAGTAGGGAAAAGAGCAGCAAGCAGGAAGGCACCAGGTGGGCGGGGCTTGCTAAGTGGGGAAAAAGAGCAGCAACCTGGAAGGCACCAAGTGGGAGGGGCCTAGGCCAGGTGACCTAGATCCACTTACACCTGCTCCCCATCAGCAAAGGAAAAGAGGCTGGAGGGCTCCTTACGTAGGGAAAAAGAGCAGCAACCAGGAAGGCACCAGGCGGGCAGGCCTTAGCCCAGGTGACCTAGATCCACTTGCACCTGCTCCCCATCTGCAAAGGAAAAGAGGCTGGAGGGCTCCTTAAGTAGGGAAAAAGAGCGGCAACCAAGAAGGCACCAGGTGGGTGGGGCTTGCTAAGTGGGAAAAAAGAGCGGCAACCTGGAAGGTGCCAGGTGGGTGTGGCTTAGGCCAGGTGACCTAGATCCACTTGCAGCTGCTCCCCATCTGCAAAGGAAAAGAGACAGCAGGGCTCCTTAAGTAGGGAAAAAGAGCGGCAACCAGGAAGGCAACCAGGAAGGTGCCAGGTGGGCAGGGCTTAGCGAAGTGACCTAGAGCCACTTGCACCTGCTCCCTATCTGCAAAGGAAAAGAGACAGCAGGGCTCCTTAAGTAGGGGAAAAGAGCAGCAACCAGGTAGGCAACCAGGAAGGCGCCAGGTGGGCAGGGCTTAGGGCAAGTGACCTAGAGCCACTTGCACCTGCTCCCCATCTGCAAAGGAAAATAGTACCCAACACATATGCCAGCACTGCTACTGTAAAGCTCATGTTCATTGTGCCAATGTCTATGAACTATGCCAGAATTGCCTTGAAACCATGTTTTCATGTTCCCTGCAATGAAACACATGGCAGTATTGCCACTGTAAAATACTTTTGCGATAGTGTTCTGTTCATAATTTTTGCTAGCGCTGCAAATGTAAAACGCATGTTCATGTCAACTGTGTCTGTGATATATTCCAGCATTGGGGTGTAAAACACTTTGCTGTACATGGTCCTAAACATATGCCAATATTACCACTGTAAAACACTTTCACGATGGTGTCCAGAATATATGTCAGATTGCCTCGGAAAATCCCATTCATGACCAGGCTCTCACAATTTATGGTGCCAGTGCCACAACATTCACTCACACACACTCTTTCAGGTTCTTTTGTTTATACATACACACTGTTTTTAAAAAAAAACACCTCTTCAATGTGTTATTGCCGGACTTCTCGCACGCTGCAAGGCTCCAGTCAGTCCACACCAGTAATGGAAGTGGTGGAGGCTGTGAATGTTGTGGTCCCTTTTATGAACACCCCTCCCACCAAGGTTGACAATGCCTAAAGTCTTCCTGTTGCTTGTTCATGGTGCATGCCAAGATATGTTATACCATAATCCCATGTAAACCTGGTGCTATATTTGGAGTGTCGTTGAGGTGTCATTGAGCTATCAGAAGGATGGTCTCTTGCAACTGACTTGAATTTGTGTGCCCTGAATGTATGCCATTACACAGCACAACCTGGCATGGCATGACGTAACATAACATTGCATAATACAGCTTACCAAGGCATAAAAGCTGTAGAAAGAATTATTCATATAGGCATAAACAACGAAATGTAGCCTGCTTTGATTTTTCCAAAGTAAAACGTGTGTTTCGATAGTAATCGGGCAGACTGCTGGACAATCGTTCTTCCTCCCTCCCTAACCCGATAACACATTTGTACACATTACTCCAACATAGAAACAACATGTTGTGTTAAGTGTATTTGATAACTCTGCTATCAGCACCACAGTGGTCTTTCTGAGACCTTGTCCAACAATAGGGGCAGAGTAACCCAGCCAGAGATGCCAAAGCCATGGTCCAGAGAAAGTAAGAGTAGTAAAGTCAAACAAAACAATAGAGACAGAAATAATAAGGTGAAGAGATGAAGTGAGGCAGAAAGGAATGAACACGATGGGGATGGGGAAGAGGCGGGGTCATTCTGTGTATTTGAATATGCATTGTGTGCTGTTGGAAAAATGGAAGTGATGACAGAATAGTAAAATGTGTTTCCTCGTGGAAAGTAGCCTTTTCCCACAAAGGCAGTTTTCCACAAGTTCATAGAGAAGTATTTAGGGAATTAGTTAAGCATGGATGCATGATGGAGCAATGTAGTAATTGAACGTTCCCTAGTCATGATGGTACAGTGAAATATACACCACCACAAGAGACATGTGTCTGCACTAAATTTCACTAAGCACCACAACAACACACCACAGATACACCAACACAACCCTCCACAATCTCCTCCCACACCCAACCTTTCCAAATCTGCACACATTAACGCTGCAATACATCTGCTGTGTTCCTGCTACTTCTACATCAGTGCCCTACTCAACCACGTGCGCTTGCAGATACTGAAGTGCCAGAAGACTCTGGAATGGCTAAAGATGCGCTCTACAAGCCCCACGAATATAATGACATTGCAAACAATGCATCATCTACTATCGGGGGTAGAGCACTGACTTGTCCAAGATACTCTAGTGACTGGCACTAGCAGGTGAGGACGTTAATGTTGGATCTGCTGCAGCCGATCCACTGTAGTAGTATCTCGGGTGCCCTGACTCACTGGCCAGACTACATATCCCTGCCAAATCAAGCGATGTGCGACTGAGACAGGCCCAGTGTTACAGTTACACACTTCAAGATGACTGCCTATGACCACTAAAGGGAGCACAAAGAGAAACCATTATTTCCCCTAAAACATTACATACGCCCCATTGTAAGGGGGAATGTTATGAATCAATTCTAGTTACCACCAATGTTGCAGCTATTAGCACCTTGGTCCATGCCGGTAAAATACCGGCACCGCCTTGGAGGAAATGGGAATTACCGCCCTATTCCAAGGTTGGCGGGGCGGTAATTCCCCCTTTCCCCATTCCCCCATTGCCCTTCCCCATTCCCATTTTTGCCCCATAGGGCATAATGGGAATGGGGAAGGTGCTAATTACGGTACCGCAAATTGCGGTACCGTAATTAGCACCCTGGTCCCTTTGCGGGTTGGTTTTTAACGCCTGCTAAAAAGCAGGCGTTAAAGTACCAACCCGCAAAGGGACCTCGTAATCAGGCGGTAAGGGTCAACGGTCACCGGTACCATTACCGGTGACCGTTAACCCTTACCGCCTTCCGTGTAATGAGGCCCAGTGACATTCAATAGTTTGCCATGTATCACACACTTTGATTAAGTAGCAAAGCCAAGATGTTATTCTGCTCTGCAATTTAACCACTTGACACAATACATTCAGAACGCTAGTTAGTGCAAATATGGATGTTTTGGATTTCAGTGCCTACAACAATACTGTCTTATAAAGAATGCTTACAAAGTACACACATCACATAGTAAAGCAACCTAAAAATATATAATTACTTATAGCCCTATATTAAGCGAGAGGAGTATGTTTGTAGCTTTATTTTTCACATCCGCAATGGATGGATAAGGGGGTCATTCTGATGCAAAAGAGAAAAGAATGGCTGTAAAGGTGTTAATACAATGTTTCCCCATCCACCTCATTTTGCTAAATTTGTATGGGACAGTTGGGGAGCAGGGAGATCATAGCTGCCCCCTCCCCCTCACCTTACAAATGTGAGTGCATTAGCACACGCATGGATTTTCATGCTGGCCATAAAGAAATGGATTCCTATGGAATCCGACTGAAATGACACCTGGTAGAATGCAGGTGGCTCATCTAGAAGAATCCATTGTAAATGCGGCCTGCAAAGCATACGTGGAAAAGTGAGGAGTAAAGGTAATTTTACCCATGGTTTACTCCTCACTTTTCTACCACTTAGTGGAAAGGAGGAACATTTCACGGAGGTGAGGTTTTGCACAATAGTGCGAAGGGAGCCAGTCCCCTCTGGCGCAATCAACATGGGAATTAAAAAGACCCACTAAAATGTGAAGAATGCAAAGTATTGCAAGTGTAACAAGTCTCCTCTGTTTTACATCACTATAAGGTTACATTATAGTAAATTGTTCAGTACAAACATCCAACTTGCTGTTATGTATAGTGCAAAGAAAATATTAATATTCTGAGCTCTCAGGTTTCCCGTGGCCCTTGAGTTAGAAGGCCATCCAGGAATGTTTCTTTACACTTTCGATTCTGGGACTTCGTTTTTTTCTTTTCCATTTGAAATTGAGGACAACTACAAGTCCCAGAGTTCAAAACAAAAAAGGATTCCCTGGCCTTCTCAGCTACCTTTTTATGTGTAAAAATAGCAGACATCATGCATATACACACATTAAGCTTTACAGAAGACATTTTTCTTTTTCACTCACTTTTCCTTAAAAGAAGGCACTGACTCTCCCCCTTTCACTCTCTACCATGCTCCCTTCCGAGCCAACAACCTGTACAGTGTGACCCAATATTTGTTTTTAGGCGGACATTAACCACAAGCATTGTTAAACACAACAGCAATCAACATAAGGACTTCACACAACTCCATGAACAAAGTATTTTCACTATGTCTATTACTAATGCTATTTGTCTTCAAAGACTTGCAGCATTGCTGTGGCATTTTTAAAGTAATTACTTGTAATTATATGTATATACAGCATTTATGCCCATAAATATAAAATGCAGTAAATGACTGCAAATGCCAAAGCTATTGGCATTGGCACTGCTTGTTTTGATCTATTTTTCTTTCTTTTCATGCATGGTGTATTTTGTACCAGCTCGGAAACTCGATGTCTGTTAGGCCACTCCCTTAGTTACCTTGGCCCTATCGCTTCCAAAGGTTCTGTAGTCATCAAAGCTTCCTAGGCTGCGCCAGGGCGGCCTGACCCAAAAAATAAACCTTGGCATCAAAAGTAATTGGCCCACAATCACAAATCGCAATTTGTGTCTTTTCAAGACAAAGGGCCTCATCAGGAGATGGGCGGTACCCCGGTGGTAAATCTGTCGGAATACCGCCCAATCATATTACTGTTACCGCCACTTGGCCCGGCGGTAATACCGCCAGATCACAAGTGATGGTGGCGGTGTAAGTTCCAATTTTTTGCAGTCTATAGGACTCAGGAGGGCAGTTTTGGTGCAATCACCGTGGCGGTTATTGCGCTGCTGTAATTGCATCAAAAATAGGTGGGAAGTCGGCGCATTCACCTCCAGCTCAGGAGGTGAATCCTCTGACTTTCCGCCAAACTCGTGATTGGGTGGTGCGCTAATGCAGCGGTAACGCTATTACCGCCGCATTTTTACCGCAACGCTCAACTTCTGATGACGCCCAATCTCCATCCTCAGGTATTGTTTTGGAACTCTTTGAGGCCACCATAACCTTGCAGGCTAGGCATGAGGGCCTTTCGACTTTTTCAAATAAACTGGGCTTCCACTCTTTGCGCCGACCCCTCTGACTCTGACAAAGAACGCTCAATATATTTTGAGGGGTCATTTAGCATTTGTGCTTCCTGCTGGCTGCCTTTCTTTGTTCTGCTGTGCAGTCTCAATAAACCGGTCCTACATAATCTGCGGCTTCTCAACCCCTCCCTCGATTGCTTTATCTAAGATTATGCCACAAAATAAAACCTGATATAGTGATATGCACATATTCACTAAGAAGTAACCAGTCTTCATACACCAAATGGCTTTGTCACTATAAATTGTGTACTTGCCGGTCAAAGATAGTTTGCTTTTTTGACAGTTAATTTATCACAGATGTGTTTGTCATGCTTTCAGCTTCTTGGTGTGGAAGCCCTGACTGTGCTTGGAGGTTAATGATGTTCAAGGTGGGGCTCATATTATGAACCATCAACAATAAAACCAGGGAAATCACCAGTTGGGGTTTGTATTAGGAAATCATGTCAACTTATTTTGTGAGGTGTGTGGTTTCCCTGGGTGCATGCTAGTTTACCATAAGCAGATGATACATCAGTGCCAAATAGGGCGGAAGCCGGCCGCACCCTGCACAGGGAGATTTGGGGAATAATCCAGTGGGCCAATGTGTGTTTATGGTTAGGGGCGTAGATGGGGCAGGCCCAGCTGAAGATGCGGGGGCCCCATTTCAACATGATGATTGGGGGCCGCTTACATAGAGCAAAAACAGTGTGAGGCACCCGTGGGGTGCATACATTACAATGGCGACAAAAATAAGGGTACCGTTATTATCACGAGATGGACAGCCCGCTGGGAGCTTGAACATTAAATGACCACTGAAGAGCTCTAAACCCTCCTTTGTCAGCAAGGGGTTGATGTGGAGGAACTAGTGTTAGAAGGCCATGAGGTGATAACAAAAATGTATATCCTGTTGGAAGAGAAAACACAGCTTGTAATGGGAGTGCTGCAAAGCGCACATTTTAAGTTCCAGAATGAAAATAGAGAAATGAATATATTGCCGTGCGACAAGACTGCTGACTGGCAACATGTGGGCAGTTGCTGCAAGCCCCCAGAGACTCGAGGCCCCTTTCATTTGAAAGGGGTGAAAAGCCCTGATGCCGTCCCTGAGAAGAGCGGTCTATTCCTGTGCTGGAAAGAGTGCCCTGTCGAGATTATCAGCTGTAAGGCGACACGAGTCAGAGCTGAAATTGATGGGACATGGTCTTTATTTAAAGAGGCCGACAGCTGGTGGAGTCTCCCTGGTCGCGCAGCAACATAACCCTTGCAGCGCCTGCCAGCATCTCGGCCCCTGACACTTTATCCAGCTGTGATGCTGTTTGGGTTATAAATACATTACAAATGACAGGATGTACCCAGCAACCAGGCCGTACAACAAATACTGTTGGGTGTGTGTGCGGGCCTCTCTCTGGCCTCTCTTATGATGTGGGGGGTGGGGGGGGCGGCGGAAGAGCTATAGAACAGACGCTCAAAACAGAACGTCTGCCGCCAGCTGGCTCATGAAAGAAGGATAGTTGTACATACGTAAGGTGTGCATCAAGAAATGGGATGTTCAACTGGCAAAGACATTCATTTCAGTCTAACTTTTCTACGTGGGACTTTGTTTTAGATTCCTTGGTGATGTTGTTAAGATTTTCACAAAAAGCTCCGACTTTAAAAACAAACTACGGCAATGCCAACGGTTTGGGCTTTTGTGTTGGCATGTGAAAGACATTTGCCAGGCATGGCAGTAGTGGTATTAACTGGCCATTGATGGTAGTAAGTGCAAAATTGTACGAGTTCCTGGGCATCTAATAGCAGTACCTGGCACATACTTAACACGTATACACAAGCCAAACGTTTGGCTGTGGCTTTGCCAATGCTTGTTTTTAACAAGACGTCAGTGATTGGCAAGATGGTGTTTATACATTGATTGGCTGACGCAAGGCACACCAGGTTAAGCCATTTTAATTACACCAGTAGTGGGTTTTCAACTCCAGTTGAGTCATTAACTCTCAGAAGACTGCTTTGAAAAAACACTGGCAGGCACTTTGACTGCAAAGTTTAACGGTAAGGCTTGATTAAAGTGAGCTGAAAGAGTTACCATGAGGAGGAGGTGTTTTGGGGGTGGGGGGTAGGAACTGGGTGGGAATGGTCATAGGGATTAGCATGGCCATGGTCAGTCCATGGGTGGGCAAATAACCAATCAACATCTGCAAGCTGTATCCCTCCTCATGTTCCATTTCTCCTTATCTGTACTTTAATGCCATCGTTTTCACTAGTGTGTGTCGCAAGTGACACCTAATAGCGCAAACTAAAAAGTGAAAACATTGTCATAACTTTTCTTTAAAGTTCCCACCATTTTCTACAAATGTTTGAAAATGATTTCAATTGAACTTTTCTACGTTTTTTTAAGTAACAATTATTTCTTTTTTAGACTGCCCACACGACTTTGCAAGGATTTTCATAAAAAACTTGAACTTTAAAAAACGCTAAAACTTTATATAACTTTTTTTAAAGTTGCCATTGCTTGGTAGACATTCTTAAATATGTTTTTAAGTTGCTTTAAATGCTATGTATTCAATTATCACAATAGAGTTTTTAAATTTATTATTTTACTGTTTGAAAAGTTACAGAAACAATTTATAACTTTTCAACAGTCACCTGTATTAAAAAAACAAAAATATATTTTTATGATAGTAATTTTTTAACTTTCGAAATTCCAGAAAACATTTCTAAAATATTATAAATGTTTATTAAGTGATTGGTAAAAATCTGAAAGTCATTTCTCTTCTGTTGTAAAATTCCAAAACATCTTACTTAATCTTTTCGTATGGAGTGGGACCTAGTTTGGAACCTGTGTTGCTCTCTTTTGTCTTGCTTTCTTAGACATACGCGTTGCCCCTGAGCTATCCTCTGTGAGGATTCTGAGGGCATCCTCACTTCTTTCCCCCATGTATCCTCCCCCCGAGGCGGCCATGGCAAGACTGTTGCTATTGGATCCTGACCCTGGGGGTGGATATGCGATGGAGGATCACCTCAGTGGAGGAGACTTGGGGAGTGGGGATGAGGCACCAATGGGTGAGACATGGTATTCCCCATTTTCCTTTTCTATTGAGTCCAATATGCCCCCAGGCATTTGTAGGTTGTGCCAGTCCCTTCCCTATCTTTCCAGTAGATCCACTCCCAATAAACACCAATCAGGTACTGAGATGCGGAAGAGACACACCAGAGCCATACATCCTCTCTTTATTGACACACAAACACACAAACAGACACCACTCTGGTACTAGGACGAGGAAGAGGGATGCCGAGTACCAAGATCGTCAGGTAATGAATAAACATTGCCTACACCTAAAACCATGGGGACGGTATAAATATCCCACTCAGGTGAGGCCAATATAATTGTCTGTGGAACTCTTGCTGGAGAAGCTGAAGGTGAAGCCAGAGAGACACGTGCCAGAAGTACCTACAAGCTGCAGAGTCGTTGCAGCAGAAGTGCATTCTGGCAGGAGAATTCGAGAGGTTTCTGGTAGCAGAGCTGGCCTGCATACCTCCCTGTGTCGGAGAAACTCACTCTCCATGTAGTCGAGGCAGCAGAGATCCTGGAGAAGAGGCGCGCCGAGCAGGAGCAGCGACAGCCACAGCCAGCCTGCTGTAGCAGAGAAGAGCACCTGTAGATGGTGTACCTGGTGAGTCAGAGAAGCTTGAGTGACGCCGGGATGCTGAGGTGTAGACTGCGTGGTTGCTGCAGGTTGGGTCGCTCGTGAGTGAGCGAGTGACCGTTTGGGTGATATGAATGCGAGTCAAGTTGTAAATCACCGAAATTGCTAAATGCTTTTGAAAATCACACTGATATGAAAACCGAGTGGAAGTTTTTATGAATACTGAACTGTGAAAGAGATGAAAGAAAGGCTAACCTGGAGCCGAACAAAACCCCAAGGTGAATAAAATGCAAGAGTGAAATTTAGCAAGCTTTTGCCAGGCAAAGATAGGGCCAGAGAAAGCTGTAATATTTGAACTTGTGACTACACCGTGACACAAGGGTACAAGTTACCAGCAGGAGAGTATACTGGGAATTTGACGTTAGTTACTACAAAGTGACTGATTTGAATGAAAGACAGCATTTTGGATACCAATCTGATTGAAAGAAGTTTTGTGCAATTCTCTGATAAAGAACTGTGTAACCTGAAGGGCTAAGCAGTGGCAAGAGCCAGGAGAATACGTGAAAGTGCAACAAGTGAATGGCGGCAAAGCAAGCCGTGGTAAAGCATCAAGAGGATGTGAAATGAGAATGAGGCCAGCACCGCTGTGAAGCTGAAACAGTGGCAATGTGCCTGTGAAGAAGAAGCAAGTATGGTGTGTCTGCTGCGTGACCTGCAATGGCAGGACCCTGTGGTCGGAGACAACTGTGATTGAATACAAAGGAAAGCTTGTGAGATCTGAAATTAAGGAACCAAACTCTATGAAATTGGTGAAAAGTAACCAAGCCAGAAGAGCTTGGAAGTATCTCAAGGAATAGTGTTGTTTTGGAAAAGCTTGTGGAAGGGAACCCCTTCTTTTTTTGTAATGTGAACTATCTTGAACCTTAGGGAAGGGAAACCCCTTTTTCAACCAAAAGCTGGAGAAAAAAAACTCTGGACTTTTATTTGAACACTTCTCATTTTGATGCTGACATCCCTACACATTGTAAACAATTAGATGTGAGGGCAAGTATAGGTTTTGGACACAGACCGACATTTACTTTGGACTTCCTGACACAGAATATCATTAGTTTCCTTTAGGTAGGGATATCCCACCTTAGCATAGGGCAAGTTAGGCCTTTTTCTAACCCCCCTTTTGATTTAATAAAAGTGCATAGCTCAAACTGTATTCCGTTGTCTGTGTCTGCTTCGTGATGCCTTCACACCTCCCAGTCCATATATTTTCTAACAGGTAACCTATTGCAGAAATTTGAAGCAAAAAACATCCGCTTTTCAGAGTCTTTTATTGATATATTAGTGGGTTTGTTTGCATGCTGCTTGCGTGCATAGTTGCCCCAGAGCCCGCGGCGGGAGAGGACTATGAGGGTAGGGATGGACCGGCATAGGAGTAAGTGAAGGGTGCTATTTATAGCTAGACAGCAGGACCAGAATTCCAGAAATGTTGCACTCTTTTTGTAAATATTTGCTCCAGGGCTCACATTGTGCTGGTGCACCCGGCACTACAGATAAGGGGTGTATCGGCCACTTTTACTCCTTGAAAATAGCCCAAAACTCCCAAAACTTTCAATAGGGAGTAAAAATACTCCAAACAAAAAATAGGAAAACTACATGTAGGACCTAGTGCCCCAGTTTTCATCCGCACAGCTCCATGGATATGGCTGGACTAGTAATGACATAGTACCACATAAAGAAACTACTAGCATTACTGCCTGAGCTAAACCGCTAACTTTTAACGTGTATGGATAACTGAGTGCAAAGAATATTATTATAAAACATTCTCATTTTCCAGTTAAAACATGTTTACTCGCTCATAAAATACCCCCATTGGGAATAGGATTTACTTTTGACTTCTTAAAAATCATTTTATTTCCAACTTTAAAAAATAGGCAGTAAAATACTGCCACTTCAAAATCGTATCTGGAGCCCTGGACCCTGCACAATTTAAAATGTGCACCAGTGCAATTTTTGCCCGAGCACAAATGTTTGTGGAAAATTCCAGAACACTATGCAAGAATACATGGGTGATGAGGGCATTCTGTGTGCGTCCTCCCGCTTTATGCAACACTAAGAGCAATCCATTTTGGCATGTACAGGCCCACCCCTTGCTTGGCTGGGGATTGGAATGCCCCATGTTATTGTGATTGCCAGGCTTTGAGGGTCCGCATGTGCTCGTTGTGTAGAACACTCACCATAGCATTGAGTATATCAGCAAAGCAGAAAACACAAACCCACCCAGAGCATAACCCAAATGGAAAGAAAATGGCCAGAAAAGTAATGCTGGGGTCAACCTTGCATCTTCCTGCCTCCAGAGAGTGCATTGTAATACTCCAATGCCACTTGAAAACCTCTTTCAACTTCTCAATTTAAGGTATATGTTATTGTATATTGTATATTGTATATTTTATAGCGGGTCAAGTGGCACAGGGAGTAGAGCACTAGCTTTGAAATCCGTGCAGAGCCTGTTAATGCAGGTTCGAATCCCGGCAGGGCCAAACTCAGCATTTCATCCTTCCAAGCACCGTGGTTAATAATAAGCAGCGCTCAGTAGTGCTATATAAGTGCCTAATTATTATTATTATTAGTGTCCCTGTGAATTTAGCCCATTGGTAGAAGAATTTCAACGAGTATTCTTGCTGTGGCAACTTGCCAGACGAGGATATAGTCTGTAAGGGAATCCATGGTGCAGAAATCAGCCATTTTTTAAATCCCTGCTTTCCTCTGTCTTAAAGTTTACTACCTACAAAGTGCTCAGGTCCCTAACCCATTCAGATCATTTGTGTAACGTGCCATATGGTTTCTCTCTGAAAGTATGTTTCCCCTATATAGTAAAACAGGCCTGCCCTTTCCGAAGCTGGACTGATCAATGGACAACGCTCAATGCCCTTGGGCTGCTTGCGCGCTATATAATATAAATAAATAAATATATTCAAGGCCCCCTGGATGGAGACAATGTCTATGCTTTTCTATGGCTTTTATTCTTGCTTTTCTTTTACCTCCATCACTTCTTAATGTGGTCTGTTCCCTAAACGTGCATGTTTACTGCAGATCAGCACTGTTCATCTAGAGAAGAGCCAGACACTAATCTTTCTTTGTGTTAGCAAGACTGCATGTAAACGAGGAAAAGAGTGGTCAAGTTCACTTTGGCTTTCATGAAAGCACATAGATCTTATAGTTGTCAATGTTGTGCAAATCCAAAATGTTGCCAAGTGGACTGTGGCACAGAGAGAGAGCTACAATAATGTGCAAAACATCACAGAATGTTGGTGATGTGAGGAAGCCGTGCTCCCCCCCTGTTTACAAATGCCATAGCCTCTACAATATTTGCATAATTAAAAATGGGTGGGTAGAACAGTGGAGCTTGCCAGGAGGGCCCGGTATGTGGGGAAGAGTTGAAGGGGCTGCCCTGTGCTGAATAATAAATACAATGGCCTGTGTGAGATGGACCCATCTCGGATGACTTTTTGTAGTTGGTTGTGGGATGGGGAAGGACCCGGCCCACTTAAAGCCATGTTTGCCCCTGCTGCTCTCTGTGAGCTGGCACTGCATCTGTCAGAACTGTACATGCTTTCTGTATGTGTTTGTGCATGAAAACAAGCACACATAAGGTCAACTAATAACTTAATCTTCCATATTTATGGACATGGTCCTCCAAGAAAGAACAGTATTACAGCAAATAAGGGCGGACAATATGTATATCACTTTACTAGAACCTAATTCTAAACTTTTCCTGTCCCTCAGGAATAAATAACTCATCCTAGGCCTCTGCGATCCCCAGTCACTGGTGATGTGCCGCTTGTCTAAAAGGCCTAGTGAGAAGAGAATGTCCCTAAAAGACTGAGCTAAATATTAAAATTACACAAAAACCAAAGAGTCAGAAGGACTGCTATGGATTAGAGTAAACAATTATCTCAGTACAGTCAGGCAGGGATTTTAATCATTTTATTTGACCCTCGCCTGAGTATGTACCAGGCGACCTAGTTTCTGTCCACCTCCAGTGGGCCGAAAGGCTGGAAGGGAGGTACATAAAACAGCTTTGGCTTTCTAAGTGTTTCCTTAACAGCAATGGGTTGACCAGTTTCGGTGACTAACAATTACTTATGTCATCTTCTTCAGTACCTGGGCAAACATTAATTCATCATGTTAAGGATCAGCTCTTCAACTGCTCAGTAGTTGATCACATCTGTCGATGACCTATAGTCTGCATCGAAGACAAAAAAAGAAACTGGAAAACTTGTCACCTTATACTTGTCTAATTGTGTTTGTGCATGAACATTACTCTACCTGTGCAGGCTATTATCGTCTCAGAATGTCAAGGGCTCTGAGCGACTGTTGTTTTCTTCCCATGTTCCCACCCTGCTTGAGCACTTTGAAACTCTTGCCTGTGTATAGGCACTTTATAAATAAACAATACCATACCATACTAATAAGTTTGTGATTGAATATCAAGGAAAACTTGTGTAATCTGAAATTAAGAAACTGAACTCTGTAATATTGGTGAAACTGGTGAAAGGCACCGAAACCTGAAAAGTTGAGAAGTATCCTGAATCTTGCGGAAAGGAGAATCCCTTTCCAACCGAGAGTTGGAAAAACCTCTGAACTTTTCTTTTAGCACTTCTCATTTTGACGCTGATTTCCCTACACATTATGTACAAGTAGATGTGAGGCAAGTATAGTTTTTTGTACACAAACATACATTTGCTTTGGACTTTCTAACACATACTATCATTAATTTCAGTTAGGTAGGGAAATCCCACCTTAGCATAGGGCAAGTTAGGCCTTTTTTCCGACCCTCTCTTGATTTGAATACAAGTTTGTAGCCCAAACTTCACTCAGTTGTCTCTGCTTTCTGATGCCTTCACATCACACAAAACACAGTGTGCACAGAAGCAGGCCAAGTTTCCATTAAACACAAATCAGACAGAGTGCTCAACCAAGCAGTGCACAAGTAAATCGCACATAGAGCAGGTGCAGATCTTACACCCCCAGTGCAAGCTCATTTCACACATGAATGGGAGACATTTTACAGCTGTACTCATTACAGTCCAGGTGTGTCAGTTACAGGTCATGAAACTGACACACCTTAGCTGCTTCTTCACATTTACACTGGCACTGCTTCAGCTTCACAGTTACACTGCCACTGTTTCAGCTTCACTGCCACTGCTTCAGCTTCACAGTTATACTGGCACTGCTTCAGCTTCACAGTTACACTGCCACTGTTTCAGCTTCACCGCCACTGCTTCAGCTTCACAGTTATACTGGCACTGCTTCAACTTCACAGTTACACTGCCACTGCTTCAGCTGCACAGTGGTATTGGACTTGCAGCTTTCTCAATACTTGTTTTGCCACAATTCACTTGTTAGATTATCAAATCTTCGCAAAGCTTTTGCCAGTGCTTATTCTTTCAAATTACACAGATCATCTTAACCGTTTGGCACTTGCCAATGCTTGTTCACTTCAGATGAAACAGTTCACTGTTCCTTTTTATCAGGGAACTTCACCAACTGCTTTTAATCCCACTGGCATTCAATCACACTTAGTTTCTTTTGGTTCAGTATTCAAAATTCGCTTCATTTCACTTCATTTAGTCGCATTGAATAAAGCAACTAAAATTCCCAATTTACTCTCCTGCTGGTCACAGGCTTGTTCACAGTTTCTAAGTTCACTGTTTCTCTGGCCCTTCTTTGGCCTTATCAGTTTCATTTAATTCACAATTCGATATTCACAAAATCCTTTCATTCATTTATTTTAGCCTTCAGGTTATCATAGTAATCAATCATCTGTATTTTAAGTTGCACCAACATTCTGATTGCTTACACAGCCCCTCGCTCACTCACGAGTGTTTCCACCAGCATAAACCATGCGGTTCGCAGCACAGCTTCCTGGAGTCATTCAGACAATCTCTGTGGCTGTCGCTGCTCACGGCACCGCACGCTTTGCTTCCAGGGTCTCTGCCGCCTCAGGTTAATGGAGAGGGAGTCTCCTTGACTCTAGGAGGTAGGCAGACCAACCCTGCCACCGGAGACCTTCTGAATGCTCCCGCCACAATCTGCTTTTGCTGCAACGACTCTGCAGCTCCTTGCCGCTTCGGCATGGGTCTCCCTGCCTTCTCCGCCGGCCTCTCATGCAGGATACTGCCCTCCAGGCCCCAGGTGCAGGCAATATTCCTTTTTTGTACAACGGTCTGGGTACTCGGCATCCCTCTTCCTCACCCCAGTACCAGAGTGGTGTTTGTGTTTGTCTGAGTTAATAAAGGATGGATGCATGGCTCTGGGTTCTCTCTTCCTCGTCTCAGTACCTGAATGGTGGGTAATGGAGAGTGTTTTCTGTAATAATAGGGAAGAGATTGGTAATAATCTATAAAATCATTGGGGACATTTGACTCCTTATAAAAGGGAAATGAGGGATACGGTGTCTCACACAAGGGTGCCTCATCTCCAGTCCCCAAGTCTCCTCCACCCAGGTGATCCTCCCTCGCATATCCACCCCCAGGGTCTGGATCAGAAAGAGACAGCATTTCCCTGGCCTCTTGGGAGGACGATATGTTGGGGAAAGAAGTGAGGGCGCCCTCGGATTCCTCAGAATGACGGTGCAGAGAAGCTGGAGCGGTAACATCTGTACCTGTTCTTTGCGCGTGTGAGACGCTTGCACTGATGGTATAAGAAGAGTACTGCTCATTGTCTATGTGG